>NC_069786.1:40063214-40403214 GCF_027406575.1 Nycticebus coucang | reverse complement strand
TGGTTTGGGGATCAGGGTGATGTTTGTTTCACAGAACGTGTTGGGTAGTCTTCCTTCTTTTTCTACCTTTTGGAACAGGTTGAGTAATATAGGTACTAATTCCTCTTTAAAAGTTTGATAGAATTCTGACGTGAAACCATCTAGTCCCGGGCTTTTCTTTTTAGGGATGTTTTGTATGGTTGATGCTATTTCTGAACTTGATATGGGTCTGTTCAACATTTCCATTGGATTCTGGCTAAGTCTTAGAAGGTGACGTGCGTCTAACTATCGGTCAATTTCCTTCAGATTTTCATATTACTGAGAATACAGTTTCTGGTAATATTCATTAAGGATTTTTTTGGATTTCTGAGGAGTCTGTTGTTATTTCATCTTTGTTGTTTCTGGTTGATGAGATTGGAGATTTTACTCTTTTTTTCCCTGATTAGTTTGGCCAAAGGTTTATCTATTTTATTGACCGTTTCGAAAAACCAGCTTTTTGATGTATTGATCTGTTGTATTATTCTTTTGTTTTCAATTTCATTTAATTCTGCTCTAATTTTGGTTATTTCTTTTCTTCTACTGGGTTTGGGATTGGAATGTTCTTCTTTTCCAGTTGCTTGAGATGTCCCATTAAATTATTAACTTCCTCTCTTTCCGTTCTTTTGAGGAAGGCTTGCAGTGCTATAAATTTCCCTCTTAGAACTGACTTTGCGGTGTCCCAGAGTTTCTGATAGTTCGTGTCTTCATTGTTGTTTTGTTCCAAAAAGTTGGCAATTTCTTTCTTAATCTCATCTCTGACCCAGCTATCATTCAGCATAAGGTTATTTAACTTCCATGTTTTTGTATGAGTATGCAGATTCCTGTTGTTACTCAGCTCAAGTTTTATTCCATGGTGGTCCGAGAAGATGCATGGAATAATTTCTATTCCTTTAAATTTACTGAGGTTAGACTTGTGACCTAAGATGTGATCGATTTTGGAGTAAGTTCCGTGGGCTGATGAGAAGTATGTGTATTCAGTTTTGTTGGGATGAAATGTTCTTAGATTTCTGCTAAATCCAAATGTTGGATGGTTAGGTTTAAATCTAAGATTTCTTTGCTTAGCTTCCTGTTGGAGGATCCATCCAACACTGCCAAAGGAGTGTTGAAATCTCCAACTATTATGGAGCTGGAGGAAATCAAGTTGCTCATGTCTGTTAAAGTTTCTCTTATAAATTGAGGTGCATTCTGGTTGGGTGCATAGATATTAATAATTGAGATCTCATCATATTGAGTATTACCCTTAACAAATATGAAGTGACCATTCTTGTCCTTCCCTACTTTTGTTGGTTTAAAGCCTATTGTATCTGCAAATAAAATTGCAAAACCTGATTTATTCTGATTACCATTTGCCTGAAAGGATGGAGAACCATCCTTTCACCCTGAGTCTCTATTTGTCTTTTAAGTTAAGATGTGACTCTTGTATGCAACAGATATCTGGCCTGAGTTTTTGTATCCAGTCAGCTAACCTATGCCTCTTTAGAGGACAGTTTAAACTGTTCACATTAATGGAGAATATTGATAAGTCTGGTGAAGTTTTGGGTATCAAGTTTTTCAAAAGTCCAGTGGGCATTTTTAATCCTTTTGCCAGTGTGGAAATTGGAGTTTGAACTGAAGTTTCTGAGTGAGTTTACTTTTGTGGTATAGGATTGTGTTGGTCATTATGGAGGATAGGTCTGAGAATATCCTGAAGAGGTGGTTTGGTTATGGCAAATTTCTTCAACATATGAATGTCATTAAAGTATTTAATTTCTCCATCATAAATGAAACTCAGTTTAGCTGGATACAAGATCCGGGGTTGAAAGTTATTTTGCTATAGGAGATTAAAAGTCGGTGACCACCCTTTTCTGGCTTGAAAAGTTTCAGCAGAGAGATCTGCAGTCATTCTAATATTCTTCCCTTTGAAGGCAATGGTTTTCTTTCTCCTGGAAGCTTTGAGGATTTTCTCCTTCATATTAACTTTAGTGAAGTTAATTATGATATGCCTGGGGGATGTCTTATTGGGGTTGAGTCATGCTGGGGTTCTGAAGCTGTCTGCTATCTGAATTTCAGAATCTCTAGGCATGTCTGGAAAATTCTCTTTCATAATTTCATGCAGAAGGGCCTCTGTGCCCAGTGAGGCCACTTCATCTGTTTCTGGAACTCCTATGATTCAGATATTCACCTTCTTCGAATTATCCTCGAGCTCTCTGAGAGAATGATCCATTTTTGCTCTCCATTTCTCTTCCTCTTTGAGAGTTTGGGAGCGTTCAAAGTCTTTATCTTCGATGTCAGAAATTGTTTCTTCTGCTTGCTCCATTCTGTTGTTGAAGGATTCTACTGTATTTTTCATATCTTTGAGGGCTGTCATTTCTTGCTTCAGTGTGTCAAAGTCTTTGGTGGTTTTGTCTTTAAATTCTTTAAATTCTTGAGACAACTTTTGAATTTCTCCTCGAATTCCTAACTCCACTTTTTTAATCTTGTCTGCAATCCAAATTCAGAATTCGATTTCTGACATCTCAGCCAGTTGTTTATGAATGGTATCTTCAATTGTATCTGCCATATCTTTCCTTGGGGGTGTTGATCTATTCTGGTTATTCATGTTACCAGACTTTTTCCACTGATTCCACCCCATGGTTCTTTTACACCCTCTTGATTTTTTCCCCTGGGGCTTTGTCAAGGGCCTGTGTAGTGTTGTGGCCTGAGAAACTGGGGCCCTGTCTGTTGTGGTGGGGCCAAGTGGTTCTATCTTGTTTTGTGCTGGTTTCTGTTCCACTATAGTGAAACAGATACTCTGGATTGAAGTCTCAGCTGTGGAGAAATATCAGCAATTAAGTCACCCCACCCCCAACTGGCAAACAATTGGAAGAGAAAAATCAAACCTTCCTATCACCATGCACCCAGGTCACCACCTTATTTATCCTCAGGTGATTGGTTCAGTTCAAAAAGTCCAAATCAGTTGTCTCAGTCTGCACCTGTCTCGGGTGAGAGAGTTTAAGAGTTTTCTGGGACCTGGGTCACAGGGGTCTGGTGACTACTCTGGTGTGGCTTGCTGCCTGGAGTCAGGAGGAGCCACCCAGCCAATAGATCAGTCTGGGAAGGTTGCTGCCACCTTCCCCACCTTGCACCACTGTCACACCCAGTCACTGATAGCCCTGCAGTTGGCTGACCCAGTTGCCTGTAGTGAATCGGTACTCCAGGAGTTTTCACCTGCCTGAATCGCAAGGAAGTCTGCCAGGCCGCTGCGCTCTGCCTCTCTCTAGCAAGAAGAGGTGAGGCCTGACAACCTCGGGTGCTTGATGAAGTTTGGGGGTTTTCACTCAGGTCCAGTCTTGCCCCTGAGTAATATTACTGACAGAACAGAACAGAACAACTCTGCGGTTCCCCTGCAGAAGAGAAGCTGAATTGAGTTCTAAATCAGCTTGTCTTTGCTCTTGTATTGTCTATAGGCTGATGATCCCCTGAGGGCCAGGTGCATCTTTGGTTCAGTAAAGCGGACCTCTGGGTCAGCCCCGCCCTGGGTGTTTCCCCGGTTTGCAAGTTGGAGTAGTCTCAGGCAAATCCTATACTCAGAGTCTCTGGTTGCCCAGGGAGACAGGGGGTATGGCTTCAGAATATTCGGTAGTAAGCCGTATTGCTAGCAAAAGAGGGCTGCTGTTCCATGGCTCAGGCAACCGCTGCTCCAGTGTAGCTCCCTTCTGGCCAACCATCCTCTCTCCGCTCCCATACCCCAGAGTCTACACCCACCGGCTGCAGCCCAGCACTGTCTACAACCCTCGAGCAATCGCCCAAGTGTCTGGACCCCTGGGGGACAGGCCTCCAGACCTTGGGACGAGAGCAGAGGGGAGTGTGGGGAGCGCTTGGAGCCTGGGGTTGTGAGCAGAGAACACACACAGCTTTACATAGTTTTATGCCTGGCCATATTGTCACCAAAAGATGGCTGTTGCACTGTGCCTCAGGGAACTGCCACTCTGGTGGTGCAGTCCCCTCTCCGCTGACCGGGACTGGCCTCCAGACCTCAGTGTGAGTAAACGGAAGTGCTGGGAGCTCAGAATTCCAGGTAGAGACTATATACTGTTTATACAGTTTTATGCCTGGCAGGAGGACACCGTGGCACCTTAGTAGGGGAGGTAGGTCCAGTTTTTAGAGGGTCTGTCCCATGGAGTGTAATGGGAGGAGCTTTGAACTCTGCCCGATTGTTTGTGGGGCACTGTGAGCCATTCTCATGGGGGAAGGGACTCCCATCCGCTTGGTGATGGATTTTGTACCTTTTGTTTGTATCCTTGTGGTCGCAGCTCAACTCAGCGGTGTTGATGTGCGTTCTTCAACCTTCTCTCTTAGTGCAGCTCAAATCCATCATGTTACTTGCTGAATTTTTGTCCTTTAATTCTCCTACTGGACGGGAGCCTCTGTGGAAAGCTGGCTTTAGTCAGCCATCTTGTCTGCTCCCCAGCTTCAAAAGTTTGATCTCTTCTGACACTGTATGGATACCCTTGATGGCCTTGTCTTCCCTAATTGTGATGGCTAAAACTTCCATTGCAATGTTAAAGAGCAGTGGACACAATGGACAGCCTTGTCTGGTTCCAGATCTGAGTGGAAATGATTTCAATTTAACTCCATTCAATACAATATTGGCTGTGGGTTTGCTGTAGATGGCCTCTATCAGTTTAAGAAATGTCCCTTCTATGCCAATTTTCTAAATTGTTCTGATCATGAAGAGATGCTGGATATTATCAAAAGCTTTTTCTGCACCAATTGAGAGAATCATATGGTCTTTGTTTTTTATTTGTTTATGTGCTGAATTATACTTATAGATTTACGTATATTGAACCAGCCTTGAGACCCTGGGATAAAACCAACTTGGTAATGATGTATAATTTGTTTGATGTGTTGCTGGATTCTGTTTGTTATAATCTTGTTGAATATTTTTGCATCAATATCATTAGTGATATTGGTCTATAATTTTCTTTTCTTGTTGGGTCTTTTCCTGGTTTGCGGATCAGGGTGATGTTTGTTTCATAGAACATGTTGGGTAGTCATCCTTCTTTTTCTACATTTTGGAACAGGATGAGTAATATAGGTACTAGTTCCTCCTGAAAGGTTTGGTAGAATTCTGATGTGAAGCCATCTGGTTCCGGGCTTTTCTTTTTAGGGAGATTTCGTATGGTTGATTCTATTTCAGAACTTGATATGGGCCTATTCAAAATTTCCACTTTATTCTGGCTAAGTCTTGGAATGTGACATGCTTCCAAGTATTGGTCAATTTCCTTCAGATTTTCATATTTCTGAGAAACAAGTTTTTTGTAATATTCATTAAGGACTTTTTGAATTTCTGATTAGTCTGTTGTTATTTCTTCTTTGTCATTTCAATTGATGAGATTAGAGATTTTATTCTTTTTTTCCTGGTAAGGTTAGCCAAATGTTTATCTATTTTATTGACCTTTTCAAAAAAACAACTTTTAAATTTATTGATCTGTTGTATTGTTCTTTTGTTTTCAATTTCATTGAATTCTGCTCTAATTTTGGTTATTTCTTTTTTTCTACTGGGTTTGGGGTTGTAATGTTCTTCCTTTTCCAGTTGCTTGAGATGTCCCATTAAGTTGTTAACTTCCTCTCCTTTCGTTCTCTTGAGGAAGTCTTGCAGTGTTATAAATTTCCCTCTTACGACTGCCTTTGCGATATCCCAGAGGTTCTGATAATTTATGTCTTCATTGTAATGTTGTTCAAAAAATTTGTCAGTTTCCTTCTTAATCTCATCTCTGACCCAGCTATCATTCAGCATAAGGTTATTTAACTTCCATGTTTTTGTTTGAATATGCAGATTCCTGCTGTTCTGAGTTCAACTTTTATTCCATGGTGGTCTGAGAAGATGCAAGGAACAATTTCTATTCCTTCAAATTTACTGAGGTTAGACTTGTGACCTAAGATGTGATCAATTTTGGAGTCTTTTCTGTGGGCTGATGAGAAGTATGTGTATCCACTTTTGTTGGGATGTAATGTTCTGAAGATATCTGCTAATCCAAATGTTGGATGGTTCAGTTTTAATCTAAAATTTCTTTCCTCAGCTTCTTATTAGAGGATCTATCTAACACTGCCAAAGGAGCTCTGACTATTATGGAGCTGGAGAAAATCAAGGTGTTCATGTCTGCTAGAGTTTCTCTTATAAATTGAGGTGCATTCTAGTTGGGTGCATAAATATTCAGAATTGAAATCTCATCATATTGAGTATTACCCTTAACAAATATGATGTGACCATTCTTATTTCTTACTTTTGTTGGTTTAAAGCCTAGTGTGTCTGCAAATAGAATTGCAACACTTGCTTTTTCCTGATTACCATTTGCCTGTAATATGGATGACCATCCTTTCACCATGAGTCTATATTTATCTTTTAAGGTAGGATGTGACTCTTGAATGCAACAAATACCTGTCCTGAGTTTTTGTATCCAGTCAGCTAACCTGTGCCTCCTTAGAGGACAGTTTAAGCTGTTCACATTAATGGAGAATATTTGTAAGTCTGGTAAATTTGGGGGTATTGAGTTTTTCGAAAGTCCAGTGGACATTTTTAATCCTTTTACCACTGTGGAAGTTGAAGTTTGATCCAAAGTTTCTGGGTGAGTTTACTTTGTGGTAGAGGATTGGTCCAGTCATTATGGAGGATATGTCTGAGAATATCCTGAAGAGCTGGTTTGGTTATGGCAAATTTCTTCAACTTGTAAATGTCATTAAATATTTAATTTCTCCATTATAAATCAAACTCAGTTTAGCTAGATACAGGATCCAGGGTTGAAAGTTATCTTGTTTTAGGAGAATAAAAGTTGATTACCACCCTCTTCTGGCTTGAAAAGTTTCAGCAGAGGGATCTGCAGTCATTCTAATATTCTTCCCTTTGTAGGTAATGGATTTCTTACATCTGGCTGCTTTCAGATTTTTCTCCTTCATATCAACTTTAGTGAAGTTAATTATGATATGTCTGGGGGATGTCTTATTTGGGTTGAGTGCTGGGGTTCTGAAACTGTCTGCTATCTGAATTTCAGAATCTCTTGGCATGTCTGGAAAATTCTGTTTCATACTTTCATGGAAAAGGGCCTCTGTGCCTTGCAAAGCCATTTCATGACTTTCAGGGATTCCAGTGAGATGGACATTAGCCATCTTCAAATTATACCAGAGCTCTCTGAGAGAATGATTTGTTTTTGCTTTCCATTTCTCTTCCTCCTTGAGACTTTGGGAGCATTCAAAAGCTTTGTCTTCAATGTCAGAAATCCTTTCTTTTGCTTGTTCCACTCTTTTACTGAGGGATTATATGTATTTTTCAGATCTTTGAGGGCTGCAAATTCTTGCTTCACTGCGTCAAAATCTTTGGTGGTTTTGTCTTTAAATTCATTAAATTCTTGAGACAACTTTTGAATTTCTCCTCGAATTTTTTGAGTTGCTCATCAAATTTCTAATTCCAAATTTTCCTTCATTCTATTAATCTTATTTGCAATACAAATTCTGAATTCAATTTCTGAAATCTCGGCCAACTGTTTATGAATGGGATCTTCAGTTACATCTGCCTTATCTTTTCTTGGGGTAGTTGATCTATTCTGGTTATTCATGTTACCAGAGTTTTCCCCCTGATTCTGCCCCGTGATTATTTTACACCATTTGATTATTCCCCTGGAGCTTTGTTGAGGACTCGTACAGTGCTATGGCCTGAGAAACTGGGGACCTGTTTGGTGTGGTGGGGCTAAGTGGGTCTGTCTTGCTTTCAGCTGGTCTCTGTCTGACCCTAGTGAAATAGTTACTCTGGGTTGAAGTCTGAGCTGTGGAGAAATACCAGCAATTAATTCACCCCACCCCCCACAGGCAACAATTGGAAAAGGAAAATCAAATCTTCCTACAACCACACAACCAAGGCACCACTTGAATAGTTCTTGGGCGATTGGCTCAGTTCAAAAGGTCCAAATCAATTTTCTCAGTTAGCACCTGTCTCAGGTGGGAGAGTTTAAAAGGTCTCTGGCAAATGGTTCCTAGGGGTCTGGTTACAACTCAGATATGACTTGTTCCAGTGCTCCGTGAAGTCAGGCGGACCCACCCAGCAAATAGATTCATCTGGGAATGTTCATGCCTTCTTCCCCACCTTGCACCTCTGTCACACCCAGTCACTGATAGCCCTGCAGGGTTGTGACCCAGTTGCCTCCAATGAGCCAATACTCCAGGGATTTGCACCTGCCCGAATCACAAGGAAATCTATGTCTGCTCAGCCAGGCCAATGCTCTCTGCCTCTATCCAGCAGTGGGAGGTGAGGCCTGACAACTTTGTGCACTTGATGCAGGCTGGGGGGTTTTCACTCAGTTCCAGCCCCGCCCCTGATTGATGTTACTGACAGAACAGAACAACTTTGCGGGAACTTGTTTCTGTCCCTGCTAAATTCCGCTGCAGAAGAGAAGCTGTTTTGAGTTCCCAGAGCCTATGCCTGAGACCCTGTCTGTGCTGCTGTATGGTCTCAGCTGTTTGTGTTCGCAGCATGGTTACCTGTCAGATCCAGCCTCTGCCTGCCCTCCTTTGTTTAAGCTGATATCCCCTAGGGGCTGGGTGGGTCTTAGGCTTGGTAAAGTTATCCTCTGGATCAGCCCTGCCCTGGGAATCTCCTAGGTCTGCGTGTGTGTTTTCTAGTCTCTGCGCTCCACCCAGACCTGTATGGCCTCAGGCAAACCCTTTACTCATGGGACCTGCTTTTCCATTCCAGATCTGTTCTGCGGTGGTTGCCACCTGAGAACATGCCCAGCCTCCTCTGCTTGCCCAGAGAGACAGGGGGTGTGACTTCGGAATAACTGGGAGTGAGCCCTATTGTTGCCAAAAATGGCTGCTGCTGTGAGCCTTGGGGCACTGACCCTCCAGCGTGGTTCCCTCTCAGCCGACCGTCCTCTACTCATTCCCGTGCCGCAGAATCAGCACTGACCAGCTGTAGTCCAGGCCCTGTCCACACCCTCCAAGAAATCACCCAAGGATCTGGACTCCTGGGGGACAGGCCTCAAGACCTCAGAGCGAGAGTGGAAGGGAGTGCTGGGATCTCAGAATTGCAGGTAGAGAATATATACAGTTTTATGCCTGGCCTGAGAATGCCATGGCACCCTAGTAGGGGAGGTAGGTCTAGTTTTTAGAAGGTCTCTCCCGTGGAGTATAGTTGGAGGACCTTTGAATTCTGCTCTTTGTTTGTGGGACATTCCGAGCCATTCTCATGGGGGAGGAGACTCCTGTCCACTTGGTGATTGATTTTGTACCTTTTGTTTATACCCTTGTGGTTGCAGCTTGCATCAGTGGGGTTGATGTGCATTCTCAACCTTCTCTCTTGGTGCAGCTCTAATCCTGCAGGTTACTTGCTAAATTTGTGTCCTTTAACTCTCTTTCTGGACAGGAACCTCTGTGGAAAGCTGACTTCAGTCAGCCATCTTGTCTCCCCAGCTCTTTCCACAAAACTTTTTCAATTGTCAGACTGTGCTTCATGTTACTATTATTTAGAGCATTTTTTTGTGCATTATATTACATTGATTTGTTCAATAAATGTACAGAAAATAATTGTGAGGGAAATCAACACAGACAAAATAAATAATTGAATTGTCTCTGAATCATTAAAATTAGCAACTTACACTTATAACTACAAGTCTGGGCTAATATTCTGACTTGACTTATACTTCAGATATGCTCTTTCCCCCTCCTTGGAAGAAGTCAATTAAATTTGTTAAGCAAGGCCAGGTTTTTAGGTTTTCTTAAGTTCAAAGATTCTTATATTATTGGAGAATATTTTGACTATGGCAACCCGGAGGCTGTAATGATTAAAATATCAATATTGGACGTTTGGGATAGTATTAACCCTATTGACAATAAATCTCACTTTAGGTTGCACGCTCAGATTAAACTGAAATATACTTCTAAGTCTGATTTTCATATAAAACCTTTGCCACATTGGTGTATATGACTTATTTAAAAAGTATCTTTTGGCCTGTTTTGTTGAACTAACAATCACAATTCTCCACTATCTTTTGGTGTGTTTCATCACAGCTATGAGTCAGAATATATAGCCACTTAGATTATTTTTCCTTTTTACATCCTGAATAGTTATTCTTAAGCTTTATCTATTTAATAATTAATGATACATAATTCAACTCTCATTGCCCCCTCTTAACACTAGATCTCACCACGAAGAACTGCTAAATTCAAAAATTTCCTTACACAGAAGGGCATTCAAGGTACATAGTTACAATTCATGCATGTCCGTCAGTTTGGCACACATTTAACACTACTATAAGCTTGTAATTTTCTTTAATGATTACTACTTTTCTTTGAGTCCACGAGTTGATTTTAATTCCATACTATTCTTAAAAAAATGTAGCTCTGTTGATAAAAGGAGAAAAGTGAAGAGAATATTTTAGTGGATACATAAACAGGAACACATTCTATAAAAAACTGAAGATAGGTTCTGTGCCTATAGCACAGTGGTTACAGTGCTGGCCACATACACCGAGGCTGGGGGGTTCGAACCCAGCCCAGGCCTACTAAACAACAATGACAACCGCAACAAAAAATAGCCAGGCATTGTGGTGGGTGCCTGTAGTCCCAGCTACTTGGAAGGCTGAGGTAAAGGAATTGCTTAAGGCCGAGAGTTTGAGGTTGCTGTGAGCTGTGACATCATAGCACTCTACCGAGGGTGACATAGTAAGACTCCATCTCAAAAAAAAAAAAAAAAAATTGAAGATGAAGTTTAGAATATGTAAAAAATTAGTTGCAATAAAAATTTTGACAGGATTACACAAATACAGAGCAATAGATAACTCCACCAATCAACAGTAGGGATCCAGCAGTGGAAAAAATGAACATGAGAAAAGTATTGGAAAATAAGAGACATGAAGAAAGAAATAGCATTGCTTAATTTAGAGAACAAATGGTTTGAGAGAAACAATAGAAATTTCATCATGTGAAGAGTTATTTTATAGATAATGTAGTCCAGATGTTTCCCTGTCCCTGTAGCTAATATGGAATTATGTGACAACAGGAATTTTAGGTTAATTATTGTGAATATACAGACTAGGAAGCCCTGAAATTGTTTATCAAGAGATGCATATAGAAAGATTTATTCATCCATGCTAATTGACATGGGACCAGGGCCCCTTGGGGCCTTATTAAAATTAACCTTCAAACCAGAAGCTGAGATGTTGATGGTGTCAAGAATCAGAGATACATCTATATTTATAAAATATATACATCTTATTAAAAAGAAGAAAATTGATATCTATCTAATAGAGATTACTTGAAATAATTACTCTACCTGTATCTGCAAATGGCTATTTTTCTAATGCACAATTTTTTTCAGTGTTTTTGATGGAACACCTACATGAATCTAGATATCTAGAAATAAATTCCCATCTGGTATATCTAGGTAAATTCATCTCTCAGTAAAAGTAAAAAATGAGGTCACATTTACAGTAATAATACTTACTCAAGAATGTAGGATAACTGATATATATACCAAAAAACTCATTGTTACTAACCTACAATAAAACCTAAATATTTTGAGGCACTCATCACTTTCTTTTTTTGTGAAATGGCCCTTTTGATAGTGAAATAGACAAGATAGCCATTAGAACCAGAATTTTTTTTTTTTTTATTAAATCATAGCTGTGTACATTAATGTGATCATGGAGCACCATACACTGGTTTTACAGACCGTTTGACACATTTTCATCACACTGATTAACATAGAATAAATTATTTGTGGTTGTTGATTTTATCAGCAAATGAGATGATGAATATGATTCTTTTATTCTGTAATGTTCACAGATATCACATTTGAAATCTCAAAATAGCATATACAATTAGAAGCAAATGGTACATGCACTAATTATTTACATCAAAAGTCATACTGGAGACTTCTAGTTCTGACTTGCTGGAGTAACTCCACTACAGCCCATCAATTACATGGATAATAACAGAAAACTCTATACAAATTGTAAACAACAGAAACAACTACATAGAGATACCAATAACTAACCCAAAGTATAAAATTTTTGCACAGGAAATAAAATTCAAAGAAGTAACTCACATGGGAATGAGTTTGCCCCTATTTTTCTTTTTAATATCTTCCTGGGTATGGTAAGCAGCAAAGGGTATGGTAAGCAGCAAAGTGGGCCACAAACCCTGAGTCATAAAGTCATAAAGTGCAAAGATTGGGATGAGTTCATTCTGGGTCTGAGCACACACAATTCTCAACTTAAACCCTGCGTAATGCATGTGTGAATAGTGAACCCGTATTATAAAGGCCTGGAGAACTGAACTGAGATTTGGACCACCTATGCCAGTTTCACAAAGATCTTGAACTACAAATGCATGCACAGATTCGAATCAGCATGCAAGAGAAAAAGAGAATGAAATGAGACTTGATTGAGATGGTTCATAAGAGAAGGGACACAATTTACAATCTGAATATAACCAGCTTAATTAGTAGCTAAAACAAAATTATCTACAATCTCTGGAGGATTATAACATGACTTAGTGTTTGCACTACATAATATTTATAATGTCTAGAATACAATACAAAATTACCTGGCATACAAAGAACAAGAAAAATAGTAGCATGTAAAAATTCCAAGGGATGGGGGAATTCTAAAATGATCTGCAAGTTGGATGATCATATAAAATCTTTAAAACAACTAATGTAAGTATAGTTCATGAGACAATGGAAACATACTTTAAAAATGAATAAAAAAAAAGGGGCATATTTAGAACAAATTTCTTTCTTCCACCTTGTCATAGCAAGGCTAGGTGATCTTGCCTTCAAAACCTCTGTGCTATGGAAGCCATATCTGGTAAAGCTTTCAGAGAGAGATGACTTTACATATATTTATATATACAAGGTCAGACAGTTAAGTTCCTTTACTCATTCTAAAAAAGGAGCTACATACCTCATTGCTGAATATGTCTATGTCAACCTCTAGGTATTCCCCTTCGAAGCTATGCACTGACACTAGCACCTAGTCTACACTTCCAAAAGCAATTTTGGAACTTTCTTTCAGAAAAGGCCATCTGAACTGTCATTGTACAAAGTCTGACAATTAAGTTGGCAAACTCATCCTAAAAAAAGTGCTGCGTACCTCAATTGAAGGTGACTATAGTGAAATTCACTCACAAGGTATGTGGCACTTTTTCTAGGATGATTTCACCAACTTAATTGTCAGAGCTTATATATATATCATACGGGCATACGCATGTGTGTGTGTGCATGTGTGTGGGCGCACATGTGTGTGTAAGATAATAATAATAGCACCATTAAGAAAGACCAAAGTTGTTTCACACATTGAATACACTGAACAAAGCTTAAGGTAGGCAGTCAAAAAATTATTTTGTTTAAATCAACTCAGAAATGGATTAGTTTATAATGCTCAAGAAAAATGAGACCATCAGTAGATTGTCTAGATTTAGAAGATGTTCTTTCTGCATCTAATTGTTTTAGTAGCTTTTCATGGATTGTTATATATTTTGATTCAAATAAATTTTTAAGACATAAGCAAAGCTGATTATAAACATAGGTAAATTCATACCCCATGACATCATCTGAAAAGCAACATAGAGATTTATCTCTACCCTTCTGTTACAATGCCTCTCCTATCATTAGAGTTTGTTTTTTGTTTCATATGATGTGTTTACTGATTGAAGTGCCAAACATCCTTATTTAACATATTTTTCTGAAAACTTCATGTATACTATTACACATATAAGAGAATATGGATTCTTTTGCTGTTGGGGCTGAATGAGGTATTTGGAATAAAGGAAGGAAAAAGTTCCATTAGAAAAAAAGAGGTACATTTAAACACAGTGTGCTGTAACAGCAACAACCACACAATGAGCTTCACTTCCCTTTCAATTTGAATAACTTCGTATTCAAATTCACCTTGGTCTTTCCAATACTATGATAAGCAGTAAAGATTGAAATGGGAAAGCTAAATAATCAAGTTCTTTGTATTTAAATTTCTAAATATTTGTACATTTTCATGTATTTATTTAAAACTACACCTCTTTGTAATTCATGTGACTATTCCTGTTTTGAAAGATTCACATTGGATAGGTAAAACCTTAAAATAACCACTTGACACATATCACATATACATTTTATATGTATACATTGATATGACAACTGAAATGAATGACTGGGGTAACAATCTCAATCAACTGAGGTTTATTAAGCCAGCCAGCTTTAGGGCAAAACCAGGAAAATCAGAGCCATGAGCCACAGATGTATCTGTGTCTATTTTTCTGAAGAGGTTTTAAGGAAGCTTAGTATCCATATGTCTCCTTAAAGGGGGTGTGTCTATGCAGGAAGAGGGGCAGGTAGGCTGATGGTGTCATTCTTATGTGACTATAAGGAAATTCTTATGTGCCCAGGAAATACACATTTACATAAGATAAGGTGACTATCTGAAGAGAGAAAAGGGAGTAAAAGAAGAATTAATTATGCAGATGTCTCTGGGTAGGAAGAGAAATAAGTGATCTAGTCTGTCTCTGTTCTGCACCTGGGAAGATAAGCTTGTAATCAACATAATCAGTGTGGAATTAAACAGAACAGACGTTAGTTTTAGGAACTAGGCTTAGACCAAAAACCTAAAGTGACAATCTGCATGTCCTATTTATGGAACCTGAAGAATTTACTTATGGATGATCTGGGGGGGCAGTATTTCATAGGTGCCTGGGGCCTGTTAGCTTTATACTGGGATTCAGTTAATGCATAATGTTACTAAAACCTATTCATTTAAAAGAGGGTGCTACATGAATGAGCCTCCAGTTTGACCTTCTCTTTTACATAAGGAGTTTGGGAATGCTGAGATTTTTAAAATTTTCCATACAGATAGGAAGATAGATAAATTTGAATGATTCTTCCCCCAAATTTCATTGAGTGCTTTCTATGCAATAAATATTTTAATGGGTATTACCTTAAGTATGATTTAATTTTTAATGAATAGTGGCTGAGAATTGGTAATTTGTCTAACCAAATTGTCATTTTCCATAGCCTATAAGTAGACTTTTGCTGCATACTTATGGATTCATTCAGTAATCATTTATACAAGATCTGTCACTTATTTTTGGTAAAACTCCAGCATCTTTTCAGTAACAAGAGACAATGAATGAGGTGATCTATATTAAGATGGTTGCTAATGCTCTTTTCATCTGAAAACTTGTGTGCTTCTAAAAGTCAGTTTTTTTGCAAACCTCTGTTTTGTTGGGTGTGTGCATGTGTGTGTATCTGTAGATTCTTGACATTTGCCTAATTTAGGATTGAAGGACTGGATTGACCATTTGAGTTTCCACTGCTCTTTTGCAAGTACACAAATTTTCTAGTAGTTATCACCCATGAGTGGGAAATATGTAGGAAGTAAAGTCTCAGGTTTTGCTTGGAGTGATTAGCAAGGAGCTGGCTTTCTGACTGGAACCCCTGTATTCCAGTAATAATTTGAAGAAAGCTTAGCACTTACACTAGAAGTTTTTAAGCTATGCAAATACTTACTTATATCTTTACTCATTTATTATTTACCTGTGAGATAATGCCCACCTGTTTCTGTCACTGCATAAACATGAGAGAGTGGGAGGATACTGATTTTTTTACATGTAGATTTTAAACTAACATTCCCCTTTTGGGTCCACTTTTCACTCCTGTTCTTGCTCAGGTCTACAGACTTTGTGCTTGAAGGCCCTACGGGAGGCTGACAGAAACGTAAACCAGAGAATGATCTGGGTTGTAGTTTCCTCTGATCTTGTCTCAGAATAACTTGTCTAAGTGTCAAGTGAAAACGCCCATCGACTTATGAGTGCTTCTTACACATTCTCTTTAGTGTTAAGGGTTATCCCATTTTTTTTTTAACCTAAGGGCTTTCATTTCATTGGATCTGAAATATAAAAAGGAAACATATCTGTTCAATAATCTTGAACTGAGAGGTGTCCTTTCTATAGTTAAGTGATACATTTAAACAATTTTTGAAATTGTAAATGCTATATCCCAAATTAGCCAAAAAATAAAATGAAGAATTCACATCCCTATACTTTGCTTCAGTGGTTCCCTTCCTTGCTGTTTCTCAACTTCTTTCCATCGTTTTATAAAGTTTAAGTTCCCAAATTAACAACTTTTATATCTTTGTAAGTGCAATTACATCTTCTGTGCTTGTTATATATGTTTTGGAAAGCTGAAAACTGTAAAGCTGTGTGTATGAATTCTTCAATGCAGAACATAATATTAAAGGAGTTTTTTTTTTTTTTGAAAACAAAAACAGAGGTTTAAACATATAACTATTACAGTGAGGATGATAAATTAGTTCTTGTTTTTCTCAACTAATCTCCATTATTGTAATAGCAATAAAAGTTGATGGCATAAGGAAGTTAATCAATATTATAAGTTCACACCCTGTTATTGATCATGTAGCAACTCTAATACCAAACACAGAGTCTTTCTTTCAACTTTCTGTACAAACACCCTGCATAAAATTCCTCCATGGTTTCTCCTTGTTTTTATTACAGGAAATTTCTAATTGTTCTCTTTCAGCCTTACTTCTCGTCCTCAACACACATACTAGTGATTTAGATTTTATACTTAGAAGTTGTGTGCGTGTGTTTCTGTCTCCATAAGATGCTTGACATCTTTGTGGTTTGGCAAACATTACACGTGGAAGCAGGAAGGCTGCCTCTCCTGAGTTTTGCATTTGCACTTCTATTCTTGTTGAACATTTTCATGAAGATGCACCATGAAGACTAGAACAGAATTGATTCTCCCATGTCCATCTTTACACAGGCAGTGCTTCTCCCTTGGTTAGTTCCTGTATAATTTATCATCTTACCTTTAACCACATCTTCCAGGTCAGAAACTTATTCCTCCTACTCACTTCCCATTAAAATTGCTTAGTTTCCCGTAGTATTTCTTTGATTCATCTCTTCCTGTCCATTTTCTTTGTGAATACGAAATTCAGCCCACATCATCTTTTGCCTGAATTACTACAATAATCTCCAAACTGGTTTTTCTAACTTCTGTCACTCTCTCAATGCTTACTTCATACTACTATCTTTAAAAGACCAGATCACATTACTCTTTGCTCCAAAACATACATGTTCCCCCTAAGGTTTTCGGAATCAAGTCTAACATCCTCTGTGCTGGGGTGAAAGGGCCACATGATCCTCCTGCTCCCTCTCCACTCCTGCGGCTCTTTCGCGCCACCAGTTCTGTAGTTATTGGCTATTCTGTTTGTCCATTTAAACTCTACCCATCATTCAAAATCCAGCTCAACTTCTTCCCACTCTATAAAGCTTCCCTGATATACCTCGATTCAATTTTATGTTATCTTTTCCAATTCTCTGTTTTACTTTGTACATATCCAAAATATACTAGTTCTCACCTAGCAATTGTTTTGCTTCCCATAAATTATCTGTTACTGTTTGGGGACATTTTTGATGACTGAATCAAGGGGAAATGGAAACATGGAAAACTTCTAGGAACTGGTGGGTAGAGGTCAGATATGCTGCCTAACAGGCTTCAAGTGTAGGCCATCTCCCTGTAACAATGTATTAACAGTACCAAAGATGGGAAACTCAGCTCTAATGTAACTCTAATGGTATCATTTCCAACTATAATTATCTGTGACATACTTAACCCTTTCACTAACATATAACACACTTAGAACAAGGACTTAGTTACACTGTTTTTAATTTCCCTCATTCCTAGTGCAATAATTTGAAAAGAAAATTGAAACTTAATGAATACTTGTTGAATTCAAATGAGTGCCTTTGAAAACTGCTGAATAAATGCTTTATAACATCTCTGGCCTCACTTTTCTCACTTTCCTCAACCTTTCTCATTTTCATATAGTTCCGTGATTAGGTATTGCTTCATCTCCTTTCACATCATTCTTGACTTACATTTTTATAGTCTTTATAATACCACATTTAAAGTTTTCCATTTTCTCAATTAACTCTCTCACTATTTGTGAGCTTTCTACGGAAAGGGACAGTATTCCCTTGTCAGATTCATCCTCAAGCCAAGAACAATGTCTGGAAGGAGGTTCTTGATAAGTGCTGCAAAATAATTGAATAGAACATTTGTAGAAAATAGTTTTAGAAAAAGATATGAGGCAATTTCGATTTTATATGGTTTTTTCTATGGAAAAAATGACAATCTTAGACATCTACTTAAGCTGATGTTTATATTTATGAACATCAAAGAAATTGTACTCATGCCGTGAGGGGGAACCAGGTATTCTTAAACATTAGTGATTACAGCTATGATGTTGCTTAACATTACACAGAATGTCTTACTTTAGTGTTTCTGGGAGTATATTGGTAGACCATCTGCCCCAGAATCATCTGAGAGTTTTATGTAAAAAACAACAACTTAAAGTCTCTGGAGTTAAGGACCAAATATCTAATATTCCTGTCAAGCTTATTTGATAATCTTTAAGCATATTAGTATTTGAGAATCCCTGTCTTTCCTCTGATTTTTCACTTGCAATAAAACAAGATTGTCCTATCTCTAACTAATTATTTTATTTTCATAATAATTTCAATTATGAATAATATTACAAAACATTTTCTATTTAGCAAATATTTCATTAAGCACATTATGCGCTTTTTATCACTTGTATCTCACAACCAACTAACAAGAGAGATTCAATTATTATGCTGTTTTGGAGATGTGGGAATCCATGCACAGATAGGTTATTTGCCTAATGTCAAGTCTAGATTAAGATCTTGTCTCAAAATTCATGTTGTTAAACATGATGCTTTCATAGATCAGCCTGTTTTGAAGATAGTTTTTTTCCTTTAGTGTATCATGAAGTGTTCTCCGGTTTGGGATTTTCATTTAGCTTCAGACAGCTCAAATATATTCAGTTTGGCTTCATTATTTGTGAATCAAAAGATTAGTGTATTTTCCAAAAGACATCTTCCATCTAGAGGGCTGGGTTAAGCTCTTATGATTCAATGTCTTTAATTGATGAAGATTTTCAAAGTGTATTCCTTTCAGCACATGATGGAATCATTAGTAAATATAGATTTAGGACTGCTGGGTAAAGTTAGGCTAAATTGCCTATCACAGTTTAGCAGTTTGAAGAAAACCTCAAAAAATGAAAGTCCTTTAAACTTTGCTACTGGGGAGACCTGAGCGGGCCAGGATGTGAACACCTGATAATGCATTTCTAGGTGAGCTCAGTTTTCCAAAGGCCACTGTGTCCTGTGGTGATGATGGCTCATAGCTGCAAGACCCACTGTGTAGCCTCAAGAGAAATTGTCCTAGATCACATAGAGAGCATCGCAATTAACGTGCTCTGTTCCTGAGAACAGGGGAAATACAATTTTTGATGTCTAAATTAAGAACCAGTTTTCCCCTCTGCTAAACATGCCTCCCAAAGCCTCTTTTACTTCTTAAAAATCCAACAGCTACTTATCTGACAAATGCCTGGCCCTGCGGTAAAGCACGAAGCTCTTGGTCTGGGGGAGGGAAAGAGAGCAGATCCAGATGACGTCACCCTCTGTCCCTACCACCTGTTTATTGACTTGGAAACACAAGCCTGTTGGTCTTTATCACTGCCCAAACTGTTCTTCATCTAGTATTTTTCTTGGCTGCCTCATTCTGCTATCTCCTCACTGTGTGGTGTATGATTGTAACTGGAATTCCGATGGCTCTCATTTTACGTCCAAACAGTTCTAGTTTCCCCTTACCATATGGCCATCCTGATGTTACCATTTGCCTCAATCATCCTTTTTGTAGCTGCTTGAACATCTTAATTGATCTCATGAGCTATGTTAGGGATTTATAACAGACATCCGTGTAATTCATCTCGCATGCACATGGACCGGCTCTTTTATCTGATTGGATGGGTGGTAGATATTTCCATAGATATTTATATTTCTCTAAACCCACGTCTCACCTTAGTTTTAATATAAATGAGCTTTCAAGGGCTATAGCTCACCAGAGGGAAAAATTACCTGTGTTCCCTTATCTAATACGATATTTTTCATTTCTCTAAAGTATTTGGCATATTATAACATACTTAAGCCTTTTCCTCTTGTTTAAACAAAGGGGTAAATATACCCAGTTTTAAAAGTTTTCTGGAATGAACTGTGAGTTTGTATTTCACTAGGTTCCCACACTGTTTCTCTTACTTTCTCATTCATTTTGCCCATCAGGGAGACACTCAAAATCATTAAACAATATGTGTTTATGACATTTTTTAATCCTCAGGACTCACAAATTTGCATGAGATCTCTGAACATTTATCAGTGATTTCACATCTCTTTTAAAGCCTGCCCTTCATCAATTCCTCCTATATCATCAAAGTAAATTCTCAAAAGCAGATGCCTACAGCTATGTAAATTCACCCTCAACTCACACCCCTTATGAGCCCAGTAGAGTGAAAGTTAATACCATAGACTGAAAGGATAGTTTATAGAATGTCCTGTGTGATATACTATAAGCCCTGAAAAGTGGGTATCTATCTCAGTTATTTTTCTGGATAAAAGATGACTGACAGTTTATTTTAAGTGTCCGGAAATAGGTCTCATCTTAAGAAAAATTATCAGGTACCAATTTTGATTTTTGATACCATTAGCTCTTCTTCTGTTCCTCCTAATTCCCTATGCCATTTTAAAGCAGAGACCATTGGCCAGGTGTGGTGGCTCACGCCTGCAATCCTAGCGTTCTGGGAGGCCAAGGTAAGTGGATTGCTTGAATTTACAAGTTCAAGACCAGCCTGAGCAAAAGCAAGACCTGTCTCTACTAAAGGTAGGAAAAAAAAAAAAAAAAAAACTGAGGCAAGAGGATCGTTTGAGCCCAAGAGTTAGAGGTTGCTGTGATCTATGACTCCATAGCACTCTATTCAGGGAGACAGCTGGAGACTCTGTCTCAAAAAAAAAAAAAAAGCAGAGACTATCCCTGTATTTTCAACTTTTCTTAGTTTTATCCCACAGATATAATCTAGGTGTTACACCTTACCCAGGTGTATTTGCAAACTGACACATAATAGTGGAACAAGATGATTAATCCTCAGGCAGAATTTTGAAATGTAAGGATGGTCTATTTTTCATGGGCCATTGGATGATCTGGTTCCTTAAAATCACATACCTGAAGTTATGTCTCTTGTGGACAGTGGTGTACAGAGATTCATACAGGTTTCCTGACTTTGCCTGGGGGAAGGCCGATTGGGCCTTTTACAATCAAAAGCCAGATCTGTCCAAAGAGAAAAGAGAACACTTAAAGCTTTAAATAAATGATATCAAAATGGATTTGAGGCAGTGTGAAACTCATTTTTTTGGTTTGTTTGTTTTTTGTTTTAGAGACAGAGTCTTATTTTGTCACCCTCGGTAGAGTGCCGTGGCGTCACAGCTCACAGCAACCTCCAGCTCTTGGGCTTAGGTGATTCTCTTGACTCAGCCTCCGAATAGCTGGGACTACAGGCGCCCACCACAACACCTGGCTATTTTTTTGTTGCAGTTTGGCCGGGGCTGGGTTCAAACCTACCACCCTTGGTATATGGAGCCAGCACCCTACTCACTGAGCCACAGGCGCCACCCGAAACTCAGTTTTTGTTCACATGCTGTTAGTCCATTGAGAAATTTCAGTAGCTAGAGCACTCTTAGTAGGCAATAGTCCCAGAAGCCTATTTAGCACACCTGTGAAATTTCATTCAGAAAATCCACACTTCAAAATCATACTTTTGTTTACCTATGTATGTGATTTCATGTGCTTCATTTAAGTGTCTTAGCTTTAAATAACTGAGTGCAAGCACACACAGGAGCATTTGAGTGACTGCATGTCTTTTCCTGGTTACTTAACCTCTAGCAATATTTGTTCTTACCTTACAGTGGTGTTCTGAATGGGTAGAAGGCAACCATTATAACCAGGTTTACATCCAAGCTATGGTTTGCACAGAGAGGTACCTGATCAATTTTTTAATCTTTACAAGTTCAAATTCTGATTCTCCTCCTTATTAAACATGGATTTATATGAAAAATATATAACTTCTCAGATTCCACATCTTTGGACTGTGGATAATAATATCAATCTAGGAAGGTTTTCAGGAAAACTAAATGTCATGATTTCTGTATAGAAGCCAGCATTAGGTGGAGTGGACTCTAGAGGTGTCACCTTCCTGTCTGATATCGATGTGTGTAGCAAGGATGACTCTTTCTCCAAACTAGTATTAAATCCACAGAGAGTTATGGAATGCCCAATAATAATGCTTTTGCTGTGAGCATAGTTTTTATATGATAGAAACAACTGAAGTGATGATTACCAAACTAAATAAATGGCTTAGAATTGACACTTAAATAGAGACAGAAGCTTGACTGAGAAACTGACATTTGAGAAATCAATCTGAAAGATGACAAAAACAAGAGATAATAAAAGGGGCCATCAAAATTTCCCCAGAGAAGTGGGACTAAAGGAAAGCTATGTTATCCAAGAGTGGGATGTATTTTATTCTAAACTTATAGCCTTGTAAAAAATCTTTTGGAGACTACAAAGAAGTCTTTGACGTGGTTCCTGCTTTCAAAAATCTGAAAGTTTGAGAGTAGGATTTGTAACTATTCCAAATGGTAGGATCATTTTAAAGTCTGGATTAACTAAGAGGTGCATGTTATTAAAGGATGTGATACTGAGCCACGAAGACACCTAACATCACACGAAGCGGGATAGAGATAAACACTGTAACGGGACTGATAATGTCCTCAGGGAGACCCAGAAGGCCTACGGATGACAAGGACAAAAAGATGCAGACAGTGGCATTACTGGAGGGGGTGATCTTCAAAGAATTCAAGATTTTAAATAAACACAAAGGAAGAATGACTGGGGAGCAGCAAGAGTCATTCCCGCAGAGGTGATAATTAAAGCTGGGACTGGATGAGCTTGGCAAGGGCTGGTATGGAGAAATGGACTTCCAGAATGCAAGCCTTGTGTGGAGGCCAGTGCAGACTACCAGAGTGGAGACCAGCTCCGTGACATGGATAGAGTCAGGCACTGAGCCTGGGCTGTGCGTGTGGCTCCTGATCTGGCATTTTGGCACATATTTGTTGATGTTCATGTATGACTATTTGCCTGTACCACCCTGGCTCACAAGAGCAGAAAGTCTACAATTGTGTGACATGAAACAAATTGATTAATAGGAGGAAAAGGTATAAATTTATTTAACATGTATCTCCTAGAACTCTCAGAATGAAGAATCAACTCTTCAATGAAATACACAGATTTTATGGACTCATAGAATAGTTCATGTTCTCTTTCTCTCTTTTTTTTTCCTGCAGTTTCCTGATTCATATAACTTAATTTTTATTGAAAGAGCATTTGTCTTAAACCCATTTTTATTTATCACATAACAACAGAGTGTTTTTCATCTAGTTCTAAAGAGGAGAACTAGATGAAGAAGCTTGTGAAGGAAACCTAGAATTAGAAATATTTCACCTGACAATTTTTTTTTTTTTTTTTTTGAGATGGCTGCCATGAGTCTTACAGATAGAAGTAACATTGCAAAGCTGTCTTTTGGGTGTGTGGTGGGGGAGGATTTTCATTTGTAGAGATTCTGCATTAATACAGCCAGGTCTATCCCAACCTAACCCAGTAAAGGTTGATTCAGAGAGATCTGATACCTTTAAAGGTCTGAAAAAAAATACATTGATTGTCTCTGAGGGCTAGCAGGTATAAGATCACATTTATGTAACAAGACCACCTTTGCTATCTAGTCTAACATCTTCCTTCTTCCCTCCCCAACACCTGTTTTACTGCTTCTGATCCCCCATTTTTTTTTTAAAATCTCTGTATTTCATTGAAGAGTTGCTTCTCCATTCTGAGAGTTCTAGGATACACATGCTAAATCAATTTATATCTTTTCCTCCTATTAATCAATTTGTTTCATGTCAGTGATTTTTGGGCAGAGGACCATAAGCCTTTTATCCATACACTTGTCAAGATGGGATAGAGATGTTTTCCTCCTGGTCCTCGTTATCCAACCAAAATACATATTTAGCATGACACCCCAAGTACGTTCAGATTATTTTGAGTTTAAGTACATTCTAATTACTTTAATCCCTCCTTCATATTGATGGTTAAACAATAAACTTCAAGCATGATTCAACTACAGAAAAATGTTCTCAAGTACTTAAGTAGGAATATTCTAGGTCTTATATACGTGATCTAACATTTTCTTATACTAGAGCAAAAGTGGATCACTAGTTTGTTTGCATGCTGTACTATCTCCCTGGAGGGAAGTTGGTTAGTTCCATGTTGCTCAACTCACTTAGGAGTCAAGATTTTCTCACAGCACAGATAATCTGTATCTGTCTGTCTGTCTATCTATCTATTTTATTGTTAGGGATTCATTGAGGGTACAAGAAACCAGATTACACTGATTGCATTTGTTAGGTAAATTCCCTCTTACAATCATGTCTTGCCCCCAAAAGGTGTTGCACTCACCAAGATCCCACCCTCCTCCCTCCTTCCCTCTCTCTGCTCTTCCTTTCCCCCACCCCTCCTCCTTCTTTTGCTCTCTGCCCTCCCCTTCCCCCCCCACTGTGTCATTAATTATCATTAATCTTCACTTCTTCTTTAGTTCAATATGCTACTTAAAAGCACTAATAATTTATTGGATGCTTAGGAAACAAAAGGTATTATGCTAAGAGCTTACCTGCATTGTCACAGCTAAAAAAATATTTCTATGAGTTGTTTGCTTATTATAAGATTGCCTACTGGGAAATTTTGGAGAGTGAGAGAAAATGTTATTAATGATTATTCAGAACCCTAATTATTTCCTTTTCTAATTATGTAGAGATTGAAACATAGTGAGTTTGAAAACTATTGTCATAGCCCCCTCAATGAGCATACTAATTTCATATATTTAGTAGCTTACAAAATTCAAGTGGAAAATGTTTAAATGTGTTTGTTTTTCTATTCAGCAGTGTCAATGTCAAGGGAAAACTTCCTGTTTCTCTCTGAAGATTTGCTGAAAATCAGTTTTATGTGTCACACGGGAGCCTTCAGAAACAAGACCCAAAGATGCAGGGGAAAGTGTCCATTTTTATGCTTAAGTTCAACAATGTTTGGACATGTGTATAGAAATATAATTGGAGAAAAAAGGTATAATCTAAAGTTACTAGATGGAGTGCAGAAACACAGCAACGCCTGTCTGTCTGAAACTGCCCTCACAAATTGAAGACCAGGTGATAGGCAAGAACGAGTAAGGGCCCCAAAATCTGTACAGGAACAGGCTTAGCTAAGAATAATGATGGTACTCAGCCTCTGTCCCCTCATTTGCTTAGGTAGTAATAGGTAGTCACTGTCACCTTGTTTTTTTCTCTGTAATTGCTACTCTGGAGTCTTATAGATGGTGGTTGTAAAGATTCTTAACTTTCTCCCCGTAGCTGGTAGTTGTAAAGATTCTAAACTTTCCTCTGTAGGTAGCATCACCTTTGGAACCCTCAGGGTTGCTTCTCTGATGTCTTTCAGGCTCCTCCTTTCAGTGGACTGGCTCACCCTCCCAGACCAGCAGCCCAAACCAACAAACTACCTCATCTGGAGCTGTGACCCCAGCAGCTGGAGCAACATGGGTAGATGATTTCCGTACCCCTATAATTTTACCCCAAACCTAGACAATTAGTAAACCAAATTTTTCATTCCCCTGCCTGTTAAACTATCTTTTAAAACCTGTCTCCCAAGTCTAGGATAGGTGGATTTGAGAAATTCCTCTTGTCTCCCTGCTTAGCGGAATGAACTCTCTCTTGCTCTCTCCCCTGGTGTCTCTGGGTGTTGGCGTTCTTGTGGGCAGCAGGCAGATGAATCTGGTTGGGTGGCAACATGTCCAGATTCTTTCTGGGGATACTTTTTTTTCCTTTGGGGTATGAGGCAGGGACCCTCTCTAGAATGAGGTTCTTAGGACCTATAGGCAAAGAAGGTCTGGTGATTTCTTTATGGCCAGTTTTTGGATAGAAAGACAAAGGAGGAGTTTTGATATATTTGGGTTTTATAGATGGCCTCGGGGAAATGGGGTTCTGGTTTTTAGAACCTGCCTTAAGAGAAGAGTGATTCTGGTGCCTCTGTCTAGCCCTGGGGAAGAGTGAGAGGCCAGAGACAGGAGGTCAAGGAAAGGTCAGAGACAGACTTTTCCTCTGAGGCTGCTTCTGAGGCCTCCATTTTGGGGTATTGTCTTCCGAGCCCCAATAACAGTTAGCTTAGTTCTTAAGGCTGGTAGAAATTAAAAAAAAAATACTGTAAGTGAGCTATTTCCCATTTAAAATTGGAATCCCCCTATTTCCCATACGCTATTTTCCCCCTTCCTACCAGGAATGATGTAATTTTCCAGGAACACTGAGCTATCACCCTGGCATTGTGAAGAGCTGTCTTCTCGGGGTCCACACTGACTCCTGGTTGTCCTGCAGCCTTCAGACACAAGCTTCTGCCCCCGCTGCGGTTGCTGAGTGAGCAGTGCTCCCTCCACCTCCCTCAGGGGTTAGAGTCCACAAAATGCCTTGGAGTTCTTTGTGCTGGAACTCTGAGGACTACTGAGGGATGCTGTCCTACTTGGGGTTTTGTCCCTGCTTTTCTAGGGACTCAAGGTTGGGCTCTCTAGTTAACTGTCACCTGTAAGTTAAACTATGAGTTATGAAGAAAATGTTGTGTTATCTTAAAGGATTTTAACTGGGCTCATAGTCGAGAAATGAATATTCTTATTTCTGAACTGGTGAGGTTTTTGTTTCTTTAATTTGTTCATTTGTTCAACAATGATTTGTTACACTTATTATATGACAGGTTCCATGATGAGCCATCTGACATAGATATTTAAAAATCATACTCTCTGTCCTCAAAAGCTTCCCTAACAGTAGCTAAATATAGATGCCAAAATGAACAATTATAATACTCTAGGAAGCAAAGTTGTACTGAGATGACCTTGGCATCTTTCAACGGTAAGGTCTACTTACTTAAGCCTTTAAGAAACCAGCTGACTTGAGTTTCTTGGAAAAATTAAAATGGACTAACTATTTCATGAACACTTTAAAAGTTGTATTGATCACGTAGAGGTATGTTTCATTGTGTAACAGAGGTAAAAATTAAGCTATTTCAATCTTAGGCTCCAGAGTAACACTCACAAAATAGATATTAATATCAGATAGAAAAGTACAAGTGAGAAAATCCCAACAAAAGAAAACTGCAAAGAAGAAGCAATCAGGATTTTGTTCCATGATTCTTAGAACCTTCTGTGGACTAGATTTCTGAATGTAGAGATTTCTTCACAGAGCTTTTGTCATTCATGGAGTTTCCATAACTCTTCCCCAAAGGCATTTGAATCTTACCTATCACAAACTTAGGGAAAGGTGTCACAGAGTACCGTGTAGAAGACTGAGGACCAGGCTTGTAAGAGCGGCCACCGAGGGCGGCGCCTGTGGCTCAGTGAGCAGGGCTCCGGCCCCATATGCCGAGGGTGGTGGGTTCAAACCCAGCCCCGGCCAAACTGCAACCAAAAAATAGCCGGGCGTTGTGGCGGGCGCCTGTAGTCCCAGCTGCTTGGGAGGCTGAGGCAGGAGAATCGCCTAAGCCCAGGAGTTGGAGGTTGCTGTGAGCTGTGTGATGCCACGGCACTCTACCAAGGGCAATAAAGTGGAACTCTGTCTCTACAAAAAAAAAAAAAAAAAAAAAGTGGCCACGGATTCTTGAGGGAGGTGCTGGGAGCGGGACTATCTCCTAGCTAGCATGGAGATGATTTGCAGCCTGGAGAGAAGCCCTCGAGCAACTGCATGCTTTAATGAAATAAGATTGGTCACTCATTAGCAAGCAGGTGTTCCACCTTGGACATTTATGGTCCGACGGGGGGGAGTCGAGTCTGTGGGGAAAGAGCACATAGCTATCATTAAGCATCTAGCTCCTGTACATGGGCCCCTCACACCTGTTGTATAATGTTTCAATAAAAGTCAATGACAAAGGTTACTTGGGGCTTTTCCCTGCAATATGGGAAGCCCACCTTTGCAAGCATGTACTTCAGTGTCCTGGGTGTTTTATTTGTGCAATGATGGGGTCACAGGAGCCACCAACAGTACTGGCTTATATCACATACCTAAAACACAAAAGTATCCAGAGTTTATTGGAGCAAAAGATGTATTAATATTTCCAGTGAACTGAATGTGGGCCATGCAAAAGAGAGATTGCTAGGCTAGAGCCATTGTACATTCTGCCAAACAATGTCACAGGCATCTAAGAGCAAGAGATTGTAAAACATAAGAACATCATGAGAGTCATTAACAAAGATGCCCTAAGAGTAGGGGACTAAACCTCAGAGAAATCCATTAACTGTGGTATCAGAGACAGGGTCCAACCTTATATCCTCCAGGGCTGAGATAATGAAGCCGGCTCACAACAGCTACCTTCCTTTATCAGGAAAGTAGGATTTTTTCCTGGTTTATAGCTTTATCTCTGCTCCTGGTACATGCTTAAACCCCAGGTGTTTAAATAAAATATATCCAGAAGACCAAAAATCACATTATAACAAAGATATTTGTACCAGAATGTTTTTTGCAGCCCAATTCATAATTGCTAAGTCATGGAAGAAGCCCAAGTGCCCATCAACCCATGAATAGATTGATAAATTGTGGTATGTGTATACCATGGAATATGATGCAGCCTTAAAAAAAGATGGAGACTTTACCTCTTTCACGTTTACATGGATGGAGCTGGAACATAGTCTTCTTAGCAAAGTATCTCAAGAATGGAGGAAAAAGTATCCATGTACCCAGCCCTACTATGAAACCATTTATAGCTTTTATATGAAAGCTATAGTCCAATTATAGCACAAGGAGAGGGAGGAGAGGGGAGGGAGATGGATGGGTGGAGGGAGGGTAATTGATGGGACCACAGCCTTGGTGCATCTTACAAGGGTACATGTGAAACATACTAAATGTAGAATATAAATGTCTTAACACAATAACTAAGAAAACGCTGTGAAGGCTATGTTAACCAGTGTGATGAAAATATGTCAATGGTCTATAAAACCAGCACATTATACCACATGATAGCATTAATGTACACAGCTATGATTTAATAAAAATAAATAAATAAATAAATAAACCAGGCTCTATTGTAAATGAAAACAAAATTAAAAAATAAAATAACAGCTTGGAGTGAGAAAGGAGACAAAAAGCAAGAGGGACAGAAAGCCACACCACCCCCAGATCTCACTGTATTAAATCTGATGATAGTTCAAGTTAAGGAACCTTAAAAGAAACCCAATAAGAATGAATTCCTTTTAAAACAAAGCAAAACAAGAAAATACACTTGTTTTGGTTTTTATCTAGAGAAAGGAGAGGGATGCCAAGGTTCCAATGCATACTGTTAAAGAGTTAATGGGAGACCGTAATTTACAAAATTTGTGCTTGTTAAGCTTATAGGTTACATTTGTGCTGGGGTCTTGTCATTGAGAAAGCTTTAAGAAGTGATATAGAGGGAAAAAAAGAGAGAGAGACAGAGAAAATTGATATGGTGAATCCTTGGACTCTGAAATCCATATGCACAGTGCCTCAACCAAAACTGATAGAGAAAAAGTCCCACTTTTTCACACTATGGGGCAATTATTTCAAGACATTTACTGTTCCATTCAATTTGTTTTGATCAATTCATAGACATCTCTCTCTAAATGGGTTTATAATATAAATATTTGGCACTGTGAATTATTTTATTAATTCACATGTTTAAACTGTAGGAAATTCTAGTAAGTGCAAGCTATTTGTAGAGAGCTTTGCTATCCTCCGACTCAGGGCCCATTTTCACAAAGACTCTCTGTAGCTCCTTTTCTCTGTTTAATGTAGCTCCTCTGAGTATTTTTTGCTTTCTTCTCTCAGAGGTTGCCACTACTCACTCTTATGTCTATAATATTTCTTCTGAATGCTTGGCTGTTAAGAGGAACACATGATCCCCTATTTCTGTGATACCATAATTCCCTGGGGAAAAAAGCCCAGGCTATGTCAATTCCTTATTATATACAAAAAGAATAGAAAATACACATGCATAAACACACTATGTATATACACAAACTCACACAGATACATATATATAATTTCTGTTTGCCTGCACATATATAGTTAGAACATTCTAAGAGGAATTGTTCTTAATTGAGTTTATAAGGTCTGATTTTTCTTTTGAAATATTAAGTACAAAAATCAATACCAGCTAAAATTTTAAGTTGCAGAATTGACATTATTAGCTGTGTGACCTTGGTAAGATTCTGTCTTTTTCTGAACTTTCAATTATTCTTCAGTAAAATTGGCACAACTGAATAATACTGCCCAACTTATTCAATTAACCGAGAGAGAAGTCTCTGGCATATACAAGGCTTCCAATGGGTAGTAGGTAGTAGTGTTATTTTTTGTCTTTCTTAGAGTAGGCAGAAAAAAATAAATAAAAACTGGAACTTGGGATTGTTATCACCTCCAGCTCCAGCCTTTTCTTAAATGGACATTCCTTTCTTATTTTCCATAGGTTTTATTTTTGAAGCTTCTGCTCAGGTTACTGTGACCTATAATTCTACGGGACACACACAAAGCATGCTGTGTATTTCCTCTCTGGAATAAAATGTAACTATAGGCACACAAACTGTGTTGTCACATGATTACAACCAGCACCATCCAAGACATAAGAACCGGATTTAACACAGACAAGCTTTGTCTCTTTCTTTTCTTTCTTCTTATTTTGGAAAATGACCTTTCCATTTTGATTTACCTTAATAGTAAGCAAACTAATGATTTCCAAAATATTTGCCCCAAGGGGATTAATTGATATTCAATTTTCAGTTTATTCAATTAATATTTCTATATAAAAGATATCGATCAAGCAAATTTCTGAAACTTGAAACTTACCCATCAATGCCATATTATTAACAAGTGGGAGCTATGGGAAAGATTGATGTGAGGATGGAGCCCTCTTGGATGGGCTTAGGGCCTGTATGAAAGGCTTGGGGGAGCAGGTTCTCAGCCTGCTAGGTCAGTATGCAGCAAAAGGCCTCTCATCATGGAACCAGACAGTATCTTGATTGTGAACTTCCAGCTACCAGAACTGCGGTATGAGAAATAGATCTCTATTATTTGTAAATTTCCCCATCTCAGGTATTTTGTTATACTAGCATAACCAAAGACAGTAAATTTTTAGGAAGACCAGTAAAGATGGAAAGGCATAAATACTGCAGTGTAAAACTGACTACCTCTTCTATTCATTAAGGAGCCCCTTTGCTCCAGCAGAAGTTGTCTTCACAGAGGACAAACTAGATATCGCAGAACAGAAATCAGAAAAACTAGTCCTAGTGTGACGTTTAGAAATGAAAATTTGAAACAGCTGTTTTAGAAGGCGTTCGACTTTAAAAAAAAACAACCTATTGATTTTATTCGATCATTATCAATTGTGAGCACCTGATGGGCCAGCTGGTGAACTGCTATGAAAGTACCAAAGGACTAAGAAAATAAGGCTTAACTTTTCAAGATTTTATATTTAAAACAGTTGCTCAATTTTTTTTTGGAGCATTTTTACTTTTATCTGGAATTTAATAACTCATTCTGAAACATTTACCTCAAACATTATATAGAAAGTAGAAGGTACTATATCACATTAAAATCTATAACACAGGAACTTAGGTTTAATACCTCATTCTGATATGAAATAGTTACTGCCTCTTTAGGCAATTTTTTAGCCAATCCAGGTTTTGATCTTCCCAGCTATAAAATGAGAGAGGTATTTCTTTGACTGGGTTATAGAACGAAATAAATGCAATAGAGTTTGAAAAATGTCCAACATGAAAAAACAAATATTCTTGCTTAATGAAAAAAAAAGCTCTTAACAATACATCATACTATCTAATATAAATAGCTACCTCGATGTTGCATAAGGATACTTTTTTAGGTCTGTTACACTAGTTCCTCAAGAACTTCTTAAGATCCAGGGGATATTTGTTCACTCTGGGATATTAGGTTATGAACTAGTACATTGGCTTCCTCCTCACTAGATACGTGACCCTGAGAAGACACCTTTATAACTCTGATCCCCAGTTTCCTTAACTGTAAAAGCAAGTCATATCTCCTGCCAACAGTGTTGCTAATAGGGTTATAATAAAAAGATTAGCATGACACCAGGTAATAAGAAAATACTTCATCACTGGTAACAATTATCAGAAGGAATGGTATGCTTTCTTAATACAAATTGACCCTGTATCATAGTAGTAACATAAATCAGACATCATTTTTTAAAATGTTCATTCACGCTATCTCATTTGCTTCATATAGCAACTTCAAAAGTTGACTTGAAAGGAATCATTCTTTATAGATGAGATATATGAGTTTCTTAGAGATTGTTTCCTCAAATCATACAGCACAGTGACTGCAGAACTAGACTCCTGACTCGGGTGTTCTAACTTTCCATTCCTAGATAGTTGCTTAGGACATCATAATGGATTGCAATTTCAGAAATCCTAACACTTGTATTTTGGTTCATATAAGGACTTTATGACTACAGTTCCCCAGCATTACAGCAGAAATAAAAATCAAAGGAGAGTTTTAGCTTTTTTTCCTCAGTACTTGGGATACTGTGATTAAAACAATTCTTAAATTTTTATTAATAAATTTCAAAAAACTTAATTTAGAAAATTATTATGCCTTTTTCCTTCTTCAATGAATTAAATGACTTTCAAGATAGCTATTGCATTATTTTCAAATTGTACCCTTTCCTTCTACAAATGAAATATTCCTGTATTTTTCCACTGCAGGTGAATTTGATATTCAAAAAAAACCGAGAAGACTAATGGTTCTGATTAGAGGGAAGCAGAAAGTGAGGAGGATGTGTGAACTTCCCCACACAGACATTTAGCCAGATAATTTAAGCTTGGGTGTCTGTTACTTTATTTCATTTAAAACAAAATTGGTTCTATTTCTGGAAATCCATGACTTAACTATGTATTTCAATCTTTACCTGAACTAATATCATCCTTGTATACCTAAAACAAAATTACTGAGGTGGAGCGCCCACAAGGCCCGCGCCTTCAACAGTACTTTGATCTTCAATCTCTGACATTTTCTGCCCCTTTGAGGGGTCTCCTTGTTGGTAACTTTGTATTTGCAGAAAGAGGAATTTAATGGCATTGTTTGTTTGTATTTAGCTCATTGTTTTTCAAAATGGGTCCATTTAACATATTTTATATGAAAAAGAAATATTTGATGAAGATATTGTGTAACACTAGACATAGTTATCTAGGTCTAGAAGCAGAGACAATGTTGTTAAAGTTTCTTCAATTTATTTGACCTGGAATCAATCTTTTCATAAAACAAAATTATTTTTTTAGTTGTCCTTAAAAAATACTTTGCTAGGTCTTGCATGTATTTACACAGTGAGGACTTTTATTTAATAGTTCTCCACCTCGTGTTCCTATTTTTCTGTTGTAAATGTAATCAACTCCTCTGAGTTTACCTAGGACTTTTACCAGCTCTCTTTGAAAATTCTGCATGCTTGGCTGGGCACCTGTGGCACAAGCTGCTAAAGCGCCAGCCACATACACCTGAGCTGGCGGGTTCGAATCCAGCCTGGGCCCACCAAACAACAATGATGGCTGCAACCAAAAAATAGCCAGGCATTGTGACAGGCACCTAGTCCCAGCTACGTAGGAGGCCGAGGCAAGAGAATCGCTTGAGCCCAGGAGTTGAAGGTTTCTGTGAGCTGTGATGTCACAGCACTCTACCAAGGATGACAGCTTGTGGCTCTGTCTCAAAAAAAAAAAGAAAGAAAGAAAAAGAAAAGAAAATCCTGTATGCCAACAAGTCCCAGTGTCCAGAAAACTGGGCTGCTTGGCTGCCCTCTTGATAAGCTTAGTTTGGAGTATAGAATTTTATACTGAAATATGATTATTATTGCATTGCTTTTAAACATGTCAACAAATGTTTTCACACATCTCCCATCAACAGGTAGAGTCTAAGAAAGTATTTTTCTACTTACTTCATATTCTACCTTTGGATTTTAAAACATACATTTTTTTCAGAAAAAAGATATTAATTTTTTCAGTCTGCTAAATTTCATTCTGTCATAGTATTCACAGAAGAATTTCCCTAAAGCATACCCATTATCCCAATTCTGTAATTCCATTTGAATGTTCTCTTTTCCCTAAATAGGCTCCAATACAAAAGAATTTGATAATAAATTATTTTTTATTACAACTCTTTTCACAAACATAACCGTAATAAACAGAACATATTTAAATATGAAAGATGGCAATATAGATTATAAACACATAGTTTTATGTCATACTGAGCTTCTTTTCTGATGTTCCTTATTTTCCTTCAGACAATTTTCACCCCATTTATCCTCTTGTTATCTGACTGCTTCTAAGTTTTGTTTTGTAATTTATTCTTATATTGATTAGCTGATCTTTTTAGTTCTTGATATTTTTCCCACACTGCTTGTTCATAGTTTCATTTTACTCTTAAGTGTTTGGACTGTAAGTTTCTTCTTGCCAGTTTTAATGGTGCCTAATTTCCAAAGGAAAGTCTGCTGCCAGAACCTTTCTCCCTCTAGTGTTAATGGCTGCTCTTGAGAACTTGCCCCACCCTCCATCATCTAATTTGAGTCAATGAGGGGGCAGACAAAACAGATGGTTGGCACAGGGTGGGATGATTCACTGTTTGAAATCATGGTGAAACATTTTTGAAATTGGTGAGGGAGAGGGAAGCCTGACATTTGACAGAGCCATGTAAAAATTGCAGTATCCAGATGAAGTTCAGTTTAATTTTCACTGTTATTTTCCAGATGTACTGATCATATGATTACAATTTTAAGATTATATTGAGAATATACCTTTTCCCAAATGTTCTGTAATCATTACAGCAAAATGAGTTTATTAACGAGTGTCAATGTCGGGACAATTCTCAAAATTCTATTGTTGCCCTAACTTCTTTCTTTTTATTTTTCATGACCTATTGAATACCGCCTCTATTTTCATTTGTGTGGAGGTTACCTTTTCTGCATAATCTGTCCATGTTGCCTAACTGATTTCTTCCCAAATTATGAGTGTAATGGAACATCAGACTACTTTGTTAGGAAATAAGTAACATATATATGTGTGCGCGTATATCTGTATACATATATATGTATATATATAAATACAACATAAATTACATATGTGTGTATATACACACATATGTAATTTATGTTGTATTTAAATTCTAGTGCCACTGATTATGGCACAGATTATATAAGTAAAGAAGTATTTATACGGAACATAATTATTATGATTGTATAAAGAGGACAATATATAAAAACAAAATTTAGACAAATTCAACTCTGAAGTAGTTTATTTCAAAAATCTTTTAAATTTGTAGCCAAAGTTTTCTTATTTCTATTAAGTTTGATTCTTTATATATATATATAATTAAATCATAAACTCATCCATCATGTATACATTAATGCACTTATGGTGTACAATGTGATGATTTCATACAGAATTAGAAATGCTTACATCACACTGGTTAATGCATACTTCATCTCATTTACTTAATTATTGTGTTAAGACGTTTATACTCTATACCAATGGATCTGATCCCGCCATGTACCCACCCTCCATCTGATGATGATTTGACTATATATTCTCAACAGAGGCAGTATTACCCCCTAGCAGTTGAAAATTTATTTTGCTATGACCTTTGTATTCCACATTTACTAAGATTCAAATATACCCTTGTAAGATGCATCGCAGGTGTAATCCCATTAATCCCCCTCCCTCCACCTACCTCCCCCCTCCCTCCCCTCCCTTTCCCCCTTCTCCCTATTCTTAGGTTGTAACTGGGTTATAGCTTTCATGTGAAGGTCCTACATTAGTTTCATAATAAGGGTGAGTACATTGGGTACTTTTTCTTCCATTCTTGCGACACTTTACTAAGAAGAATATGTTCCAGCTCCATCCATGTAAACATGAAAGAGGTAAAGTCTCCATCTTTCTTTAAGGCTGCATAATATTCCATGGTGTACATATACCACAATTTATTAATCCATTCGTGGATTGATGGGCACTTGGGCTTTTTCCATGACTTAGCAATTATGAATAGGGCTGCAATAAATATTCTGATACAAAGGGACTCATCTTCAGTATAATATACATTCTGCAGGCAGGAAATATAGAGGCAGAAGCAGTCCGAGAGGGCTCCCAGGTTAAGGTGTTATTGAGTGAACATTTCTACAGTGATAAGAGGGAGAACATGCAAACTTTGAAACAAATTTTCATGGGAATATTTTAATGAAGCAGGAAAGTGGACATATAATGTTAATTTTAAAAGTAATTCAAGATGTGTCAAAAAACTAAAAGGGTGGAACCAATGTAGACAATGGAAAAAAAACTAGAGGGAAATATGCCAGAATGTCAACAGGAATTTCCTCTGACTTATTTGTTCATATGCATATTTCTGTATTTTCATAAATTTTGTACAGAAATTATTATTCATGATCAGCAAAATGTAAGCTAAAGAAAATATAAGCTATAAGAAAAGCTAGAATAAAAGTAATCACTAAAAAGAAAAAAAAAGAAAATTTATTCTTGGTTATTAAAAATTCTAGTTTTTAGAATGCTTCATGGCTCTCCAAAGGGTCCTATTACAAAACAGATAGCACTAGTATCTGATATTAAAATTTGGAGGGAGGGAGAATTAAGACAAACATTTTTTAAATGTTTCTTAATTAGATGTAAACAAAATAACTAGAGAAACACTGCTGTAGGCAGGTAAAGTCTTTTCTTGTTCCAATGAAATAACAAATGATAATTTTATGATTAACTTTCCAAGTTACGTCTATATATTTACAGTAATAAATGTGTATCAATAGTATATCAACCTCAAGCATAGAATATCAAATGAGTTTATAGAGATAATCACTTATGCTTTAAAAAATAATGGAAGGATGCAAACAAAGAATGTAGTATTACATCTTAAGAATGTAGAAGAAAAGGACAAACGGAAGCCAAAGATAGCAGAAAGAAGGACATAATATTAGAACAGGAATAAATGAAATACAGATAAGAAAAAATAGCAAAGATCAACCAAGACTTGATATTTTTAAAAGATATAAAGAAAGTGAAACACATTTAGTTAGACAAATAAAAAGAGACCACACAAAGAAGAAAGAACTGAAAGAGAAGACATTACAACTTACATCACAGAACTATAAAAATAGTAAGTGACTACTATAAATAATTAGATGCCAATATGAAAACTTAGAAGAAATGGATAAATTCTTAGAAACATACAACCTACCAAGACTGAATTATGAAAATATAGCAAATCTGAACAAATGACTGAAAGGAGATTGAGTCAGTAATCAAAAATCTCCTAACAAAGAGAAGCCAGGACTGGATGGGTTTAATGGTAAATTTTCCCGAACATTTAAGAAAGAATCGATTTCAATTTTCCTCAGACTCATCCTAAACACTGATGAGAAACAAATATTGCAAATTCCTTTTACAAGGCCAGCATTATCCTGAGACTAAAGATAGACAAGAACACTAAAATATTGGTGTAGGTCCATGTTCTTGACGTACATAGATGCAAAATATCTCGATGAGATAGTAGCAAATCAAATTCAATTTTCAATTGCACATTAAAAGCTTTATATACCAGTATCAAGTGGAATTTGTCTTTGGCTTGTTAGGATGATTCAACATATGAGAACCAGTAAATTATCTCACAGTAACAAAATGAAGTGTTAAAATCATATGACCATCTCATTAGATGTAGAAGTATTTGACACAATTCAGTATTTTTTCATGGTGAAAAGTCTCAATAAATTAGGATAGAAGCCAAATTTCAATGTAATAAGGCTGTATGTGACAGACTTACAGCTGACAACATACAAAATGTATAATGCTGAAAGCCCTACCTCTAAAATCAGGAACATGACAAGGATATACTAATTATTTCCATTCAACATAGCACTGAAAGTCCTAGAGAGGAATTAGTCAAGAAAAAGCAAGTGAAAATTATACTAAAAGATAATAAATAAATAAAGAAGTAAAACTATCTCTGTTTGCAAGCAAGAAAATCTTCTATACAGGAAACCATAAATTTCTCACAATAATGTCAGAATTATTAAATTCAATAATTTATCTTGGCAATAAAGTTGCAAGATACAATTTTTTTTTATTAAATCACAGCTGTGTACATTGATATGATCATGGGGCATCATTCACTAGCGTCACAGACCATTTGACACACTTTCATCACACTGGTTAACATAGCCTTCCTGGCATTCTCTCAGTTACTGTGCCAAGACACTTATATTCCACATTTACCAAGTTTCACAAATTAACATACAAAAATAACTTGAGTTTGTATATGCTAATGATGAAATATCCAAAAAAGAAATCAAGAAAATATCTCCAATTATAATAACAATCAAAAATAACAAAATAGAAGTAAATTTAACTAAGAAGGTGAAATATGTGTAGAGTGAAAAATATAAAACATTGATGAAACATTCAAGAAGATAAAAATTAATATAAGATTATCTCATGCTCATATACTGAAAGTATTAATATTAGTGAAATGACCATATTAATGAAACCCACCTACACATTTTATGCCAGCTCTATCAAAATTCTAATGGAATTTTTTCCAGAAACTGGAAAATAAAGTATCCAAAATTTCAAATGGATCTATAAAAGAAAACCCAAAGTAATTTGGGGCAAAAAGAACAAAGATGAAGCATCACTTTTTCTGTTTTCAAAATATATTACAAAACCAAAGCAATCAAAACATCATGGTACTTATATAAAAACAAACATATAGACCAATGGAACAAAATAAGATCCCCAAATAAACCCAAATATTTATGCCAACACATTTTTAAAAAGGGCTAAAAACAGGAACTAGGGAAGAGGTTTTCTTTTTTTTTCCTTTTTTTTTTTTTTTTTATTGTTGAGGATTCATTGAGGGTACAATAAGCCAGGTTAGACTGATTGCAATTGTTAGGTAAAGTCCCTCTTGCAATCATGTCTTGCTCCCATAAAGTGTGACACACACCAAGGCCCCACCCCCCTCCCTCCGTCCCTCTTTCTGCTTCCCCCACATATCCTTATTTGTCATTAATTGTCCTCATATCAAAATTGAGTACATAGGATTCATGCTTCTCCATTCTTGTGATGCTTTACTAAGAATAATGTGTTCCACTTCCAATCCAGGATAATACGAAGGATGTAAAGTCTCCATTTTTTTAATGGCTGAATAGTATTCCATGGTATACATATACCACAGCTTGTTAATCCATTCCTGGGTTGGTGGGCATTTAGGCTGTTTCCACATTTTGGCGATTGTAAATTGAGCTGCAATAAACAGTCTACTACAAGTGTCCTTATGATAAAAGGATTTCTTTCCTTCTGGGTAGATGCCCAGTAATGGGATTGCAGGATCAAATGGGAGGTCTAGCTTGAGTGCTTTGAGGTTTCTCCATACTTCCTTCCAGAAAGGTTGTACTAGTTTGCAGTCCCACCAGCAGTGTAAAAGTGTTCCCTTCTCTCCACATCCACGCCAGCATCTGCAGTTTTGAGATTTTGTGATGTGGGCCATTCTCGCTGGGGTTAGATGATATCTCAGGGTTGTTTCGATTTGCATTTCTCTAATATATAGAGATGATGAACATTTTTTCATGTGTTTGTTAGCCATTCATCATCTTTAGAGAAAGTTCTATTCATGTCTCTTGACCATTGATATATGGGATTGTTGGCTTTTTTCATGTGGATTAATTTGAGTTCTCTATAGATCCTAGTTATCAAGCTTTTGTCTGATTGAAAATATGCAAATATCCTTTCCCCTTGTGTAGGTTCTCTCTTTGCTTTGGTTACTGTCTCCTTAGCTGTACAGAAGCTTTTCAGTTTAATGAAGTCCCATTTGTTTATTTTTGTTGTTGTTGCAATGGCCATGGCAGTCTTCTTCATGAAGTCTTTCCCCAGGCCAATATCTTCCAGTGTTTTTCCTATGCTTTCTTGGAGGATTTTTATTGTTTCATGCCTTAAATTTAAGTCCTTTATCCATCTTGAATCAATTTTTGTGAGTGGGGAAAGGTGTGCGTCCAGTTTCAGTCTTTTACATGTAGACATCCAGTTCTCCCAACACAATTTATTGAATTCCCCCAAGGTATGTTCTTGTTTAGTTTATCGAAGATTAGGTGGTTGTAAGATGTTAGTTTCGTTTCTTGGTTTTCAATTTGATTCCAAGTGTCTCTGTCTCTGTTTTTGTGCCAGTACCATGCTGTCTTGAGCACTATGGCTTTGTAGTACAGACTAAAATCTGGTATGCTAATGCTCCCAGCTTTATTTTTATGACTAAGAACTGCCTTAGCTATACGGGGTTTTTTCCGGTTCCATACAAAACACAGAATCATTTTTTCCAAATCTTGAAAGTACGATGTTGGTATTTTGATAGGAATGGCATTGAATAGGTAGATTGCTTTGGGAAGTAGAGACATTTTAACAATGTTGATTCTTCCCATCCATGAGCATGGTATGTTCTTCCATTTGTTAATATCCTCTGCTATTTCCTTTCTGAGGATTTCATAGTTTTCTTTATAGAGGATTTCATAGTTTTCTTTATAGTTTCCTTCACCTCCTTCATTAGGTATATTCCTAGGTATTTCATTTTCTTTGAAACTATGGTGAAGGGAGTTGTGTCCTTAATTAGCTTCTCATCTTGACTGTTATTGGTGTATACAAAGGCTACTGACTTGTGGACGTTGATTTTATATCCTGAAACATTACTGTATTTTTTGATGACTTCTAGGAGTCTTGTGGTTGAGTCTTTGGGGTTCTCTAAGTATAAGATCATGTCGTCAGCAAAGAGGGAGAGTTTGACCTCCTCTGCTCCCATTTGGATTCCCTTTATTTCCTTGTCTTGCCTAATTGTATTGGCTAGAACTTCCAGCACTACGTTGAATAGTAAAGGTGACAGAGGACAACCTTGTCTGGTTCCAGTTCTAAGAGGAAAAGCTTTCAGTTTAACTCCATTCAGTAAAATATTGGCTGTGGGTTTGTCATAGATAGCTTCAATCAGTTTTAGAAATGTGCCACCTATGCCTATACTCTTCAGTGTTCTAATTAGAAAAGGATGCTGGATTTTATCAAATGCTTTTTCTGCAATTATTGAGAGGATCATGTGATCTTTATTTTTGCCTCTGTTAATATGGTGGATAACTTTTATGGACTTGTGTATGTTAAACCAGCCTTGCATCCCTGGGATGAAGCCTACTTGATCATGATGAATGACTTTTTTGATGAAAAGCTGTAATCTATTGGCTAGGATTCTGTTGGGAATTTTTGCATCTATATTCATGAGTGAGATTGGTCTGAAATTCTCCTTTTTCTTTTCCTGGTTTTGGTATCAGGCTGATATTTGCTTCATAGAATGTGTTGGGGAAGATTCCTTCTTCCTCAATTTTTTGTAATAATTTCTGCAGTACAGGAATAAGCTCTTCCTTGAATGTTTGATAGATTTCTGGAGTGAAGCCATCTGGACCAGGGCATTTTTTGGTTGGAAGATTTTTTATTGTTTCTTTGATCTCAGTGCTTGAAATTGGTCTGTTCAGGAGCTCTATTTCTTCCTGGTTGAGTCTAGGGAGAGGGTGTGATTCCAAATATTTATCTATTTCCTTCACATTGTCAAATTTCTGGACATAGAGTTTCCGGTAGTGTTCAGAGATGATCTCTTGTATCTCTGTGGAATCAGTTGTTATTTCCCCTTTATCATTTCTGATTGAGGTTACTAGAGATTTTACTTTTCTATTGCTCGTTAGTCTGGCCAATGGTTTATCTATTTTATTTATTTTTTCAAAAAACTAACACCTTGTTTCGTTAATTTTCTGAATGATTCTTTTGTCACACTTTATGGGGGCAAGACATGATTGGAAGAGGGACTTTACCTAACAGTTACAATCAGTGTAACATGGCTTATTGTACCCTCAATGAATCCCCAATGATAAAAAAAAAAAAAAAAAATTTCATTGATCTCTGATTTGATTTTGGATATTTCTTTTCTTCTACTGAGTTTAGGCTTAGATTGTTCTTCTTTTTCCAATTCCATAAGATCTCTTGTCAGATTGTTGATGTGCTCTCTTTCTGTTTTTCGAATGTAGGCATCTAAAGCGATGAATTTTCCTCTCAAAACTGCTTTTGCAGTATCCCAGAGGTTTTGGTAGCTTGTGTCTTCATTGTTGTTATGCTCAAGGAAGTTAATGATTTCCTGTTTTATTTCTTCCTGCACCCAGCTGTTATTCAACAGAAAATTGTTTAATTTCCATGCCTTTGGGTGGGGTCGAGCATTTTTGTTAGAGTTGAGTTCCACCTTTAGTGCCTTATGGTCTGAGAAGATATAAGGTAAAATTTCAATTCTTTTGATTCTGTTGATATTTGTTTTGTGTCTCAGGATATGATCAATTTTGGAGAATGTTCCATGGGGTGATGAGAAGAATGTCTATTCTTTATCTTTCGGGTGGAGTGTTCTATATGCGTCTATCAAGCACAGTTGTTCTGGGGTCTCATTTAAATCTCTTATATCTTTGTTTAATTTCTGTTTAGAGGATCTGTCCAGCTCTGAGAGGAGAGTGTTAAAGTCCCCTTTTATTATGGTATTATCATATTGCTCAGACTGAGTAAGGTCTGTTTCAAGAATCTGGGAGCATTTAAATTGGGTGCATAAATATTTAGAATTTAAATGTCTTCTTGTCGTATTTTTTAGGGAAGAGGTTTTCAATAAATGGTCCTGGAAAAATTGAACATATACATAGAGAAGAATGAAATTGAACATTGCCTCAGGCCATGTAATAAATCTACTTAAAATAAATTAGTGACTTAAAACCTAAAACTGTAAAACAACTGGAAGAAAATGTATAGAAAAAGCTTATTGACTGTGGTCTGGACAATGACTTTGTAAATACGATCCTAAAATCACAGGCAACAGAAGGAAGAATAAACAGAATTGCACCAAATTAAAAAGCTTTTGCACAGCAAAGGAAACAACCTAATGTTGTGAAAATCTATAGAAAGGGAGAAAATATATGCAAACATACCTCTGATAGGGTTTCATATGCAAACTATACCAGAAACTCAATTCAATTTTTAAAAACTTAAATAACAAAAGACCTGAATAGATATATCCCCAAGGAAGACAAGTTACAATAGATATATGAAAATGTTTTCGATGTCACTTATCATCAGAGAAATGTATGTCAAAACCAAATTCTCATACCTGTTAGAATGCCCATTATATACATATTTTGAAAAAGTGTCGGCAAAGATGTGGAGAACAGGGAACCCTGTAAATCATCGGTGGGAATACAAATTGGTATCATCATCATAGAAAGCAGGAGGGTCCTCAAAAACTTAAAAATAGCACTGGCACATGATCCAGCAAACTACTTTGGAGTATATATTTAAAAGAAATGAAATCATTATGGTGAAGAGATAGCTAACCTCTCACATTTATGACAGCATAATTCACCATAGCCAACATATGGAAGCAACAAAATCTGATGAATGAATGGATAAAGAAAAATGTGATATTCAGCCTTAAAAAAGTAGAAAATTTCGTTATTCGTGGCAACATGGATAAACCTGGATGAAATTACGCTGAGTCAAATAAGCAATAAGCCAGATACAGAAAGACAAATACTCATTTATATGTGGAATCTAACAACGTTGAATGCATACAAGTAGAGAGTAGAGTATTAGTTGTCAAGGACTGGGAGGATGGAGAAACGGGGAGATGTAAACAGATACTCCATGGAAACAGTAACCAGAGTAAGATCTCTTTAGGACAAAGAATATTATCAGGTATAGAGAAGGACATTACTGAAGGAAAAAAGGATAAATTCTTCAAGAAGAAATAATTCTAAATAGTAATGTTTCTAACAAGTGAGCTTCAAAATATATAAAGCAAAAACTGGATGGAGCTGAAGATAGAACTAGACAAATACATAATTAGAGTCTTTATTATTCCTTATCAATAATGAATAAAGAGTAGTAATTTATGAGAGTAAAATATCAGTAAAGGTATAGCAGCACTGAAAAATGCTACCAAATAGCTAGTCTAAATTGAAATTCATTAAAAACACCCCCCCCCCAAAATAAGTTAATCTTTTTCAAATGCAGAAGGAAAATTTACCAAGGTAGATAATATTCTGGTCCATAAAATAAACCTAAATACATTTATAAGAAATGAAATTGTATAAACCATGATAAAAATTAACCTAGAATTCAGTAACAGAAATCTATCTGAATGTCTCAAGAATTTTGAAACAACATATTTCTGAATAATCCACAAATCAAAGATGAAGCCTTAAATAAATTTAAAATATTTTGCACTGAATAAAACATGATAAACAGCATAAATTTCAGGGGTACAGCTAAAACTTACAGGAAATACATAGTGTTAAATGCTTTTATTAGAAACAAAGAAAGGTCAATAATAACCTAAGCACCCACACTAAGAATTAGAAAAAGAGAAATTAAACCCAAACAAACAGAAGAAACAAAGGATTAGAGTAGAAATCAATGAAATTTAAAATGGAAAGACAATAATCAATATATTTTGAAGCTTATTTTTTAAAAAAATCAATGGACTTGATAAATCTCTAAATATATTAATTCACAAGAAAAATAAAGTGATTCAAATTATCAATATCAGTAATGAAAGAAAGCATTGACATGGAGACAAAATATTAAGAGAATAAAGACACATTATAGACAATTTTATGCCCGTGATTTCAACAACTTAAGATAAAATTGATCAATTCCCTGAGAGAAAAATGTACAAAAACTCACTCAAGAAGAAATAGATAACATGAATAGTTGTATGTCTATTTTCAAAATTGTATTACACTTAAAAATCTTCCAAAAAATAAAGCTCCTGCCAAACATTTTATTGGTAAATTCTAGCATATTTAATTGTATTAAAATATAAAATATTTTACACAATATTTTGCAGAACAGTGAAGGATTAAGCATTTCCCAGCTCATCTTGTAAGTCCTACATTTCCCAATCCCAAAATTAGTAGAGTGTGAAAATGAAAAACAGTTTCTTTACAATAGAGAAATCTAGCAGACATCACCTAAACCAAGTAATCAAGAATCCTATCAATATTAATGAATCATGTTGATATTAGGAACCACTTGAATGATGCAATTCTTTCCCAGTGTCTATAAACTTAAGTCTGATCATGAGAAAATATTAGAAAAGTCTAAGTTGAGGGACATTCTATAAAATACCTGACTGTTACACTTTCAATTGGCAATATTATGAAAGAGAAAGCAAAAACGGGACATTTCCACAGACTGGAGATTACAGAGACGGGGCAACTAATTGCACTGTTTGATCCTGTGGCAATCTGCATAGAGCCAGTAGTTTAGTTAAGAGTGTATTGTTCCAATGTCCATGTCAAAGTTTTGATGAATATGCTTTGTTACTTAAGATTATAATGGCAAGAAGTTGAGTGAAAGATATATGGCAACTACTATTTTGGCATCTCTTCTTTAAATATGAAATTATTTCAAAATAAAAAGTTTAAAAAATTGATTTAACATTATCATACTTTAAAAAATGTATATAATTTTTCACTCCAAGATTTGAGGTACAACTATCAAATAATTTTGGTCATTTAATAAGTAAACATTCAAAACTTATCTTTCTGAGGAAATGCTAGCTTTATTTTTAGGTAGATAATATCATACTTCGAAAGAATGTGGAAACTTTTTCTTTTTTTTTAATATAGAGCAATTGTTAGTATACTTACATATAATTTAATGCAAGACCACATTTTATATCAGAACACTGTTATATGTGACAGAAATACATCACAAATTAGTCTCTGAAAAATAAATGAAATAACAATTTTGTCTTTTACCAGGTCCCTTAGGTCAAACATGTTTATGTTCTGTTCCTATGGCTGCCTAGCATACAAATTTGTCCTGACCATCATTCTGCTATAAAAATAATAACCATGCTCTCCATGGTTAAGTAACAAAAGGATTTCATAAAGGAGTATGAAAGGTTGCATTTAAAGTATTTTATTTAAATATGTTAATATTTAAAATGTTGCTTGTATCAATAACCCTATTGGAATTCATTGTGCACTGACACTAATGAAAGTCTCTTGTTATTTGGCTAGGTTACGTCTTGATTATTGTTTCAATAACTTTAAAAGTACTAAAAGGAATATTTAAATATATTTTAAAACAGATAAATTCATATAAAATATGTCCTCAGGAGTAAATTTGTGGTAATAATTATAAAATAGTGTAACTTTTTAAACTAATTAATTCAACCACAGCAATCAACATCCATTTTTACTACTTCAAAATAACATCCAATATTTATTAGCCCTGGATAAAAATGTTTCTCTTGAATGAAACACTCCAAAACTACTATACATGTAGTTTAAGTTGTTACCACAAAACGATTTAATTTTTAAGTGAGAAAAATTGGGAATGATCTAATCCAGTAAGTTATTTTTTATAAACAAGTTTATAATACAAGTGCAAAAAAGGTGAGGTGATTATCTCAATGTTATACTATTTTGAAAACAGAATTTAAAAAGACTCCAGAATAATTAGTTTATTTATGCCATATGAAATGTCAAAATAAAGAAAAATCAACTGAAATCAATAAAAATTAAAAAAAAAAAAGCAAATAGACATATCTAGAAGGTAGAATGTTTTGTGAGAAAACTTGCCTAGTTGCATGAAAAACTGGGCTTTCAGGAAATGTAAACAGGTGGGCTCTATAAAAGTTTTGAGACAGGGTGGCGCCTGTGGCTCAAAGGAATAGGACGCCGGCCCCATTTGCTGGAGGTGGTGGGTTCAAACCAGGCCCAGCCAAAAAAAAAAAAAAAAAAAAAAAAAAATTTTGAGACAGGTTGTGTTGTGGTCTATTATTTTGAAGAGTGCATGTGGGACTACCTAAGGGAGAGTCATATATTAATGTGCTTGCATTACTAGTAATAATGATTTTTTGAGACCAATATTCAATTATTAATTATTAGTAGATTAGAAATACTATTAGGAATAGGGAACAGAGTGTGAGAAGAGAGAGACAAAAATTGGAGGATCAATTTTTTTTTTTTTGTAGAGACAGAGTCTCACTTTATGGCCCTCGGTAGAGTGCCGTGGCATCACACAGTTCACAGCAACCTCCAACTCCTGGGCTTAAGCGATTCTCTTGCCTCAGCCTCCCGAGTAGCTGGGACTACAGGCGCCCGCCACAACGCCCGGCTATTTTTTGGTTGCAGTTCAGCAGGGGCCGGGTTTGAACCTGCCATCCTTGGTATATGGGGCCGGCGCCTTACCAACTGAGCCACAGGCGCTGCCCTGGAGGATCAATTTGAATTCATTTTCCTGGCTTTGAGCACAAAGTTTGAGACACTATCACTTTAATATTCTGAAGCCTGACATGTTAAAACCCTTCTCCCCTCACAGAGCCACTCTGCAGCTGGCCAGAGGCCTTGAAGCTGCTTTCTGCCAAGGCAGGACTGTGTGCTCTGGGAGAGTGGTTTTGAGGAGTTAAGAATGTGAATTTTTTAAACTTTGTCCAACACAGGAAGACTTGCTCCAGACCAGATAAGAAGAAAGACCTCTTTTCTTCTGTCACCTTGATTTGGGCAGAGGAGTCAGTTTGGACACAAGTTGTGTATTAAAATGTCACAGCTATGGTGTGTGACTGTGGGTCAACTAGGATTTGGTCCTTTGTCAGCCTCTAATTGGCTTAATTATGAAGACTTAGTTTACATTAAAACCATAATACTTTGAAACAGTTAAAAGTAGTAAGCAAATCCATGCAATTAACATAATCAGCTGTAGAGTTAGTCTAGTTAGTACAAATGCAAGCACAGCAAGAATCATGATGGGATTGTTTGACTTGCTTTCATAAGATTTATGACTGTAACACTGATGTAAGAAATAAATATGGAGCTAGCCTGATACTCGGGGCGGCATCCTGGAAGCCTCACGAAGAAGTGTGTGCTGCGTCCCCAGCCCCGCTGCTCTTAAAACTGTTTTTTTTTTTATTATTTAATCATAGCTGTGTGATCATGGGGCCTTAAAGAAAGATGGAGACTTTACCTCTTTCATGTTTACATGGATGGAGCTGGAACATACTCTTCTTAGTAAAGTATCTCAAGAATGGAAGAAAAAGTATCCAATGTACTCAGCCCAACTATGAAACTAATTTATGGCTTCTTAAAACTATTTCTTTGTCTCTATAATTTCTCTATAGTTATAATCTCTATAACTCTCATCAATAAATTTCAAAAATAATTTTCTATCTGTCCCACATCACCAGGCCACTAGGAGGTAAACCCACTGCTCGTTGAGGCTGGTCCCAGACATTCCTTCACTGACAGAAACACAGTGGACAGCATTAATTCACCCATGCAAGTTTCAACTGATTGGTAGTGCGTTGTTTGCGGCAGATAAACCAATCAAGAGACTGAAAATGCTTCAGATCCTCTAGGCATATACGACTCAAATTTATCCATTATTTATGTTTTAAAAAAATTTTAGAAGGTATTTTCAATCTTTTTCATTGAACTCCCACTAACATGAACAAAATCATTGCAATATATTTTAGCAAAAAATCAGAATTTATAACTATCAATAATAAATATTTAGTTTTAAACATCTCAGAACATACCTGAATTATTCAATTATTTTAAGTATTTAATTATTCAATAATTATTCAATTATTTAAATTGAATATACATACTTTTATTCAAAACATACATGTTTCATAATACCAATAAATTAGTTTGGGAATTATCAGAATATATATCAGAAATTTTAAAAAAAATTTGATTTCTTATTTTTCCTAATGCTATTGTTATCAAGTCAACATAAAAAAATAAGTATATCTTTTAATAACAGTTATTGTGATAAATATTTTCAGGCTTTCTATCAACTTTGTACATTCTGTACAAAAATCACTTTATAACAAAAAGATATTTGCAGCAGAATGTTCATTGCAGCCCAATTCATAATTGCTAAGTCATGGAATTGGCCCAAGTGCCCACTGGCCCATGAATGGATTAATAAATTGTGATATATGTACACCATGAAATATTATGAAGCCTTAAAAAAAGATGGAGACTTTACCTCTTTCATGTTTACATGGATGGAGCTGGAACATATTCTTCTTGGTAAAGTATCTCAAGAATGGAAGAAAAAGTATCCAATGTACTCAGCCCTACTATGAAACCAATTTATAAGCACCCACACTTCCATATGAAAGCTATAACCCAACTACAGCCCAAGATGAAGGGGAAAGAGGTGGGGGAGAAGAGGGGAAAGCACAGGTGGGGGGGTAATTGGTGGGACCACACCTATGGTGCATTTTATAAGGGTACATGTTAAATCTACTAAATGTAGAATATAAATGTCTTAACACAATAACTAAGAAAATGCAGTGAAGGCAGTTTCATGAAAGTATTTCAAATTGTATATAAAACCAGAACATTGTATCCAAATTGCATTATTGTACACAGCTATGATTTAATAAAAATAAATAAATAAATAAAAAGAGGCTCAGTTTGTGGTTCTTTGTTATAGTAGCCCTAGGAAACTAAAACAACCAGATAAGATACATTTTAGGAATTTGTTGACAAACCATTACTAAGGAGCTTCTATGAAAAAAGATAACTAAAAGTAATGACATGAAAAATTATCAGAGAAGTAGCAAGACATAGGCAAGAATATGGTAAACATGATGTCTCTAAGCAAACAATGAGTTTGTAAAACAACATGTATGCAATCTACTTTTTAGAGATAAAAAGAAATATAAAATTAAAATGTTGGATCACAGTAATTTTGTGGAAATTATTCATATCAAAACGAAATCACTTAAGTCAAACCCTAACACAATGGAGCCAAGAGGCCATGAAGAAAGAACCCTCAGGCCCATAAACCTGTAACAGGAGTTACCGTAAATATCCTTGCATGGATATCTATAATGAGAATTAGGCAAAGACTCCTCCAAAACACAGTATTCTAGAAAATCCACTTGCACAGGGACACTTGCCCATGAACAACTGCCTTCAGCAATAGCTAGCATCAACTCCTACAATAAGCCTCTTTAATCAGTGGTCTTTTCTTCAAACCAGTGTACACAGTCTTTTCATTTTTATCTTTAAAAGCTTTCCCCAGCCCCACTTCTATGGATGTGCCTATCATCTGTCTTAGTACAGATATAACAGTTTGCGATCCATGCTATTCTCAAACAAATTCTTTAGACAAACTGTCTCTCTCTGTTGTTATTTGGTTGGCGATATAAAAACAGTAATTCTAAAGTACTTACATTGCTTGGGATAAGGATAAAAATATTAGTCTTAGAATTTGTCTGATTGAATTCTCAATTTAAAATTTTCTGGGAAAAGAAAAATATAATCCAAAACAGTAGAGTGGGGGAAAAAGGAGAATGACATGATGAGAGGACAATTAATCCTGAAGAAACTGAAAGAGAAGGAGAAAAAAAATCCAAAATTTAAAACTATAGAATACTCCAAATAAAATATAAATATTTTATAACCATATCAATTAAAAATACAGATTTATCAGATTGAACTTTTAAAAAATACTTTATGAAAGTCATACTAAAAGCTCAATAAGACTAAATTTAAAAATATAGCAAATGATATACCTGTGCAATATTAGGTATAAGGGAACTGTTGTATCTATATAAATATCAGATTGTATTTACCAGGAACTTATGTCTAAACTTGAAAAATACATGAAAGTGCAAGAAAAAAATCAACAATTTTAAAAACATGTTAAAAGTGTAAACATATTATTCCCATACATATGACGTTGATAAATCCAATAGATTATAAAATGCATAAGAATATTAACATAATTGCAATTTTGACTGAGCATTGCAAAAAAACACATTCATATTAAACCTATAGAAAAAAATCTTGAAAATTAAAAATATCTTAAAAGTGAAGATGTTTTAAAGATAATCGATGGTTTAAAGTTAAAAAAATCAACTCATTGCAAAGTTTAGTAGATATATAAAAGTGAAATGTATAAAAATAAGAAACATCAAATTGAGGAATGAGCACTAAAACCAGTAACAAATAATTTATGGGACGCAAGGTCAATATAAAAATTGTATTTCTGTACTGTAGCAATCATTGAAAAAATATATATTTGAAATAATAAGATAATATCAAAATTATGAAAAATAGAAATAAATGTAGGGGTGGCACCTCTGTCTCAGTGGGTAGGGTGCTGGCCCCATATACCGAGGGTGGCAGGTTCAAACCCAGCCCCAGCCAACCTGCAACAAAAAAATAGCTGTGCATTGTAGCAGGTGGTAGTCCCAGCTACTTGGGAGGCTGAGACAAGAGAATAGCCTACGCCCAGTGCCGCGCCCACGGCATATAGCCGTAGTGAGGCAGTGCTGTCCGCGTTATAGAACGACGGGAAGGTGGTTTGTGCTCCCCGGAGCTTTGCCCCCAGCGCCCCCAGTATGCACAGCATCAGAAATGTTGCCTAGCATGCTCAGTTACCCGCTTAAGTTTAAAGATTGTGGCGTCTACTCATGTGTTTGTCATTCTGTACCAGAAGTCTGTTTGTTCTAATAAACTATCAATATGTACCTTCTTAAAAATGAACACAATACACTGTAGATCCAGATAAAGCCCAACCTCATGAGCTACTAGACTCAGTGGCACCAACAATGAGCACATAAAGATGTTTTCCCACCATAAATACCAGTGAGCTAAGACGATAAGCCTAAGGACACGAAATACAAATTATCTACATAAGTTACAAAGTCACTGAAACACATCCACCCACCATGAAGTCCTGTTCAGAACATCTTACTTCACCAACTGTCACGCATAATAAAAATCAATAGAAAAACTAATACTTGTCAAGAAATTTACTCTAAATCAAAATTATAATTATCAATAACAATAAGATCAAATAGTAAATGTAGAATTAGTCAAGCATTAACATAAAGAAGATATCAAGCTGTTCTAAAAAGATAATAAGAAACTAAGAAAAGAGTTGGAGGCGGTAACATTCTTGAGATAGGAGGAAGCGGGCAGAGTTGACTAATAGCCGCTACCCTCCGGGAAGCGGAACGTTAAGACATAACAATGCATGATAAATCACACTTGCAAACACAAAGATAACCCGCGCACGTAAGCAAAAAGATTGCATTATGTAAGCTCTGTAAAAATGTATAAATACCAACATGTGTACCCAGTAAAATTTACAGCTGCATACTTTAACCCGTGGTATGTCAGACTGTCATTCCTTCGCCGATCTCTCAACCTTCCTCGTTCCTTCTCCCTGCTTTCCCTCGGACTGGAGCCCACCGACAGGGTGGTCCGCGGCAGCCCAGGAGTTGGAGGTTGCTGTGAGCTGTGTGATGCTACAGTATTCTACTGAGAGTGATAAAGTGAGACTCTGTCTCTACAAAAAAGGACAAAAAGTATAATAAAATATATATCAAAACTCATAGTCCTCACTATTTAGATAAGTTAAAATTTATGTACTGGAGGAATACATTTCAAGATGCCAACTCTCTTGAAGCTGCTACTTGAAGTCAAGTTGCGTACTGCGTCAATCCACTCCCAACAATATCCCAGCAGGTGTTGTGTGTCTGTGTGTGAACTGAAAAGCTGATTCTAAAGGCAAACAACACAGGACAACCCAAACAATTTCATAAAAGAAAAGGGGCGGGGGTTTGTTGGGATGCGCAGGCCAGACTCCAGTTATCTGCTCCTTGGAGGAGTGGGGCTTTTGGTGCGGCCTCCATTGTTCAGGATTTAAAAAAAAAAAGAAAAGAAAGAAAAAAAGAGCAAAACTAGCTAGGTATTGTGGTTGACACCTGTACCAAGAGAATCACTGAAGCCCAAGAGTTTGAGGTTGCCATGAGCTAGGACGCCAGGGCACTCTAGGACACAGAATGAGACTGTCTCAATAGAAACATTTTTCTGAGAACATGTACAGTCTGACGTAAAAACTTAACTGAAAAGCTAAGGTAATCAAGATAGTCTGATACTGGCAATGAATTTTAACGAATTAAGGAGAATATGAATAGGGTCAATTGACGTATGATGTCACAGTAATTTAATAAAGAAAACACAGTCTTTTAAAAAGTACACATACCCACAAAATGCCAGAAACAAGCAAACAAAATAACAAAAATGAAGCCCTCACAATCCCGTAAGGATGAAGATATGGAAAGACTAGAAATCTTATACATTTCTGATGAAATAAAGGAATGATCTCTTTTTGGAGAGCAATTTATGAAATTCTTATAAAATCAAACCTACTTTTTTGTCTATAATCTAACAAGTCCACTTCTGGCTGTGGAAAAATAAAAACATGTCATCATACAGACAAAAAAATGTAGACATGAAAATGCCACGAAACTTTGTTTAATACACCAAAAACTCAGCACAGCTCCAATGTCTGGCAACACACAATGGCATACAATTCAATTCATTGGGATTAAGAGAAAAGAGAGAAGTACAGATACCTAAAACAACATGGCTGAATCTCACACCCACTATGCTGAATGAAATTAGCCAGACACAAAACATTAAATGTCGTTTATATACAATTCTAAAGAGAAAACATTGTGTGCAAGAAAGCAAATTATTGGTTTCCTGGGTTGATTGGGCCCAGGGTGCTGACTAATTTGAGACACAAAAAAACCTTTTTGGGTTGGGAAAAATTATATATTGATTGTGGTGATGGTTATATATACTTAAATAAGGAGAGTTTATTGTATGTATATTACCTTAATAGGGTTGATTTTAAAAATAAAGCACATACTAGGGCATGAAGAAAGTCTTTAGAAATTGATGACTTTATATCTTTCTGTCTATCATAAACTATTAAACAATTTCCCCGATACATGGTTTCCTAAATTCTGGCAATTTCATTAATATGAAATAATGTGCAATGTATATGAGGGGAACAATAAGTTTTGATTCACTTTTGTCATCTGCTCTCTCATGAATTTATAGAAATTTTCTAATCAGAGAAGTGTGGCTTCTGTACTTTTATAATGACTTTCAAATAAATTTTACAACTCATTTTTTACCTCTTTGCTCTTAGGCCATTAGACTATAGTTTCTGCTATCACTATATACACACATAATGTTTATATACACACACACACACACACACACATATACATCTGTATATACACATTTAATTCAGGGAGTGGTTATGTAATCTGCTCATTCTTTCTGCTAAGCAATATGTACTGAATTGATTTAAATTTCAACTGTCATTCTAAAAAGTCCGAGTTTAGTCATTATTTAAAAATTTTTCATTAAATGTATGCTATACACTGTGATAAATTTTCTGTACTGACAGAAAGATGAAAAAGACATGATCACATTGTCATGTAACTAACATTTCAAAAAATATTACTAAATCTAGAATTAAGGAAATTGAACATCAGGAGAATTTTTGTGATAGGATATTCATGTGAGTGTTTTCTAGGTGGCAATCAATTTATCATCCAGTTTACTTATAACATTTTTTTATGCTTTTGATTTAGTAAAAGTAATGATCAATTTTGGAGGAAACGATTAGTTGAATTTAGGACTATTTTCCAAACATGCATATAAGAAAAAGTAAAATTTAAATCTTGTAGATCATTTCACATGTTACCAAATTTCTAATTTATTACAAATCCAAATGAGTCTTGCTTGGTTTTGTTCATATTAGATATTATCTCTAAAACTAAAAATATCTGAGCTCATAGCCTAAGCGTAAATTTTTTCTCTTTAACCCATTCAAGTTAGTTAAGCACAGTCAAGCATAACCATCCCAAATTATGTGGAGAAAAATCTTCTCACAAAAAATCAGACCTCTGTTCATATCAGATGCTGATTATCTCACTTACTTTTCAGTAAGAAGTACAGAAAAGAAAGCAACAACAAAAGGATCTGTGATTGTAAAAGATATTTCTTTTATAATTATTTAGATTTCTTGTTTTAATCTTTATAAATTTCATATTTTAAAAATTGATTAGTTTTACCACATTTCAGGAAAAAATTCAAAGCTGCTGCATGTGAATGTTAAAACCTGTGATTTCTCAGATGAGCCTGTTTAGCAGCAGGGCTCGCCCATTAAGGCCAGCTAAACATCCAGTGTACTTTCCCTTCACTGTGGTCAGTGAATCAGCAAGTGTTACAGGAGTTCGCTGTGAAATACCAGGTGCTGTTTCAACAGCCCTTCTTTCACAATTTTTAGGGTGGGGTCATTCTGTAGAGTTTGATAAGGTTACTGGAACTCAGTTCCTGGGGTGGTCAAGTTAACATCCTCTACCCTCATGCTTTCTGAATGTAGAAGGTAGTCACAGAGACCTGGTTCCCTTTTTTGGGCAAAAGGCTACTCAACCACAAGCTGCTTATTAAACTATGTCTGGAAAATATTATTCACTGAAATCATGTCTCAATAGCACAAAGTTTAATTTTGTAATTAACCAAACCATCTGTCATTGCAAGGTTCTCTTAAGGCCATCCAAATGGAAGAACTTCTTCTTGTAGAACCTTCTACAGTGAGTGGTGTTTTTTGTAATGTATGACTGTGAGAAGAAGATGGTATGAATTTCAAATGATAGCTGCAAATAGATTATCAGCTTTCTTCTGCCTCTCACCAACTCCAAACATACTAAAGTCTCTCTCCTAAAGAGAATTTTTGGCATCTCTGGGTAAACAGACTGTTGCCCTTTCCATAAAATGTTATGAAATAAAGTTCATCTGAAGGTAGATGTTGCTGCAGCAAAAGACTGTCCATCTGTGTTTCCACTGTCTGTTAATCATTTTCTTGAAAACTTAGTATAATTTTCTTGAAAACTTTCAAATAATTACTAATTCTTTTAGAAAGATTCAACCTTCTTAAAGGTTTGAATCTTTTTAGATCTCAAAGTTTTCTATCTTGATTCATTAATCAGTCATAGATAACTGGAACATGTGCAAATGCACAGATACCAAAAAAATCAGATATCTAGACTAGAAGCAATAAACACAATCAATTGGGCGTGCCTTGAACCAGTATTGTACTGGGTTTGAATCTTTATTGACTAACGTGTCACATTTGGATCTGAAAGCATCCAAGCAGCTCTGAATCAATGGCTTAGTCAAGATCTTAAAGATAATTTTTTCCTTTAGTCATTTTTTTCTTAGATTTAAATGTTGGATCTATAGAGTATAAAGTATATATGTCTTAACACAATAATTAAGTAAATGAGGTGAGGGATATATTAATCAGAACAATGTAAGCATTCCAAATTGCATATGAAATCAGAACATTGTACCCCATACATGCATTAACGTATACATGATCTACTTCTTTATGATTTAATAAAAATAATTGTTGATCAGAACAATAAAAAACCCAAACAAACAAACAAAAAAGAAAAATAAGAAAAATCATAGAGTTTTTGAAATTTGGTATTTAAAAATTTTTTGAATTAAACAAAATATATATTTATAATATAATATATTTACCAAATAACTTGAAGTCACATAGATGAGAAATAATTGTGAAGAATTCAATTAACATGATTCTTTCTACAACTTAGCATGATATAAATGATTAATTTATATCATTAAATTTTGATACTATATACTCTATAGGAAGGATCAATAGATGCCAGAGAAGTAATGGTGGTAGCCACATATTGATTGTTAGTCTTTTCTACAACCAATTGGCATTTAAAGTTTTAATTAATAGTTGAATAAATGCTTTTGTAGTTAAATAGAAGATTTGGTCCTCAATAATCTATAACTTTGTACAACAAATATTGACAATGCCACTTGCATAGATCCTTTACTCCAAAGATGAGGATGGATAGCAAAAGCAGATCTAGACCCTGAAAATGTTGGTTGGTATGGGTTAGCTATTTTCCGATGAGATCAGTCTAACACTGCCACCTGCACTCCAAAAGATTGGTCCCAAGAGAGCGATGATGTCATTATGCCAACACCATCATCATCTCAGTGTTGTTATATTGAGTCAGCCAAACTTGGCCCCATATTGGTCTGGTTTCTGTTCTTCTGGCTTAAACCCACAAAGTTCGGGAATGGTATTCATGTAGAAAAGATGAATGCCTTCAGTCCTAATTATCTTAATTATTAGTTACTCTCTGAGAATACTACCTGGATATGACTGCAAATTATTAAGACTGGAGCTCAAATAGAATATAACAGGTTTTACCTTTTAAAAGTAACATAGCTAATATCCCACTTATGACAACTTTTCCAGTATGTAATCTTATATGTGAACTTTATTTGCCTAGTTAATCAGTTGCCAAAAAATAATTGCCAGTAAAGGCAGAGGAAGAAAGAAAAGACATTAAGTATTTCTAAATTTAAAACTATTTTAACCCATAAAAAAAGAAAAGGGAAACACAACTAGATCACTCCAGATTGAGGTGACATGTACAATGAATATTTCACAAATCTGACTGAAGAAATTAGAAGAGCCCCCCAATATTAGTACAGCTACTGGATGTGTAACATTTCATTATATACACATATATTTTTTTAAAAGTAGATAGATGTTGAATAAAACACTAAATGCATTTCACATACATTTCACATACCATGTTTTAGAATTTATTTGGTGAAAATCTATTTCAACCCTTTTAGTACAAATGTATTTGTTCACCTCAGACTTGGAGCTTAGTTTTAAGTAGTTTATAAGTATCTTATGAACCTGAGCTAAGCAGTCAAACTCTTTACCATTGAAGATTATTAGGTGATTTTCTTAGAGACAAATAACAGAACAATGGTAACAAAAAGACAGGAGATAGTTTCTTTCAGTGCTATAATTAAAATGCATTTAGCCTACATTAGAATTAAAATGCATTGTTCAGTAACTTAAGGGTACACACCTAAGAATTCCATTAAAAATAATTAAAATGAAGAGTTGCAACCCAATCCTAGAGCAGAATTTTGACCTGTTATCGGTTATCTGAGAAGGACCAATTTGAAAACAGAAAATCTTCTCCAAGTTGTCCAGACTAAGCATTTTTTTCTTAACTGCTTAGCTATGTTGTAAAAATCTTGTGAATAAAGTCACAAACCTGAGAAAGGATAAAGAAACTATGGCTATTTGCATATGGGTAAATAAAACATTGGAAGAAAGGAAAGATAAGATATTATATAGGGAAAATAATAATATTATTTTAAAATATCTATTTTTATTGTTTCTATATATATGCTATATTTATCAGCAGCCTTTATGTTTGTTCAATTAGTATAGATTGACTTGGCTATCTGCTAACTGAGTCATCCAGTCTGGGAATTTACCAGTACCAACTCACTCGCTCTACCTCAAGTAGTTACAATCAGAACAAAAAAAGAAACAAGAAGAAGAAGAGAAGAAGCAGCAGCAGCAGCAGGAGAAGAAGAAGAGGAAGAAGAAGAAAGAAAGAAATCTGTGGTTTTATATTTGTTCAAGATTCTAATATCACTAATAATGTGGGTCCAAAATAGCATATTATTTTTCTAAATGCTTTTCAATACATTTGACTCTTAGAATTACAATATTCTCTTAAAAATGGATAGAATATATCAAATTTTTACCATAAACAGCATATTCCACATAATTTGAACCAAGTATAAGTACTTCCTTTCAAAAACTACCAATGAGTTCATTACTGAATACACTGAAAAGAAAGAAATATTTTCATATTAAACTCCTATGATACTGGCTTTGGTACAAATGATCAGCTAACAAAATCACCAGCTATTTTTTTCATTGGTTAGGTTTAGCAAGAAATTGTTAGGAAATTTTCTAATGCTCAATTTATTACTGCTTTAAAATTATTTTAAAATTTATCCTTAGAAAACACAAAACATGAGTTTCTCTAATTGATTTCAGAAAATAAAGCACAATGGGATTTAATATTCATTCAAAGAGAAACAATAAATATTCAAGGATCTATATGGAGAGATAATAAAAAATCTATTATAGAATTAAGAAAATTTGGCATAAATAAAATAATCGTAAAAATTAAAATGGTTAATTTCTGTTCGTTACAGATAACTCCTTGGCTATAATATTAAATTGATTTAAATGTGTTTTTTAAATTATGCTTTCAGCGCTTTTAAAAGGTTCCTTTTCATCCTTAATACTTTTTGTTTCTGGAACTTTCAGAAAGAGAGACTAAAGGGAGATTAAAGAGACATAAACTACCTACTTTGCACAGACCAGTTGAGAGAGTCTTCTCTGAAAAAGATCATTCTGATGATTTTAAACAGCCTATTTATATGAGCTGTAAGATCAAATATAGCTAATTTACTTTTTCTCTCAAGATGTTTGTCTGTCACATAGACCAAACCATGACAGCCTATATACTAGTAAGAAAAAGCAATGCAGTATCATAAAATCTGCAAAATAGGCCTAATCCTTTCTAGTAAATACTTTTTATTTTTGTTTCTTTTTTAAAAAAAGAATGTCCATAAAGTTCGTGTGTAATTTTAAATTTAAGATTGCTCATGAACTTCATGGACACCCTATACTGGAGCCATGTCTATGAAATATCAAATTTTTAACCTTGAACCTGGGTCAAGTTGCATTGGCAACATTTCATTATAGACTCCAACTCAAAACCAGTTCTATATATTTCTTCAAAGAGACTATTAAGTCGATGCCTTATACATCAGGCATCAATAATCTTCTGTATCTGTATGTGTCAGTATGAAAAGCTAAAAGTGGTCTCAGTTTTCTCATCAAGAACATGAGTGATAATTATTTTCATTGAGACATATAATAGAAAAAATGAATTATTAACCTAGCCTTATGTATAGTTCCCATAAAATAGGCAGAAATGGAAACAGAATAAGCAAATGTATATGTTGCTTTTATTATTTCTCTCATTTCTCTTACACCAGTGACTCATAAGCAAAGCAGTTGAGAAAGTCAAATCCTAATCTGACTGTGTAAATCAGAGTGAGTTTACACTTAGCTGGTAAATTCTAATTCTGGCCCCTCTACCCAGCGTGCAAATATGACTAAGAAACGTCTTTTCTCCTACTGCCTGTTTTCTCCACTCTATCCGCACTGCACCCCACCTTCCCCAAATTAACACCTCCTACCCTAACCTTAAACATTGTGGCTTCTCTTGATAGCTGATACGCCCTATGTCAAACACCTGTGTGTGCAACTTGTTCCAAGGGAAAACATGATCTCTCTTCAGAAGCAAATAAAGCATGTGGCATTCAACTCTCTAAGCACATCCTGAAATATTTTAAGCAACTTCTTGATTTTCATAATTCCGACTTCTGAAGTGCTTCCTTTTTTTTTTACCTCGATTTCAAAATTACGAGGTATCATATGATTATTGTAAAGCTGTGCATTTTGCAAATCAGCCTTAATTATTACTAGCCTTTGCTGTTTCAGCAAGAGAAATAAATTTCCCACAGAGGCCGTTCATTTGTCTCTCAGCACAATCTCCTCCCTAAAGAAACTTGAATCTGAATCTACTTCCTCTTTACTGGTTGGAAAACAAATATTTGATTTGGGGGGAGCATGCATGTGCGATTGAAGCACACATACAGGTAACAGCACGTCCTTAGTACTACCTTAACCCTTTAGGCAATTTCAAATTCCCAGGAATGATACTCATTTCACAGGAAAGCAAAGCACTGAGAAATAGTAGGTAAGTGATTTGGAGGAAATAGGAAATGCAAGTACTCCAAGTATGTTGGGGCACTGTGCCCTCATTCCTATCTTTAAGTTAGAAAGACTTGGGGGAATGTTGCCAACCCATTAACTGAAACGTTCTCTTCCCAAGATAATACTATTGAAATGATAGCAAGAAATGTTGAGCCCAATTTTCTTAGCTCCTTCAGGTTTATAGAGAATAGGGTAGGTTCATACATCTGCTTTTGAGTTATCGATGACAAAAATCTGACAGGTTAAGCATCTATAGTTTATATATTTTATTTCTCTCTTTTAACTTCCTTTTGCTAAAAAGTATTTGTATAGAGGCTGGTGAAGGTGATGACCACTTACACCCTTCATGTCACAGTATTTTTAAGGTCTCCTATTTTTCACCCTATCTCCAGAGCTGATAGTGTTATGGCAGGACTAGGGTTATGACTTAACAATAAAGAAGGAAAAAAAAAAAAAGGGATATGAGGATATCATGTTTAGTTGCAGACATGGTAGACAATTATATGTAAGCAATAGGAAAAAAAAAAAAAAACTTCCCTGCTCTGGAGAAGAAAAGATCAAATATTTAAATAAGATTGCTTATAAGAGATGTTTAAGTCAATTAGTCTAACTTTTGTATTTTTTTCATCAACAACTTCCATTTTCTTATACTCCTCCTATAAAAGCATTATGACTTTTAAGGGAGCCCACCTTAAAATAAGCCATCCTATAGAGAATTAAAAACCAGCAAAGGGGTATGATGTTGGCATAAGATGCAGTAGTTTCTGCCAGAAAATTCTTACCTTTAAGAACTTATCTAAAACTTACCTTCAAGTTTTAGATATAATATGGTGTAACTATATTTCATATTTATAATAGAAAATACAGTGTCAACAGTGCCCCCATGGCTTGGCACTTACAGCTCAGTGAGTAGGGCGCCAGCCACATGCATGGAGGCTGGTGGGTTCGAGCCCGGCCCTGGCCTGCTAAACAATGACAACTCCAAACAAAAAATAGCCGGGTGTCATGGCGGGCACCTGTAGTCCCAGCTACTTGGGAGGCTAAGGCAAGACAATCATGTAAGCCCAAGAAGTTGATGTTGCTGTGAGCTGTGCTGTCACAGCACTCTACTGAGGGCAACATGGTGAGACTCTGTCTCAAAACAAAACAAAACAAAACAAAAACAGTGCCCCCTAGAATTGTGGACAACAATAGCACCTAACTCTCATTTATTATTATTAGGGCTACTCTATTCTGAAAACACTAGTTTAACCGTGCAGTCACCATGATTTGGGGTGAGGAATATATTCCATTTCAAAACCTCTCAATAAGAGAAAATTAAAGAATGCCAAACAAATGAGTAATGTTAGATTATAATATACTTGTGAATGATCTTATTCCCAGAGTATAGAGAATTATCACCTCGTCTCCTCATGTGCCTTTTGTGATATTTGTCTAGAGCCATTTGACAGGAATTTGTGCTGCAAGGCTATTGATCCCACCCAATCTCTTAAAATCACATGCGAGGTAGATTATTGCCCCAAATCCTTAACCCTGAATTATTTGCATCACATTTAAGTTTGATTTTCTCTTTTCTGTCCTATGGCATTTATAACTAAGAACCCTCTGAATATCCTGTTGTTGGCTATTTGCAACTGTCTGGCAGCAGTTACACTAATTCAGATTGATCAGCAGCTATTTAAATTCTTTATGAACCCGTGGTGGAAGATGATGCAGCAGATCATTGAAGAGCTGTCCCTATATTTTGTGACATCATTGTGACATGATTTGAAACACCCTGGGGCAGCTTGTATTGCCTCACTACACCTTGTGTCAAAAACCCGAAAACTTGTTTGTCAGTTGGCTAATTGGCTTACATCTCCAGAGAGTCTCAGGTATATGATGTTGTACTTAGACAACCTCCCTGCTCTCAGGTCTGTCATCCTCATCCTCATCAGTTTATTGAGATACTGCAGAGTGTGTGGCCTCGTAAATAAAGGCAGTATAGAAAAGTAAAATGAATAAGCATGTGGTAAAGAAATAGAAGACAGAAGTAACACCTTGCAAATGAACTCAGAAAGGTCATTTGAAGTTGAGGAATTTTACCGTTTCTTAAATTGTATTTTGGTAAGTTAATAGATATACTAAAATGACTCAAGTTTCAACCTAAAGTATTTTTACAGCCTACCTTCCTTCTAGGTAGCATTCATTTCAATCTTATCTTGGGTACTCTGGCCTATGGAGAAACTGGAAATGACTCATTAATGGCTACTTAGACAGTTCTCTTCTGGGAATTATCTCTAATAAAGCAAGAGATAAATGTGGTGAAACACTTTATGAGCTGAAGCTATTATCTTTGAACTAAACAGAGGTCTAGACGTGAACACATAGATTCATGTTGCTCAAATACTGAAATTCAGGACCTGTGATATGTCAGAGTTTATGAATGTATTTTACTAATTCTCACATTGAATATTAAAGGAAATTTGCAACCAGCAAGAGAGATATATAGAAAACATCTCATTCAGGAGGGTTAAGAACTTGAAATGAACCAACAATAACAAGAAAAATATTAGAAATATTAACAAAAGTGGCTTTCCTCAGAAGATCATATTACAAGTCTATAGGTCATATTTGCAGATAATTTTCTTTTGTTCTTACTTGTTAAACTACTGATCCATCTTAATATGTGGCATAAATATATCATAATAACTAGAGAAATTTTTTCTGTGCCAGGTTTGTGGTCACAATTAATGTGATAATTTAGAATTCTACAGAATAATGAGAAAATCAGAAGACGGGCTATGTTTTACCTTGCATGTGGGGGGATTGTGGCCAAGTCTACAGACCTCCCTGGGTATACTTGGGGGATTGTCTCCAGGGCCCCTGTGTGTACCAAAATCTGCTCATAGTCACATCCTGTGTGTACCATAATCTGTTCATAGTCACATCCTGCAGGTGGCCTTTCATATGGCAATTTCACATTCTAGGATTACTATCTTTTTGATTTGCTTTGGTAGAAAAAAATCCACATATAAATGGACCTGTGCGGTTTCGATCCATATCATTCAAGGAACAATTATAGTTATTTTGTTATAATGGCCTATTAAGTCTATAGTGTGTTTCTTTTATATAATACATCGAATCAGAATAGAAAGAATACTTCATTAAAAAGTATTTGAAAATATTTATTGAGTTTTTACTATATGCTGAGCATATTTATATACATTGTATCTATCAGATTTCCTAATATAACATAGAGGTAAAAATAATTGCCCATGAATGTTTAGTCTTGTGGATATTAAACATTTAAAGTCAAGTACAATTAGGAATTTACATAACTAGAATTTAAATTCAGTTAGACATACCGTCAGACCAGTATTCATCCCATTATGTGAAAAGGAATCTATGAAAATCACAGAAATCACTTGGGACACAGTGATTCTTGTCTCCCACACGGTGTAAGGCTTGGTAATTACTTTTTCGTGTTATCAAATCATTAGTTATGGACTGAAAGTGCCCCCCACATACCTGCAAATTTATATGTTGAATTCCTAATCTTTCAATGTGATAGAAGTTGGAAAAGGGGACTTTGGTAGGTAATTAGGGTTAAATGTGGTCATGAGGGTGACATAGTCATAGTAAGATTAGTGTTCAGATAAGAAGAGCAAAAGACAATTTTCACTCTCTCCTTTTCCTACCATGCCTGCACAGAAAAGGGGTCATGTGAGCACACAGCAAAAGGCATCCTCCTACAAGCCAAGAGAAAAGGCCCAAGAACGAAACCTACCTTGTCAACACCTTGATCTTGGAATTTGCAGCCCACAGAATTGTGAGAAATTAATTTCTATTGCTCCAGTTCAACTAGTCTATGGTGTTTTGCTGTGATAGCCTGAGCTAAGACACAGTCTACTCTGACTGTAATCTTGTCTTAAGGAATACGGAAGAGAGGGAGATGGTGTAAACAAAGATCCCTTTCTGTCTCAGGGGACACACGTTCTTCAGAGAGTTAAGAGGCACTTCTACCTGTAAATATACCAGTTACTCTTCTCCCAAGTCTTAAGTCTTATCTCAGACTTTAGTCCATGGTTTACATCCATGCCTTGAGATACATATGTCCAATAACATATTAGTCACTGACATTTCATACTGCTTTGCTTCATTCTAGATTTATAACCAAACATCAAACTTGGCAAAATAATTTTTAGTTGTCTACCATCTCTTCTTTCTAACTACCATCTCAGAAGGAACAGCTCATCAGCATGTAACACTGAGGATCAATTCAGCCCAACCCTATATACACGCTCTTCAGATTATGAGAGACAATTTGCATGTAAGGATTTGAGACATATGATTTATAACTTGCAATGCAAAGATACACTTCATTCAAGATTACTTGTAGAAATTAAATGAAAATTATTTATTGTTCAAAGTCAATTCATCTCTTTGTGGTGACAGAAGTTGTAAAAGATAAACCTTTGAAATTCAGCAAATAGAGCCAATAATTAACCAATGTCATTCTTAAAATTCTGTTACTTGTATTTGATACGTATAGCTTTATTTGCAGCCTCATGATATACCCACTTTAAGGCAATCAATCTATTATAAAATCAAGGAAGTCAATATTATATACAGTATTTTAAAATTCAAAATGAAAACAAAACCAGAAATGAGATGGAAATTAAGTTCTTGAACAATGACATGTTAAATGGAGGGAAGTAGGACACTTTGACACTTTGATAATAATACTGTTCTCATCAGAGCAAACATCAAGGATATGGGAATATGTACAACTGACATGGCAGGAAATGCTTTGTGCTGAGACAGGCAGTGAGAGTCACAACCGTGATATTGCTCAACTGGTTGACTCCCATTTCCCCTTCTCTTTCTCCAAGTTATTTAAAGGTTACAAAGTACAAGACAGAAAAATCCACTGATATTTTCCAATTAAGCCAGAAGCTCATTAGAATAGACAACCTGTAGAACTTTCAATTAAGTGCAGTTAGCTCCTAAATATGCATTGAATTTATATTTAAAGGATCTGTTACTGCATGGTAATTACATGGAACTGTGAGATGGCACATCCCAGGTTCCCCAGACACAGTTGTCCACTGTCAAGGGAAACTAGAAAAACCTGTCCAAATTCCTCCCAATGAATACCTCCACCTACCAATGGTCAGATTCTTTTTCTTCTTCAAAATAACAGTTCCTGGAATAGAAAATAGCATATTGTTTTTCTTCTTGAAGAGTAGTTAGTTTCCCCTTCCTGTAGTATAATTTTGTGGATTGATGTCTTATAACATATATGTTCTAGCTCCTACTGAGGGTTACTTAATTAATGTACGTCAAGAGTTTCCTGTGCCCAACAGGGAATGCAGATGTGTGTAGGTGTGGACTGCTTCCCTCAAGGGAGTGGAGGCTGTGTGGAGTCCGGGGAGACAAATGCCTTTGACCGTAGCTGCCCTTCCCTTTTATTCTTCTCTATCACACAAATATTTTCTGTTATATTTCTCTTCTTTTTAATGCTGGACAAGAGTTGTGAAATGATGCTTTTTATTTAGAAACTGTTTAGTTCATGTTTTTGTCCACATGAAGCATATGGCTAAGAGGGCATTCTGATCAGATCTATCTATGTGGGAGGAAAATATTAAACCTGTCAGTGTTTAGTTATTATTCCGGGTTAGTTGTAGGAAAAAACACAAATTGAAACAATTGTGCCTTTAAAACTTACGAATTTATTTTTCTGTTTAACTTCTTTTAACAAACCCAAATGTTCTACTGACTGGTCTTCTGAAAATTTTATTTATGCATCATTCCACGTGCAGACATGCTGTTCCCTGTGATTTCTTCCCTGTACTTTATTTGTAACAAATTCCATCCCATCGGGTCAGTGTCCTATGAGGTGACTGACAAACCACTGGTGGTTAAGTTGTTTGCTGTGTTAGTTTATTGAGATAACATTTGCATTTTGACAAAGACTATCAATTCCCCCGAGGGGCTCATCTGATACTTGAATGATATGGATCAAAAAGCCTGATTCATAGCTGGTACTCAAATTTTGCTTTTTTTTTTTTTTTTTTTTTTTAAATAAAGAGTGGGTACATTCTAGTAAGAATAGATAATTGCAACAGATTGTTATGATAAGTTCCTCTGATTCATAACAACTGGTTGTATATCTGTCTCATCCATAGGGGTCATCAGTGCTAGTTTAGAAAAAGATAATAAAATTTTGTTATTTTCATGGTAGAATAAAAGGGAATTTACACATATTTGAGGGGCAAAGATGAGTAATTGTTAAACTGTCATGTCTAGACTGGACAGTGTGAGGAAAATATTTCTTTAACATTTCTTCCTAAATGATTCAGATTTTCAAGAATAAAAAGTGTATTAATCTTTTTATTAAGAGTATTTTTAAAGGTTTATATTATGCATAGAACCAGTAAAAGTAAGACATGCTGATTGATAGTGAAATAGGAATATTTCCACTTTTGCTTCTTTGCTATTATGACACATTTTAATTTGAAACTAAACTTCTCACATTTGGATGGGAACAGGGTATGTTCTTTAAATCCTGGTAAGGAAAACATGCAGAATGGCTTTGGATCAGAGGACATAAGGTATTTCTCACAGTATCAAGCCAGTTTTTATGAGGGGGTGGTGTGCTCCCCAGCACCCATCTGCAAGCCTGTGAACAGAACTTCCACCAGGTGTCCACCCCAAGCTCACAGATACAGCACAAGGAGAAGGTGTCCCCAGAAGAAGAGGAATGGCCCTACAATGAATTACCCAGACATGGTGTTCTCTCTGGAGATTTCACCAAATGAACTGGAGAGGGAAAACAAATTAATACTGTGACTCACTGTACACAAAGCATCTCCCAATAAAGTATTATTTCAACTAAAAATGGATTTCATAAGCGTGCAACTTTTAAATGCCACAAGACATTATGTTTAGTAATAGGGGGCACCACATGAAGGAAAAAGGCATAAGTTCTGCCTCCATAGAGTGTGCAGTATAGGTAGGAGTAAACATGCCCTAACATGAAAGAAAGGAAAGATCCCTTTTGGTGAGCACTTAATGTGAGGTTTGAAAGATAGCACCATAATGGTTCATAAACACTTCTTCTCAGGTAGTAGGAGTCACCTAAATGCACTTATGAAGAAAAGGGAGGCAAAAGATGAAAAGTAGCAGAATGAGCCATTGAGTGGAGGTCAATGGTTAAAGGCACACATCTTTGATTAGACTTTGTGTTTAAGTCCCGACTCTACTGCTTTTAGGAAGAGGGAACATTATGGAAAGAGGAAAATAAGGGAAGAGAATCAAGGCAGGTGTGGGGAGTGGGAACAAGTAGACCTAGAGAAGCAGGCAATGTTATTTGATTTGAATGGCATCTAAAGGTTTTTTAAAAGTGGGCAAAGAGGAGACACTCTAGGAAGAGGTTGTCTTGTGGAGAATGGAGTTCATTAAGACACAAGCAATGTGACCTGCTTAGACACGATCACGAGATGTTCCGTGGCATAGAGGGCTTCACAGATCAGGAACATGGGAAGCAGATAAATGTGTTAAATTTCAGGTGAGCGTCTGGTCAGAATCTGGTGTTCAGCAGTAGCACAATAAAATCTATAATACTGAAGGTTGACTTTCTACTTCTTGCCATCTTCCCTCCAGAAAATGGTCTCCATACCTTCTGTCCTAAGTCCTTAAAATAAAAAGATAATTACATAAGAATGCCATGAAGATGTAAGTGGTTTGCTCCTCCTACTGATGGGATTGAGGGGAACAGAACTTCAGGGAACATGGAACATTTGAGCAGAGAAGTACTTGGTAAGAAGGAAGAAATTAATTATCTTGTCAAAGCCTTCCTTTCAGAGAACAGGCAAGCAATAAAATTTATGTAACTATGTACCATTTCCTGGGAATGTCAAGCTTCCATTTTATTGCTTCTTTTCAGGTTCTAATTTGAAGTTCTGGAGATACTCAGGAATAAGTGTAGTTTTTGTAATAGTTGCTCTTACTGGCTGAGGAATATTATTCAATATTAAAAATTTTTGGTTAAGTTTTTTTCTATATAAGTACAGATGTAGATGGTAATATGAAATAGTAATTATTTATATCTGGTTTAGAACACAGAAGAACTGTGATAGTTTTATTTTTAATAACAGTATTAAGAGTTAATAAAACTTTCAAAATTTAAATTTTAAAATTATTTTACTAAAATAGTTGAACTTACATTTAGTAATTATAATTTATATTTGACTCAATTTTAACAGATGATTTTGATTGTTTAAAATAAAAATATTTTTACAGAATATCTAACTTTCCCTCTTTTGTATTTCCTTTGTAAGAATTTTATAAAATGACTATAATAACTGTAGTAATCTTGTTGAAAGTCAGACAATACAGAATAAATAATATTGAATAAATAGTTTAGCAACTCGTGTACCTTTCTTTTATTAATCATCCAAATTTTGCTAACCCATAAAGTAACAACCATATTTATCAACTATGTACTCACAAAGACAAAAGTAACAACATGTACCTATTTTTAAATGAATAAGGGTACAAAATATCAGAATTTAAGTACCGTTTCACTTAAAAACAGGGCTTCATAATGTTTTTACTTTTGTCTTTATGAGTGCATAGTTGACAAATAGGGGGGTAAGTTTTACTTTTAGCTTGATCTGTAATTTTTAAATACTGAGATATAATGTTTGTGGACCTACTTGTGAGTTCTTGTTTTTGACTTAGTGAATGTAGAGGTGAGCTGAGGAGATTAGAATCAGTTAAGGACTATTTCAATTAAGTACATTAGGAATTAGCAAAGGTAATAATTCTAAAATTACCTAACCCCCCCCCCAAAAAAAAAGAAAAAGAAAGAAAGAAAAATGAATGTATTGGCTTTTTAAACTGACAAATGTAATGTCCGTTCTCAGTTCTTTCTCTGGGCCAGCTTTGCTTTTGGCTCATGGAGGCCCGGTGGCTGCCACATTCTAGTCATCTGTATTTCCAGACTTGAATCCAACAGGAAGAGGGAGCCACTTTTCTGGTTTTCCTGCAGGAATGCAGAGATTCTTCTCACTGGACTTGCTTAGGCAATTTTTAATCCCAGGAAAAAGGGATATATTTATTGGCTTAGAATGAAATTACTAGCTTCACTCCTGCAATACTAGACAGAATGGAATACGAGTGGGAAGTGGTAAATGCTCAAAAACAATAAGCAAATAACAAAAGGTGTGCTGTTGGAGGAAGGAGAAGGGCTGAGGGAATCCAAGGGACAATGACCTACTGAAGTCATTGAGTACAGATCAGTGAGGGACCAGGACAGCATGGTTAAGCCGATAGGGCAAGGAGGGAGGAGAGATTCAAGAAAGTCTAACTGCTTCCAAAGTGCTAGTATTAATGCACATTAATTCTAAGGTTGTAGGGGAAATCCAGCAGGAACTTCTGACTTCTGTTTTCAATAGCAACACAGTTTGAATAGAAAATACAGGAAGAGTGGAGTCTGAAGAAACAAGTGGTGAGGTCAGTTTAAATACCTAGTGTACTTACAACTGCAACTTTACTTTGGAAGTGAGAACATTTTAATCTAAAAATTTGTGCCCTCATAGTAATTTGAAGTTAAAAAAAATAAAATAAATACTTAGAATATGAGGTGTTCTTAAGATTCCTAGGAGGAGATGGGAGATGAGTTTATCCCGGAACTCAGTAGAAAGTTCCCCACTGGAGAGAGACAGTGCAAACATGGGAATGAAGTTTGTTTCTTGATTACTCTGATAAAAGAACCCCTCTGGGAAGTACACATGAATGTTGTAGTCCACAAAGGGAAAGAGCCAATATCGTAAGCACGTACATTTAGAATCTGTTTTATATGTTAGTTAGATATGTTTATTAGCCAGCCCAGTGAGGTAGATTACCAGTAAAACACCCTCAGATGTGCTGACCCCACCTGTAAGAACTTGCGCCAGAGCAAGGCAACCTCTCCGCCCACGGTTCTGCGGTATCCTCCTCACACTGCAGCCCTGTGGCAGTGGGGGGAGAGCTTTCCCCTGCCCTCGGACAGCAGCGCTTCTGTACTTCCCTGTGTCACACAGGCTCACGACCTCTTACCGTCAAAATGCTGTCTTTTGTAGCTGAGTGATTTTTACATAAAATATCATCTATCTGTTTATATTCATCATCTCTCTCTCCATAAATATATATATTTATATGTGTATATAAATTTCTGCCTAAGAAGAGACTAATGTACAACTATGCAAAATTCAGAAGGGAACAATTTTCTGTGTGGGGGAAGAAAAGATATCTAACTCAGGATCTGTAACTCTTCTGAATTAATAAAATTACTGAGGACCCAATTTCCCTTATATAAAAAGCAAATGACTTTCAGAAGAAGAGAAGAATATTTGATCTGACAATTTATGGCTCAGCTTCTGTTTCCAATTGACAGCAGCTATCAGATTATTTTCTACTTAACCTTTACATAAAAGTGACCTAAACAGCTATAGAACATTCATTTCATAGTTAATAAATCTCAGTAAATCTCATGGAAGTTTCAATTTGTTTTAAATTAAAAACCAAAGCATGTTAATACATTAAATCTTTATTTGTGACATTAATACATATCTGAAAATATTTATTCTTTTTTCAGGTAAAGAATCAATGCAGATTCAATAAATAAATATTCAGCTATACATGTAAATATTTATATATTTTTATATATGTCTCTGATTTTATATGCAGCTACACCTTGTTTTATTGTGTTTAGCTTTATTGTACTTCACAGATTCTTTGACACATTGAAGGTTTGGTCAACCCTCTATAGAGGAAATCTATCTGCACCATTTTTCTAACACTTCCTTCATGTTTCTATGTCACATGTTGGTAATTCTTGGGAATATTTCAGACTTTTAGATTATTATCATATCCATTATGGTGATCTATGGTAATGATCTTTTAAGTTACTGTGGTACTTGTTTGGGGGTCACCACAAGCCATGCTCATCCATGAGGATGTAATGTAATTTAATTCACACTGTGTGTATTCTGCATGCTCCCCTAACCAGTGGTTCCACATCTATAATCTTCTTGGGCGTCCCTATTTCCTGAGATGATAATAATAAAATTAGGCCACTTGATAATCCTACAGTGGATTATCTAAGTTTTCAAAGGAAAGAAATATGCATGTTTCTCACTTTAAATCAAAACTCAGAAATGATTAAGCTTAGAGATGAAGCCATGTCAAAAGCCAAAATAGTCTAAAAGCTAGACCTCTCGTGCGAGTTAGAGAAATTGTGGACTCAAAGGAAAAGTTCTTGAAGGGAATTAAAGGTGCTACCCCAGTGAACATAGGGACTATAAGAGAGTGAAACAGTCTTGTTGCTATTATGGAGAAAGTTGGAGGGAGTGGTCTGGAGAGAAGATAAAACCAGCCACAACATTCCCTTAAATCAGAGCCTAATGGAGAGCAAGGCTTTACGTCTCTTCACTTCTATGAAACCTGAGACAGGTGAAGAGGTTACAGGGGAAAAGGTTGAAGTTAGGGGTTTAAGGAAAGAAGCCATCTCTGTCACATAACAGTCCAAGGTGAAGCAGCAAGTGCTGATGTGGAAGTTGCCTCAAACTCTGCAGAATCTAGCAAAGATCATAAATGAAGGTGGCTTCACTGAATAACAAATTTTCAGTGTAGATAAAACAGCCTTGTTTTGGAAGAAGTTATATATAGAGAAGAGAAGTCAATACCTGGTATCAAAGCTTCTAATGAGAGGCTGACTTTCCTATTAGGGCCTAATGCAGTTGACTGGTGACTTTAAGTTGATACCAATGCTTATTTACCATTTCAAAAATCCAGGATTCCTTAAAAGTTATGCTAAATCTACTCTGTTTGTGCTCTGTAAATTGAAAACCAAAGCCTAAATGACAACACATCTATTTACAGTATGGTTTACTTATTATTTTAAACCCTTTATTGAGACCTACTTCTCAGAAATAAAGATTCCTTTCAAAATATTACTGTTCTTTGACAATGTACCTACTTACCCAATAGCTCTGATGGAGATGTACAAGTAGATTAATGTTGTTTTCATCCTTGCTAGCACAGCAATTATTCTGTAGCTTATAAATCAGGAAGCATTATTGACTTTCAAGTCTTATTGTTTAAGAAATACATTTTGTAAGGCTATAGCTGCCATAGATAGTGATTCCTTGGAAAGATCTGGGCAAAGTAAATTGAAAATAATCTGGAAAGGATTCACCATTGTAGATGCCATTAAAAACATTTATGATTCAAAATATAAACATTAATGGGAGGTTGGAAGCAGTTGATTCCAACCTTCATAAATGCCTTTGAGGGGTTCAAAATTCCAGTGTGGGAGGTAGCCAGATGTGCTAGAGATAGGGGAGAACTAGATCTTGTGCAAACCTGAACAGATGAGGAGTTGGTTCTTCTGGATGAACAAAGAAAGTAGATTCTTTTTTTTTTTTTTTTTTTGTAGAGACAGAGTCTCACTGTACCGCCCTCGGGTAGAGTGCCGTGGCGTCACACGGCTCACAGCAACCTCTAACTCTTGGGCTTACGCGATTCTCTTGCCTCAACCTCCCGAGCAGCTGGGACTACAGGTGCCCGCCACAACGCCCGGCTATTTCGAAAGTAGATTCTTAAGATAGAATCTCCTCCTTGTGTAGCTGTGAACATTGTTGAAATGACAACAGAAGATTTAGAAGTTACATTAACTTAGTTAATAAGTCAGCAACAGGGTTGGAGAAGACTGACTCCAATTTTGTAAGAAGTTCTACCATGGGTAAAATGCTATCAAACAGCATCTATGCTACAGAAAAATCTTTTAGGGAAGGAAAAGTCAATTGATGATATGGCAAACTTCATTGTTGTCATATCTTAAGAAATCCCCACAGTCACTCTGACCTTCAGAAAACACCACCCTAATCAGTCATCAGCCATCAACATTGAGGCAAGACCCTCTGCCAGCAAAAGGATTGTGATTTGCTATAGGTTCAGAGATCATTAGTTTTAATAATAAAGTATTTTTAAATTCAGGTATGTATATTGTTATTTTAGGCATAGCACTATTACATATTTAACAGACTACAGTATAGAGGAAGCAGAACTTTTATACGCACTGGGAAACCAAATAATTCATGTGACTAGCTTTACTGTGATATTCACAGCTATGCCTATATATGTGGTATAATAGAAGCTAAAACATTGTGTAGTATAGTAGAAAAATGATTTGGGGTCAAAATTACATACACACATGTGCACACACACATACCTAAAGCAATTACTTTCTTTTCTCCTGAAACACACGTGTTTTCAGAAAATTATAACTCAAATTTTCACTTTTTTTTTTTGTAAAAGTAGCTTCTGTTAGCAGTTCTTAGCATTTTGAGAGTAAAAGCCACTATATCTAATCATCGAATCATTGAAGTAAAGGGGTAATAATATCAGAAGTAACAAATTGAATTACATTAGAATTTTAAGACGACATTTCCAAATGGTTAAAATAATTGAATATTAAGGAGGAAGAAAACAAGAACTTGATGTAAAAGCAATGTAAAAACAAAATTTGTAATGCAAAATTAACATAAAATTGCTTACAAATAGATTGTAGGGCATCTGAGTCAATAAAATGTGAATAAAGAAAGTGTCATTCTTCTATAATGTTGTTTCACAGAACAAGATACCAATCAGGACCTGGGTGGAATCACCCAAACCTAATAGAATGTCATACACAGGAGGTGAAGGTAAGAATAGCCTCAACTGTCTAAATTGTTTCACTTCCCTAAATGCAACTACCTAACATTCAAGAAAACCAAGGCAAAGTGGCTATAGTTTTAATCCTGAATTATTGCTATATTCTGTATGGGATAGTCTGTTCAAATCTACATTTCACCAAGTTACAATGTTTTAAATCTGCTTTGATAACCATAAAACAGTAGCAGCAATAGCAGCAGCATTAATTGAACTTTTCTTACATGTAAAACACCATGATATGCATAACTGATATGCATGTATTACATCAACTGTTTATCAGGACCACACTGAAGACAAGAGGTGGAAAGAGAGTAAGTGATCATGTCACCAGTTAGAGAATTTAGCAAGTGGTGAAGCTACAAATATGGCTGACTCAGAGGACAGTGACATACTTCACTATGACAGAAATACGTAGAGTTTATCCTATAAATGATTCTTAGAAAGGAAACTATGTCATCTCCCCATCAACAACATTCAGAATTTCCAATGAAGGTAACAAATTGAGTCAAATAGGGCTAAAACTAATATGGGGAATATTAGACTCCAGCATTGGACATTAAGACAGTCCAGTAATATTTCATGGTGGTTAGAAGAGTTAAAGGCAGTTGAAATATCTAATAATATGAGAACAGTCAAAGACCCTATTTCAGAGTTAATAGGCAGATCATTACAGGCTTTGACCAAAGCAGTTCCCATACTGACCTAATCAAAATCCAGAATGAAAATTATCATAAAGTGCATGATGAACCAATTAGCCTGGAGCTGGCTTGATTCTATCTGCTCAAGTATCCCAGCTGGGAATGGTAAATTAGAAACTGAAAGGAAATGAGGAAGAAAAAAGCACTAGAAGACAGGAGCATTTGTTTAAATTCTGGGCCTCCTATGCAAAAACTTCAGAGTGAGTCCACTTTTGCCTTGTTGATAGCAAAACAAACAAACAAACAAAATAAACATATCCACAGATCTCTGACCAAAACAGGCACTCCTGTGTGGGCCTCTGCTGCGTCTGCCACCTTGGGCAGCACATACTGTGTTTATATTCTACCTAGATAGGAAATAAAAAAGAAGTGCTTTGTTCACTCTGTTAACGTTAAATGTCACTTCTGGAAAATATTTTAAAATCGTGTGGAGGTAGAGTATCTTGCTTACGTTGAAGATTGTGAACAGGAGAAAGTATCTCATTTGAGCAAAGACAGCAACTTAACAAGTACCCTATCGAGTAATGATATCTTTACTGCTTCCTGATTTTCCTGTGCTTGTCATTATTTTGTACTTTCTTCTATATCAAATGTGGAGGAAAAAAATTCCAGATTTCAGATGAAAAACAAACGAATGCAGAAGAATTTTACAAGACTCACATGATACTTTTTTGGGAGACTTTCTTCGGTTTGAAGGTTTGAAGATTTCATATCTAAGATCTTGCAGGGGTGTCCAATCTTTTTTCTTGTCTGCCACACCTTGGAAGAGTAAGACTTGTCTTTGGCCACACATTCAATACAAAAATAATAACGACAGATGGTGAGCATAAAAAAAGGTCCACACATACTTTTTGCAATATTAAACACTACAGAGAAACAGAACAGTTCTCAAATAATATGCATGTAGCCTACCGGCTGATGGCTGATACTGAGTAATGTAGTAGAAAAAAAAATCACCAAGAAGCAATAGATCAGGAGACTACTTATAACCACTCCATTTGCTAATCAGCCAATTATGTCACTACTACCAATTCCCTTTCCATAGAGTCAGTTGTCTCCTCTCCTCTCCTCTCAGCAACTACCTCAAATTCAAGAAAACCAAGGCAAAGTTGATGTAGTTTTAATCCTGAATAATTCTTATATTCTCCATGGGATAGTCTGTTCTCTTCCCTCCCCGCCCCTCCCCTCCTCTCTCTCTCTCTCTCTCTCTCTCTTTCTTTCTTTCTCTTTTTTTCTTCTCTTTTCTTTCTTTTTTGGTTGAATGAGATGATTAGGCCCACATATTCCAAATAAGTTCTAATACAAAAATATTCTCATTTTTAATATTTTAATAATTTTTTTTTGTGGATGTTGGTAGGAAACTGGTAACTGAAAAAATCAATAATGTAACAAGAAGAATTTTTCTTTGATCTTATGTTAAAACCAGAAAATATTTATTTATGCATTTTCTAGTCTTATGGTAAATCCTCCCTGAGTTACTTCCTCCTTTTCATTTTGTTATAATAATAGGATCTATGTCAACGTGTACTTTTATCTTCAATTCAGTCACCTAAGAAAACTATGTACTGAGTCTTAACATGTTTCCATTGCTCAGAAATCACCAGTCATGTTACTAAATGCGTATATGACTCAATTTGGTCACCATATTTAATTTCAAATTATATTAGTTTCTTATAGAAAATAAAAAAATAGTTTAAATGTTGAAAATATGCTATGTAAAACTAAAGAAAAAGTGCTAAAAATCCTTAAAAAGACAAAAAAGATGTTCTAAATTATTTGTACCAAATAATTTTTCCGCCCTAAGCATACTGTACTAGATAAAATTTTCTTCTTGTGTGAAGAGTCTATCTTCTTGGGGAAATACTTATGTATATCTCTGAATCTGGGACTGCTATTCAATATTACCAGTCACATCTTGTAGTCAGGTCTTTTAATTTATCTCTAGATGGTAAATTTAAGTTAAAGTTACAATAATATAATAGCATAGGAATTAGAGTCAGTCTCACTTAAGCTGAAAACAGTTTTAACCACATGGTAATTATGTGATTTCAGGCCAGTTATGAGGCTTACTTTGTCAACTTATGGGAATATTACCTAACATTGAGGCTATTTTAATAATTAAAAAAATTAAAATTCTTAGCACAGAGTGTGCCGCATACCACAGGAGGCCACCTTGCCTTCCTATGCCTGATACATGTAGAGAACTGGTCTCTACCCACCTTAGTGAAAAGATGCCATACACTGGATAGATGATGGTAATTTTCAATAAATGGACAAAACTGAAAATTATCATCTGTGAAACGGAACAGGTCAGGAAGAAGGTAAGGTACCTCTGAACCTCTTTGTACCTGACAAGATGGGGAAATGGTGACGAGTCAGAGGGCAGAGTTCCTGCAAGCTGGCAACTGGCCCAGAGCTCTGACTGCAACAAAGAGATGTGAAAAGTTTTAGTTTAATATTTGATTTAAAGGGGAGACCCCTTTTCATCAGAGTGGCAGTTCATTGGTGAACGATTGGCAGGAATTACATACAGTACATCTGGCAACAATATACTTCACTTAGGAGTGGTGGGTGGAGGTATTTGGGTGCCTAAGCTTCTCCACAAACCCACGAAGCATTACCTCTGCAGAGACCAGACCAAAATTGAAGCCAGGGAGAGAGAATTCCAATCATGAAATTCAAGACATATGACAATGCTGCCTTATTTCCAATATTGTTATGGATCTGGTTACTCTCAGCAACTCACATGGTCATACACAGACTCAAAGATGAGAAGATGAAGCCGTTCTAGGAGCAAAGTAATTGACAGATAAATATTATTGATTGCATTTATCCAAATACCTAGAGAACATCAAGAATGCAGGTTGGACTGAGAGCACTGGCTTGATCTGTGGCTCAGTTATGGACACGGAGCTCTCCCCTCTCTCACAGAGCTTTGCATAAAGTTTTTCTTTTCTTTTCTTTCTTTCTTTCTTTCTTCTTTTTTTTTTTGTCAGAAAAAAATTATGAAAGTGTCACTTTCCCTTTGCAGTTAATTCAAGAGAGATCCTCAATTCGAGCAGGGCACATTTTCATGCAAATACAGCAGCACAGTTCCCAGCCCCCTAATAGCTTCTTACAAATGATGTGCCATTACAACGAGGTTTATTTAAACAAATTTAATACATCTTTAATCAAGCTGGAGAGCATTTTCAAAGGTCACGCTCCAAATCAGGATCACTGTACTGAGCTTATCAAAGTATTAGCTTAAGGGGGAGGGAGAATTATTTCTTGGACAAGTAATTTTAGGCAAATCTTTATTTACATTTTTATTCAGTTATTAAATTTTATTCCTTTCCCTCCTCCTTCTAGTCTCCATTTATGAACCTATAAGAAAGTCTGCAAATGGAGCTATAAGCATATCACTGCAGCCAGTCCTTCTAGAGGCGACGCCTTTCAATGCAGAGAGTCTGAAAGGCAAGGACAAGAGACCAGGCATTTGCAATGTCAGAGATAATCTTTTAGTGCCTCTAAAGCATCTTTCCCAAAGGTCTCACATTAGGCTCTGTATACATTGTTGAAATTCTAATGCACTATTTCTTCAGTGGATAAATGAAATAGACATTGAGAGTTGCCCTAACCTAGACCGTCATTCTCTCCCCTTCTCTATCTCGTTCTGTCTCCGTCTTTCTTCTGCCCGTATCACACAGTGTCTGCAAACAAACATCGCCTGCTTGCCATGTGCCAAACACTGTGCTATGCTTATATCTTTAAAATTCCATTAATTATTTTCACAGACGCTAATGTGATTACTCAGGTTTCTCTCTCCTTAACTCTTGACTCTATTACATGAATATTTATAGAAAAAAAAAAGATCAGCTTGATGCACCTAAGAAAAAGAAGTTTATCTTTGGTACTAAATCCCTGGGCAAATGTCAGAAACAGCAATGACCATATGCAGTCACGGTGACAAACGAAATGTCAGTGTTTTCAGAGCACAAGCTCCCATTCCATAAAATTCAATGCTTTATTCTGGTATAAAAGTAACTAATGAGGCCCCTAGATTAAAGGGGAAGTGAACTCTGTAAGAACATAAAAATAGCTGATAGGAAGAAAAGGGTTACTCCTGAGGATTTTAATCCTCATTAGACTTAGGAGCTTTCAAACTTCTCAACAACATAGAAATGAAACAAAGCATCTGAAAAGACAACCCTGAGATAATGAAAAGATCATGTTGAATTGGCTGTTGAATCTATTTTGGGGTCTTAGCTCACTACTGCGAATTGCCTGTAGGCTGAAGAAAACTAGAGGAACAGAGCAAAGCATGGGCATCACACAGATGGTCCTTTATCACAGACCAATAAGGGATAAAGCCCCACCCCCTCACATAGCTAATTCACCTACAGCACCAAGCAGAATGTAGCACCTAGTAGCTAAGGGCAAGAGAAAGTAGGTAAACTTGAGATGCCAGGGAATTTACTTGTAATCAGTAACAACAGAACAAGGCTCAGTTAGTGATTTTTGGATATGAATTGATTCTCAAGGAAATTATCGAATCCCTTATTATTGAGTCTTGGGGGTGCAAAATAAAATACAAAAAAAAAAACCCAAAACCCTTGCCAATCAAACAAATGAGAAGATGTTTACACACTCTTTCTAAATATGATTTCCCTGCTATTCTAAAGGCACAGAGCATTATTTACTCTGTGGGATGGGATGTACGGGATGTATGGCAACAGTCAAAAAATAAAGTTGTATTAGAGTTTTGGATGATTTTATATCCCTGGCCAGTGAGATTGTATGCCTTTTCAAAAAGTCCATGAGATAGCAAGTTTCAAAATTTACCTTGACATGAGTAAATACCAGCCACTCTTCTCTGTAATTTCCATTCAAAATTTTCCCTATCTTGATGTATCCCCATCACGTATCAGAAACTCTACTGTAGCACGGCTTATTCTTTCTGACTCACAGTATCCCTGGCTTCCTTAAAAAAATGTGATTGACCAAATACTTGCCTCCCCTTGCAGGCCTGGTTTGAATTCACCTTTTCTTTTAAAACATTTGTCGTCATTCTCCTAATTCCAGCCCCACTCCACTCTCCCCCCTTTTCTTGAACTACAGTCTGAAATTCTAGAAACAGTGGCAAAAGACTTTCAGTAGCTTTGGTGCCAGCGACTGTGTTTCTGAACCCAGGTGAGTGTGACATGGCACACTTAAGAGTTCTCAGCTTTCATAGCTGAAATTAATCACTTGCACAGCCTGAGAAATCCATCACCCTTAGGCCTGTACTCCGAGGCTGATATGTTGGGACTGGCCTGAGGGTTGCCATATGTATTTTGAAAGAGTTTCTCAAGTGATTATATAGGAAGAATAGTGGAATTCTAAAACAGCTCTGTCATCTTCCTAATTCATTTTCCAACTGTGTTCTTTAGTCACTTATTCTTTCTAAATCTCAGTTTGAAAGATGGAGATCCATTTATGCATCCCATCATTCTTCCAGAAAGTAGTATTTATCAGGTGTATACTATGTGCTTTCCATAGATGAATAATTCCTGTAGAATATTCCAGCCTAGTGGAGTAGACTGATTTAACTTGATAGGTATGTATTTAATTTGATAGGTATCTAGGAGAATTGGAGATACCAATTCTCCTCAGGCATGTCAAAGTTGGTAAGACTATATAGATCAAATGAAATTAGCCAGGTCTTAGGTGATGAATACACATTTACCAAGAGAAAGAGAAAGAATGTTTTAGCAAGAAGGGGGAGTATATTTAAAACCTGGAAGCATGAAACACATCGTACCTTAAGACTGATAATTTCTGAGAACTTGAAAATTTATTGGTTAAGAAATGAGGACAGCAGTGGTGACTGTGACAGGAAAGGTAAATGAAGACTAAATTTTGAAGGTTCTGGAAAAACGTGTTGAAGAATTTGGAATTTTTTCTTGTGGAAAACAGGTTACTATTTTTGTCTTTGTCTGCTTTTAACATGGGAGTGTTAGACATAAGCAGAAAGATTCATAATTCCTAGGGTAAATTTAGTGTCAGGGGTGTAAGTAGTATATAGGACACAAAAACTGATTAAGGCAGCGAAACAAGAGGGGCTTCTCAGGTAGAAATTAATAGACCATGATGACTAAGTGATGACTAAGGCTAGGTAGTAAGAAAATATCAATGGTGATTTGTGCTTCACCATGTTCGAGAGATGATCTCATTGGGAAAGGGAGTATAACTTTGTTCTGTAAGACAGTATTTTTTTCATATGTTGAAAAATCTGAAAGACTTTATTATATCTCTTGCTTTAATTCAGACATTTTCCTATTTAGGCTTTATAAAAAGTCTTATTCCCAGAGGCCCTTCTACAGTAAAACTATGATAAAACTACTTAGTGACTTCCTATAGACCATGGCCCAATGAATTACAGCATCAAATGTGAATTAGTTGGTGTTATTACAATTTTTATGAATTTATTTAGTAGAAATAAATACATGATATCCAACCTGTGAGTTAGGGTGGAGGAGGTGGGGCAGGGGAGAACAACCAGTCTGTGGGAAAGCAGACAACTTCTCCATGGCAGCTCCTTCCACTGACTATGTTTTTGTTGGATAAGTGTAAAACTAGAATTGAAAACCTTGACTAGAAATTTACTTTTCATGTTGTTCAAATAGACATTATTTTTTTAAGGAAGTTTTAGGTTCACAGATAATTGAACAGAAGGTTAAGAAGATTCCCCCATGTGTCCTGGCCCCACTAGAGAGATCCATCAGTTACCATCAGTGAGCTGACATTGACACATCTTGTTATGACCCAAAATCTATGGGTTACATTAGAGTTCACTCCTGTTGTTGAATATAATCTGGATTTTAACATATGTATACTGACATATACTCCATTATAGTGTCATGCAAAGTAGTTTCACTGCCCTGAAAATATTCTGTGTTCTGCATATTCATCCCACTGCCCTTTCCAATCTTTGGAAATCGTTGATTTTGTATGGTCTCCACAATTTTGTTTTTTCCAGAATATCATGGAGTTGGGACCACATATTATCCAGCCTTTTGGATTGGCTTCTTTCACTTTATAATATGCATTTAAAGTTCCTCCAAAGTTTTTCATGGCTCAATAGTTCATTTATTTTCAACACTGAATCATATTCCATTGTCTGACTGAATGACAGTTTATTTACCCATTCATCTAATGAAGGGCATCTTGGTTACGTCCAAGGTTGTAAAATTATGAATAATAGAGTGACAACATACGTAAGCAGGTTTACATGTAGAAGTATTTTCATGTCTTTTGTAGAGCAGAAGTTTTAATTTTAATGCAGCCCAACTTATCAACGATTTCTTTCATGGATTGTGCCTTTGATGTTTCATCTGGCTCATGCCTGTAATCTTAGCACTCTGGGAGACCGAAGCAAGCGGATTGCCTGGCCTCAGGAATTCAAGACCAGCCTGAGCAAGAGTGAGACCCCTTAGCCAGGCATTGTGGTGGGCACCGAAAGTTCCAGCTACTTGGGAGGCTGATGAAAGAGGATCACATAAGACCAAGAATTTAAAGTTGCTGTGAGCTATAATTCCAGGGCACTCTACCATGGGTGACAAAGTGAGATTCTGTCTCAAAAAAAAAAAAAAATTGAAATGTCACCGATGTACCCAAAATTACTTATATGTTCTCTTATGTTATCTTACAGGAGATTTATGTTTGCCATTTTAAATTTATGTCTATAATCTATTCAGGATTAATTTTTGTGCATGATGTGAGATCTGTATACAAATTTATGTTTTTGAGTAAGGAGTTCCTGTTGTGCAGATTTACTTTTGCCCATGAAAAGAAAAATAATTTGATCAGGGGTAGATATTATGTTGTTTAGGAAAGCATTATTATGGACCCCATTCCTTATGTACTGTCAGCCCTTGGGCCCTGTCTAGGAATTAGAAGATGAAGAAAGAACATTAATTAACTACATTCCAAAAAATAATGTACACAGCCATGTTTATGGAAGACAAATTGTCTTGTCAATACTATGTGTTTAGAGGTATAGAAATTTTGATTTTACTATCTCTGAGAATCATTGTTTTTTTATAGAGAGATTTTGTCTATTGTACTCAAAAAACTACCTGAGACAGTCTAGAAGTTAGCAAAAGCAAAAAGGGGCCATAGTCTATACTAATCAGCCATTCAGAAATATGCTGCTGGGACTTATTATAGATTATGGATTTCCCAGGTGTGGGAGAGAGTCAGATTCCTTTTGTACACCATACTTAGGAGAGACAGAAACAAGCAAAGAAAGAAATCAGAATCAAGAACAGAGCCCTGCCAATGAAGGGAGTACTCTGTCGGGTTCCTGGGTTATAACTGAGGCAGGTCTAACAAAAGGATTTTATTTATTTATTTATTTATTTTATTTATTTTTGAGACAGTTTCACTATGTCACCCTCAGCAGAGTGCTGTGGTGTCACAGCTCACAGCAACCTCAAACTCTTGAGCTTATGTGATTCTCTTGCCTCAGCCTCCCAAGTAGCTGGGTCTACAGGCGCCGGCCACAACTGTCTGGCTACAAAAGGATTATTTTTTAAAGTGGTAGGTGGGATCTAAGGAGAAATAAAAAACAATAAGAACAATAGATGATGAATTTACGCGAGACTTGAAAAAGCAAGAAGGAATATCCTCCACGGGCTGAAGGGGCAAGTGGTAGAAGCAATTGAGTGGAGAATCTGCAGACTTCCTATTTCAAGACTGTTCTTTTCGAAGTACCAAAGAAGGCAAGAGAAGCCTTATTTTTCTCTACTGCACCTCCTTTAATGAAAAGATCTGTTATGTAAAATGTGGACTCAGTCAAAAGGCCAAACTTAAGAACCAGGAAGGCCCAAGTTCCCGAAAGACCACACTGGGAACCAGTGAAATAAATTTCACCTCACATTCCTTCTACTCTGCAAATAGATCTCATCATCTCCCATTGGCCCATGGGCTGAAATGAACAATGAACCAAAGGGCAAAGGACATTGTAGAGACAATCTTTATAAACCAGCTTCCCAGAGCAGAAAGCAGAGCAGGATACAGGATAGAGAAGGACCTGGAGGGCAGAAATTATGCATCACAATGGCCCCCTCTGTGTGTGACTGACAGAGGGGGTTGGGGGGAGAGAGAGAACAGAGAAAGGTGAAGTGTGGGTTTGTCATTTCCTGTAATTTCTCCTAATTTTTCATTAAAGTAAAGACTTATTTTACTAGCCACAATGAAAGGGTTCAGTAAGAAGGACTGGTTTTTCCCCAGGACGCTTCTGCTAGGCAAGCATAGCAGGACTATCATGAAGGTGGTCTGAACTACTTCAGGACTGCACCGATGGCTATGAATGGTGTAATCACATAGGGTGATCAGCTATGAGGCCAAGAATGACTGAGGAAGACACGTGGCAGGGAGGAACAGTCCAGATTTGACAGTGGTATAGTATAGGTGAGTATGGGAGTGAAAGGTGAGAGACAATGCTCTTTCCTTTTTAAAAATATGGAAATATGAAAAATTTTCAACATATGCAGAAAAGATGACACTTAAAACACAACTGATTAATATTGAAAAAAAAAAAGAAAGACGGGAAGAATAGAATAACGAATGCCTATTGAGAAAAATAGCTTTCAAAATATGTATAACGCTAACTAGCAAAATAGTACTGTTTACTTATATCCAGATTGCCCTGTATGAGTCTTGTCTGGGTCTTTAAGGAAGAGATTCTGAAATTATTTTGACCTTTTATTTACTTAAAGAAATTCACCAAGAACATTTTGCAGCTTTCAACCCTTCTAAAGAAACACTTGAATGAGAGAATATTCTGCAAATTGACTCCCAGGCTGATTTCCCACTCTCATTTGGAATGGAGTAGAGCCAATTCCTTCAGCCATTAGCTACGTGATACAAATTGATTTTAATAATGCATTCCAAATACAAATAGAAACAACTATTACAATATATGTAGGTCTATATTTTAAACTGTGTTTTTCGTTAAAATAGATAAATGAAAATTTATCCCATGACTAATTTCTATTGTTTAGTAATTATTTTTTATTTTTTACTTTTTGTTTCAAAAGACTAACTCTCTTTTCAGGGAGAAAGGAATAGTGAATACCTCTTGAGAAAAATTTATCATGTAGAGAAAGTCACGAGTTTGTTAGGAAGGGATCATTTATTTCATATGTAATGGAAAATAATATAAAAATAAATGAAAGCATCTTTCAGGAAAATCATTTGACTCTCTGAGAGCATTACATGAATACATATTTATTTATAAGAGAATGTTTTCTTTTCACCTTTCTGTGCATTGGCACTAAATCTATGGTAGCCCTGGTAGTGTAAACAATTGCATTCTGATTTAAATTTTTATAAATTTAAATCTCTATATATCATATATATTTAAATTTCTAGCTTTTATGCTTTTAATCATGGCTTTGTTTATGTTAGCAATTTGGATGATCTCTCCAAGAAAACGTGATACTAGAGATTCAATATTCCAGCTTTATATGCTAAGGTAGAATAGAATTATGACTCAGATTTCATGTAATCTTTACTAACCCAGTATCTGGATGCTAATTAAAGTGGTTATACTATAATTTTAAGGATAAATTTAACACTTTAATATGACCATTAGGAGAGCCCCCCAAAAATTACCAATAAATATTCTTAAATTTTTTTTTGTTTTGGTAATTGTTTAAAATACATTATCTAAGCTCAAAATTATATTCAAATTGATTTTTATCAAAATGGAAATAAATGATATATATTAGTCACTGTTTTTGTTTTAAAATGAAAATATTTTCAATTAACCAAATATAATATTTTATGCTCACCAACTATTTCACTTCACATTCATATGCAAAAAGTAGTCCAAACTTTACTGGAAGAATTCTACTAAGCTGAAATACATAATGTAGAACATTTAAATAAACATTTGTTATTCAACATTATTTATGCTTTATATAGCACTCTAAATTTTTCTTAGTTTTTGGTTTGGAATATATAATATACAAATACACACATTCCAAAATGATAGTCGTTCTTGATTTCAGTCATTGGTTATGGTCAATTTTTATTTTCTTTAAATATTCCACTCTGTTTCCATACCAAATGTACTCTTTATTGAATAGATACTAAACAAATGTTTGCTATTTTTATATGTCAATATAGAAAATACAAATTTGAGAACACTTCTGAGACTTATATGGAAAGTCAGGACAAACTCAACTTCTTAACATACCTTGCTTCATTTAGTTCAATTCATTCTCATGAGAACTTAGAAATGGTATGCATGAAAGAACACTACTGTGGAGAGCCCCTGAGTAAAATGATCCATTGTTCAAAATATAAAAGAATTGAGGCCTTTGGCTTCCTTGCCCTGTGAAGTAAGCATTCTATCCTCCTGATAAAAGACCTTGTCTAAAGAAATATCACAATTTCCTTCAATGTTCTTTTCCTTGCTTAAAATGTCTCCAAATTAAGAAGTGAAAAGTTACTATTTTTTTTCTTTACAACATATTCAATTTCAAAAATTTTGGAACAGGACCCACCATGGAAAATGTTCAAACTTTATCCTCTTGATAGATACTAGATAGATACTTCAGAATGAGATCAATATGTCCTCACATTTAAATAGAACATCCCATTACACAGAGCCAGGCTGTCAAGATTGGATTGCATGTATAATCTTCTTTAAAAAAATTAATGCTTCCAAATGAATAAGATGAAATAAAGTAGAAAAATCATATTCTCATTGCCAATCTATCATTTTAAAGTAATACCTAGGCAGTCCATCAGCATCAAGACGATAGGGACATCTGCTACGCTTTTCTGAGACAGCCTAATTTACATATTTGTAAATATTAAATATAAATTTAGAAATTGATATTTCCTTTTTCTTTATAAATGGTCATAAATCATTGATAGAATCTGAATATGTTAAAGATGAATAGATTCCTCCTCTGGTTCTTTAGAAGTATAGCTAATTTTGCTGTCCATATTGGTAACATTCTGGGCTATGTCAGGGTACTGACGAGAAATAATGGTGTGCACACTTTTCTCTTAAAATTTTGCCCTGTTTCTTTAGTTACAACCACACCCACTGTACTATTTTGTACAGTTTTAAGTGCATCAGTCAGACACTGATTCTTTTTCAGGTATCTAGAAGATAAACATTCCATCTTTATATTCTTAATTTCAGGTTTATCTGAGATGTGGATAATGCAGTAGGAAAATATTCATAAATTTAATCAAATTTTAAAGCCTAAGCTTTGGTGATAAAATAAAACCATAAAACCAGATATATTTTGTCTGGTCTTTGCTTACTGAGAACATTTCTGAAGAATTTTTTAATATATCTTAGAAATTTTTTTGCAGTATATTCTCTGATTTTCTTGTTTCCTTATTCCTTATTGGTTATCTGGTCTACACTTGAATGTATATGATATGCTATTATAATACATTTGTTGAGTAAATGTCCAGTAAGATATGATAAAAATATGTAGGTCAATTTTAAAATAAGTATATTCTAAATGTTAGTTTGTAGATTAGGTATCGATCACTAGTAACACATTAGTCCATACAAATATATAGTTGTTAGGTTCCCAGGCTAGCCCAAACATAAATGGTTCTGTTAATCAATGCTAATCTTTCTTGCCTCAGTTATTGACAGCAGGAGTCCTACCACTTTGGGAAAGGAGAGGAGGAGAATAAAAAAATAATTACTACCTTCCCTTCTCTCTTGAATTCATAAACCATCTCATCATCATCTTGAAACAGTTAATTATACAAGGATATACTTTTATATTTCCTTTTCTGCATCAATCTCTTGAAATCAGTACAACCTTTGTACTGATTCCTAAATACTTAAAATACTTTTAATGAATAACATGTTCTTAGCTTTTTCTATGTTCTAGGAATAATTATAAATGCTTTATGTATATTATAAGTGTATTGTGTTTCATTCTAAACATAAACTCCATGATATAGGTACTAAAATTATCACCATTTTACAGATGAGGAAATTGAGAAAGAGTGAGCATCAGTGACACAAACACACACACACGTATCTATATATATATATATTTTTTTGCATAATGAGAAAGTGGCACAGCCAGACTTGCAGTGCATTTATTTCATTCTCAGTCTCAATTCAGGGTGGTCCTGCACTGAAGCCCACCCTTCACAGAGAGTACTGCCTTCACCCTCAGCTACAGCTTCACCACCAATTTCCTCATTCATTCATACTGTTGGTCTGAGGTAGGTCTTAGGAAAGAAGCAATATATACATTTTAAAAAGGTGACTAATACTACCTCTTCTAAACCATCTCAGAGAGATTTAAAAAGAAGACTCAGATTAAGTATTTTATGGAGATAATTAATACTTAAAAGAAAACTGAAAGAAAAAATAGCACACTGTTTAGATGAGGGAGAAAATCCAACAGAAATATCAAATTTTAACATTTTTATATAGTATTTTCTAATACCCTATCCCCTGTATTTTTTCTTTAAGCGATATGTAGTTGGGAGATCTTAGTAACAGACATTTTTCTTTTTCTTTTCTTTTTTTTTTTTTTTTTACTTAATGGGTACCATTGGCCTTTTCCCGAGTTTGCACAAATTTTCATAGATACAATGCCATCATCTATTCTGACTAGAAAACAAGAAACAGATCTTAGACCCCACTGGTCACTTGTAAATAGGAGTTTATCATTTGGGAACTAGCTCTCAAATACATTCCTTACTTCTTTGTTCTATAAGGCTTGAAATTTGTAATATATGTATGTGAACAATGTTGATGTGAGAAAGTTGATGTCTTAAGAGAGATGATATTTAGTCAACGATATTCATCCAAGCCATGACTTGACGACGAGGTTGGTGACAGAAAGTGACTGTTTCATTGCTGGACTAAATGAAACCAAAATAAATCCAAATGAATTCCTTTTGAGTTTTAAGAGGCTGTATGTGTGTGTCTGTGTGTGTGTGTGCATTTGCTTGTCTTAAACTTTTTGAGAAATTAAAAGGAGTTTTCAAAAGCAAAATGCCTTTACTTTTTCTAAATAAATCAACACCTTTTATAGATGCCAGTATGTGAAGGCAAACCAACGGTAATCTTATTTAACAAGAAATGATACGAGAAAAAGAGCAACTTATTTTTTACCACTCACTAGTCAATTTTCTTTTTTATCAGACTTAAGCTAACAATGTTCATCCATCAAAAAAAGATTTAATGATCAATATCCAAGAATAATTACCCTGATAATTCAGATGATTATACTCTTCCTATAGTTTAAAAGTTTGATATACAGGGCTCTAATATTTGAACAAAACCTGCTCTGTGACAGACACAGCATCTGATAATGTAAGGACAACTTTAGGAACGCAGATTGAGTGGATGCTTTGGTCTCATGACTGATTGGTTTACATGGATTGTTCAGTCACCAGACCCTGCCTTGCTCTCCTTGCTGCTGCTGTGTGAGCAATGGCCATACTGAACTCATGGTTCCAACGCAGCTTCATGATTATGACACAGGGATTTTCTGCTTTGGCTGTATAGAAATTACTCTTGGCTTCTAAAAGATAACCAAACCAGCTAGCTTACAAAGTTTCACAATGTATTTCTTATTAACAATTTTCATCACCAAACTTAGAAAACAGATTTTTAAAAGTTAAATATAATTGAAAAGATATATACAGATATATATTGAGCTTTATTTCCAAGAAAGTCCATAGCAAATGTAAAGACTCCAAATGCTTTTACTCTTTATTCATTTCTTTTGTGATATTAAAAAGTGGACAATCACTTTTACAAGACCTTAAGCTATAATGTGAACTGACATCCTTATAGCCAAGTACATTAAAATTTAGAAGAAATTCTCTAGAGAAATACCTTCATGGGGTAATATAAATGTATATTTCTGTGTGTGTATAAAAGAAAGTAGGTAGGTCAGCAAATAAGGGAAATATATTCATAGTAATTAATTGCTCTCTCCTCTCACTGATCCTTTTCTTTTATAGGCAACATATTAGCTTAAGATTGCTCATTCAAAAGAGGTAAATGAACTTGTTCTTTTCGTAGCTGGGCTAGTTTTGCTTATCTCGGTTAGAACTAGTAAATAATTCTCAAGAGCAGCATGAAGAAAATCCAGTTCAGTTTCCTGCATTCTAAATCAATCTCAGGTTTAAAAGAAGGTGCAGGCTTAAAAGTTATTACAACTCCACTGTTTTCTCTGATAAATTACATGAATAACATTTGAGACAATGCATTGTTAAATATTTATGTCTACTACTATAGAACCAAGAAAAGCACAAGAACCCTGAGAAGAATAAATATATTTACCTAAATAAATTACTAAGACAAATATACTCCTATGTGCTCTGTACCAATAAACAGTAGGTATTCACTAAATTGTAGAATATAAATGGTTCATTTCCTCTAAATGTACACTGAAAGATCTATAACATGTTACACATTTCCTGTGCTTTGCATATATATTTCAATATTCATCATGAAAAGCCTTGCTTATGTGTCAATATACATTACTTTGCATATATTAAGAAAGGCTTTTTTTTAATTTCAACATTACGGGTGCTTTTTACTATGAGGGAAAGCTTAGGTTTTATTTCATGATTAACCCTTTCACGGCTCATCCTTTTTTCTCTACATGACATTTGCACAAAATGAATTGCTTGCTTAGACACAGCTAACTAAATAAAAGCAGGCCAGAGCTGATAGTATGAAAAATGGATTTTCATTACTGTTTCATTGATTCTTGTAAATAAGGGCCTGAGGCCTGCTCCGAAAAGGCTGCAAACAGTAATAATTTAATCTGAGGTGACATAGACCAAAATGTATGTGGACAAAAATCATCCTTGAATATTAAACAACAGCCTCAAGACAGAGAAAAGTGTTACAGGCGAATTTAAATGTATGCAGATCGGTGGGTAACATATTTAAAAACAGAAATTAAAGATTCCTGTCATAAATCACATTTGCTGCCATGGATATGCCTTGTTATGCTGGCGTTTAAGAAAACCTGAAAGGTTAAGGCAGTTGGTGCATTAAATCGTACAAGGATAATTAATACTTTTCTTGTGGCTATTTATAAGAAATGGAAAATATTGTCAGATCAGCTGTGGCACTGTAGTAATTTGAGGGGGAAGCCATGAAAGCATGAGTCAATAGTTTTAACTGGACAAATGTCAAATGCTTAATGATGCAGTATCCCAATTTGGAAGCTGTTTGAAAGTTGTATATTTTTTAAAATGAGATAAAATAGTTCATTCTTATACTGCAATTATAATTTGTCTCCCATACTCTTCATAGTGCCCAAGGAAAAAAAATAAAAGCAATTTTTCACATGCATTTTTTGTTGGAAGGTATTATGCCTCAGACACCTATACTGTAGATGCCATATAAAAATAAGTACGACTTCTAGCAGCAAGCATCAGAAATTCTACCTTTCACCATGTCTCAAAAATAGTGATGACACTATTTTTTTTGGATGACTAATTTACTTGTCATATCGGGAATTAAGTTAGTAACATCAGAGACCCTCCAACCACTTCCCCAGAGGAAAATCTACCTTTGTTACTCAATGAACTTAGGTTTTATGATCACTCAATTATTTAAAAATCCTCCTCTCAAAGCTTGCCGGCTCTCTATACTATAAACTAAAATCAGTGCTTTTTATTAGTATCATGCATTATGAAAAAGTCCCTCCACAAGACATAAGGCTTATAGCATCAAATACTTGAGATTTGAAAGGGCCATTTATCTTTCATGGCACTGCTACCTGTATAATATTCCTTTAAGCTCAGAGAAAGGAATGACTACTCTTTGGAAATAAAACTATTCTTGTGAATAAAATAGCCTGAAGATCATAGATGTATTATTTATACAGCATATAATCTAGTTTACGGGTTTTTCTTTTATAAATTGGTTTCAAAATAATAGTGGGGTGTGAGTGTTATATAACAAGAATAAACCTACCATATTTTAATACAAAATGAGCATGAGATAAGTAAAAATAATCTATTTTTGGAAAAAATTGAAATAGATTGCATGTAGGTACTTCTCTGTTTATAAACTCCATTAACATTTTCACAATTGTATTCAGCCTAGAGATCTTTAACTAAAAGGACTCAAATGAACATTTACTACAAAGTTCTTTTAAATATCTTTTATGTAAACAAATGACACAAAATTAATTCTGGGTTTTTGCTAGAGTATGCCATCATTGAATGCTCCCCATTGACCTGAGAAACCAATTCACTGGGGGAACTTTAAATAGGGTGAGTCAGGAAATCTTGTTCACTCACCGTTGATAGCTAATACTGAAGTGAAGTGATAAAACCATTTTCACATTAACATTCCTGCTCAGTATTGAGGTCATTGGGCACAGCAATAGTTAGGTATACCATCTTTCATTACACTTACACAACATAGGACCTACTCATATCTTTTTATTTTTATTGATATTAATCCTCATAAATAAACTCTCAATGATGATTTTGAATATGTGAAAATGACTTTAGAGAAAGCTATGAGGTTTGTTTTAAAATTAGAGAATGTTTGCTCAGAATTCTTTTTTAAATCACATGTAAAAAAAAAAAGAAGAAGAAGAAGAAGAAAATAAACCAGAAAAAAGAAAAAAAAAGACAAACAAAAAACAGATGGGGTGAATGCTCCCTTACTAACATCTGCAGGTTTGTAATTGCTTAAATAGTTCAACCCGCCCCTGTGACTCAATGTCCAGAGACATTGCCTCATAGGTAGAGGATGAACATTAATACATGTGGCCTGACAAATACTCTGTGAGTAATGCCCATTGACCAACAGTCTTTCCCATTTGAGCAAACATGGCATGGCTTTAGGGGATTGAGAATGGTTTCATATCATGACAGCCTTCCTGACTAAGCATGTAAAGTTCAGAACATGTGATCAGACGAGGCTGAAAGAGTAAAATAGAGGCCATAGGAAGCATGGAACTCTAGTTGTCATACACTGGCCTCCAAAACCTTGTATTAAATACTGTCTCTGCTTAAGTAAATTGTCCCTGGACCAGAAGCTTCTTGAAACAAAGGAAGTTATGTTAGGGATTAAGTTGTGATTCAAACAAGAAATGATTATCTTTGGTTATGTTTTCTGTGTTTCTGTAGACTGGACATTAAGTCATTATCATCTTGTTAATGATTAATGTCATGATCACTAATTGGTGATCAATTTAAAAACTCTTAGCAGATTGTTTTAAACTTAAATGCGAGGCTATTTTCAGTTTTCAACGTTCTTTTTAGCTATTGGTATTAAACATACATAACACATTTCCCTGGAAGTCGATATAACCCAGCTGTTAAGGATAAGATAGGAAAAACAGACTAAACATGAATTGAAAGTGAGAATTTTTCTTGAAGAGAAAGCCTCTCTAAGTTATGTTGCAAAGCGGTGGATCTAAGGAATAACATTTTATGCCTCGCTCTCACTTTTGCAGGATAGCCAAATCTTTTGCAAGATATGAAATATTTTCCTGTGTAATAGTAGATTATTGTCTAGACTACTATCAGGGTGGATTAACAAGAATAGAGACACAACCCCAAAGTCAACCTCTAGCAATTCTAGAAATAAGTTTAGATTTATTGGCCAATAAAAACATGTTCTAAAATCTACAACTTGTAAGACTAATTTTACTATTAGAATGTACCAAATAGTTTCAATATAAATAGAGAATTAAAAAGAAATAAAGCTCACCAGCTAAATAAAGTAAGAAGTAGATAGGATAAAATGGGAGAAATCATAGACACTGATCTCTTAAGAGCTGTAATGGCTCCTGTGGGCCTGTTATTGCCTGCATAATAAATATATCTCCTGTGCATGAGCATTAACCTCTGCAAAAATATCATGAGAATATGTAGCACATGGACTTGTAAACATTAGTGGCAGCTGCACTGATGTATAAGTGTACACTGAAATGACTCCAAAGTAGCTATAATGTCCTATCATGGCAGGCTTGGTGAATGCCAATGCATTTACATGATCAAAGAGACAAATGAATTGGCTCTAAATGTATCATTAGTTGTAAGCATCACAATTTATCACAATTGACACTGGCCTTCAAAGTCATGCAGATTAAAGCACAGTGAAGCAATGAAGAAACCTATGGCTTCAAGGTTTTTATATAGGTCTGAACATTGGGTGGGAATAAATAGTACATTTCAGAGAATTTCACACGTGTTTTAGACATATCCTCAAAACAAACTTTAGGGTAAAAGCTCCATGTGACCAGCATAAAGATGCCATGATATCTGCCTTAAGCAGCCATTGGTTATAAGGTATACTATAAGAGAGGGAGGTAGTATGAATGTTATATTAAATTTGATTCTAAAATGTGATTTTCCAGAACTAACACATAATAAATAATCAAGTATTCTTAAGCATCCCTTAGTCATATTTTTAATCAAATATTTCTACTTCTAAGGACACGTGATTCTTATACCAGGTATAGAGAAGGTCATTTGAGTTAACTTCTAAGAAGAAAAATTAGAACCTGTATTGTTTTTAACAACGGAAGAACTGATAAGCATTTAAAATACAGCATTTCTATTAGTGATAGTACTTGAAAATTTCCAAGACTATTTAAAGACGTTTGGTAATACTTCAAAATAGAAAGTAAATAAGAATAAGTTATAAAATTATGTTACCAATTTTGTAGGAAAAATGTGTTATCTATACGTAAAGAATTAGAAAGAACTACACAAATTTAATACTACCTATAAGTATTTGGAACAATTATTTTCTATAGATTTTTAGGATTTTTCAAATTTTATGAAAGCATTACTGTACTTAAATTTATCATAAATATTTTCTAAACAGAATAACATCGAAGGATATGTCCAATAAAGTAGGATTAACAATCCTTTTGAGGCTACTAGGATCTCTTTTCCATTTATCTTTGAAACAATTACATTGATTTTCTTTCTTTTAAAGCAGAACTTTATTAAGGAGTCCTTGTGGAGCTACCCATTCCTCCATAGTGTTGATGAGCCCTAAGGAGAGATTTTCCAAGAGTGGAATTATGCTGAAAATAGATTTCAGAAAGCAGGGATCTTGTCCTTTATGAAATGATAACAATAAACATTCATTCAAATCCCCATTATTCTGTGGAGCTTTATCAGTTTGATAAACTTATAAACTTCACAGTAGCAACATTTCCTGACCTCAAGTCTGCCCTCAGGTCAACTCAGGGCTCTGCAGTGGACGAGAACCGGTTCCTTTTTGTTTTTCCATTACCCTCAGTCCACAGTTTTCCTTCTGTGCAAATGTGTCTTTTCCCTCTTTTCTCATCCCCACGTCTATCCTATTTACCTCAGTGAGCCTCTGATTGCTCCCACTTTCCACTGAGGTCTTACGGTCATGGATTCCTTTGGATCTTGTGGGGAGCCCTACTTGTTTGCTTCCATTTCATCCTTTGCTATCTCAAAGGTGAGACTTATCCCACTGGGATGTTATTGTAGAGTAATTATCTGTTTTCTCCATTAGGCAACATGCTATATATGGGCTGGAAGGGTGTCTGCCATACTCAATGTTATATCTTCAGTGCATAGCATATTCAGGGCATAGGAGTGGGATATTTTAACGTGTGAATAAACAAGAGAAGTATTAACATTTTCGCTATCAATTAGGTCAAACCCTCATCCTTAGTGTTTATCTGTGCAATATAAGGATGTTATCAATCAAACCTTCTACATACTGAATCCTCATAACTATAATGAAGAAAATGCCTACAACTTCAGAGTGCTTATCCTGGATCCTGCTTTGTTTTCATTGCTTAATATATATCACTTCATTTGGTCCTTTCAACAGGAGGTGCTATTATGACCATTTTACATGTGAGAGTACTGAGGCACTGAAACTTTAAATTTTCTCACAGTCACACAGTTAATAAGTGGTTATATTAGGACTCTGTGGCCTCTCTAATATATACATCCTCCATGGTGAGAGGATTTCTATAATAGATGCATATTTTCATTTTTATATTTGATTGTGGCCCCAGGTCATTGATGAATTGAGAGTGGGGAAACTTTTCCACACAATCATTCATGGAACCAGGCTGAGAAAAGTTCTGCCAAATTTCAACACCTGGTTTGCAATATTACTAATAACTTAAAAGGTATATCAAGACAATAGAAATAACAAGGTTTTGTGAGGCAAATACCTCATATTATTTCTGTTCACAATTACTTTCCAAGAACTCAGAGCAAAGAATGCTAAGAAATATGCTCATGGAGAGAGGAAATATACATTTTTTCTTAAATAATTTGCAATCTGTATTATAGGGGCTGAGGCTATATTTGAACCCAGACAATATGGCTCCAGAGCCCAATTCTTAAGACTCCATTAAAATTTCTTTAACAGGAATGTGCCTTATATATTTAATTCATCTCCTAATTAGATGTATTTAGCATGTCTTAAAGCTGTATCTTCTCTGCTTAAAAAAATATAGATTGTATGCATCTTTAGATTTGGACAGCCTTCTGTTCTCTCTCTGTTTACATAGAAAGTAGTTGGCATATGTCGTTCTGAATATCTAACAGAGAGGATTGGTAATGTCATTGCAAAAACTATCTGCAACCCAGGTGACTATATATTTGTCATTATAATAATTATATATTTAATTATACACAGGCATTTTCCACTTCTCTAAGGACATTTGGCTGAATCCAACAAGAAAAACAGTTGGCCAAATTTAATATCATTGTTATTTAACACCTATACATTATGGTTCAAGGAACAGATCTGTAGACAAATTTTAATTGCAGAAAAGTTAACTAATATTAGTTAAAGAAAATCTGAGAGTTGTTTTCCCCAGAGAATCATAAACGGAAAAGATGACCAGAAAGTACAACCAAAGAAACAAACAAACAAACAAAAACCCCAGCATAACTGACAGATGTCTGACATAATGGAGAGTATCAGAGAATTTATCTGAAAATTATAATCCATTTAGCCTAAAGTCAGTTTTAAGAACTTATAACCTGAACAAAAGCAGGCCAAAAATATTCCGCTGAGGACCGTTGTCATTTGGAATAAATAGATAAATTAATGCATGGCATGATTTCAGTCAAAAAGGTTGCACAAGTACAACTCTGTGGGTTTGTTTTGGTCGTAATTTTGTAGATGAGAATTAGGAATTTTGGAGGCACTCACTGGGAAGTTATTGCTGGAATCTCTTCTGCCACACTAGTCAGAAGACCACTGAGAGCACAGTCATCTGAAGGCGCAACTGGGTTGAACATCCAAGATGGCTCACTCACATGGCCCATGATGGTGCTGTGTCTTGACTGGGACCTCAGCTGAGCTGTGCTCTAGAGTACTTAAGTGTGGTCTTGTTAGCATGGTAGTGTTAGAGTGATCAGTTCTCCTCATAGAGGCTGGCTTTCTCCAAATCAAACATCTTAAAATGGAGGATGCTGCCTATTTTTTATGACCTAGTGTTATAAGTCATACAGAATCACATCTGTTGAACTTTATTTGCCACAAGCAAATCACCAAATCAGTCCAGAATAAAAGAGAGAAGACACACAGCCTACCTCTCTAAGACAAAAAAGTCAAATAAACTGTGGGCATGGTTTAAAACAACCACAAACTTGAATTTGAATACCACATTTATTAATAATAAAATTAAAATAAATGTTATTTAATATAAAAACATGAAATAAATATTATTAGTACTATTATTTTAGAGAAGTGTGGTAGAAGGCTAAGTAAGTTGAGATAGATTTTTTTTTTTTTGAGATAGATTTTTGAGAAAAGCTCTATAGTCAATAAAATTCCCCCTAGGTCCACACCTCTATTCATCAAACTATTTTCTTTATTAAAAATTAATTTTGCATTTATGTAATAAAAGGTTAAGATAACATACTGAAGAGATTATTTTAAATTGTCTCTTTTTTTAACAACAAGCCCTGTTCTTTGTCAAATTAACTTATTTTCTTCAGAGGTGATCCTCTGTATGGATTCAGAGCAAGTTCACGCAATTATTTTTATATTTTTACTTCTTTGAATTTTAAGTGAATCACTTGCTGGCTTTTTGATTAAGATTAAGTATAAATGGTGATTCCTTATTTCTTATGAACAAGTTGCATATTTGTGCCTCTAAATTCACTCTAATACATAAGAAGCAAGGAGATGTCAAGTTTTAATATTGACTATGATAATGTCCAAGTAAAATGGGCAAATGCCGCATCCATGGAAAACATAGATAATATAAGGTATATGGCTGATGCAGTTTGGTTATGAAGAGCTATGAGTTAGTAGTTTTGAGATAATGGTACTGATTGGCAGCCAATATAAGAGCTCATTATAAACCAAGCAGTTAACAATCCTTCTCCTGCAAAGTGTATTTTGTATGACTGACAGATATTTTTCAACAATTATTTAATCAATACAAAATAATTTCATACAGTTTATTTTAAAATATTCCTATGAATATTAGCTCTAAATGAAAAATGAATATTTCTATTAAGGTAGCTAAGTCAACTGGAGGTTTGGGCGGTAGTCTATTAGGGAAAGATGCTAAAATGTTAAAATAAAATGTTCTTTTGGAGCATTATTGATAGTCCTACCACTTATCAACACTTTTTTTTTATATTGGATTTGCTAGCTGCAAATTAATTAATTAGTTTATTTATTTATTTATCTTTGCAGAATCATTGAGGGTACAAAGAACCAGGTTACACTGAATGCATTTGTTAGGTAAAGTCCTTCTTATAATTGTGTGCTGCTCCCAGGAGGTGTGTCACATACTGAGACCCCCGTACCCCCTGCCTCCTTCCCTCTCTCTGGTCCTCCATTACCTTTCTCCTCACCATGTACTAGCATCAATTGTCCTCATATCAGAATTGAGTACTTTGGATTCTTGCTTCTCCATTCTTGTGATGCTTTACTAGGAAGAATGTGTTTCAGCTCCATCCAGGTTAATACAAAAGATGTAAAGTCACAGTCCTTTTTAGTGGCTGAATAGTATTCCATCGTATACACATACCACAGCTTGTTAGTCCATTCCTGAGTTGGTGGGCATTATGTTATTTCCACAATTTGGCGATTGTAAATTGAGCTACCATCAACAATCTAGTGCAAAGGTGCTTCTGATAAAATGATTTTTTTTCCTATCAACACCTTTTTGAATAATGTTTAGCTTAAAATCTCCCACTATAAAGACTGTGAATTAATGGAAAATGGATGCATTTTGAAGTAGTTTTAAAACTGATTTTTTATGAAAACTCCAGTCTTTCTCATATTGTCAATGAATATTAATTGATGCATAGTGCATGTTAGAGAACAGTTCTACAATGGAGCTATATCAGTGCATACACATACATAATTAAATATGTAATCAGTCAAGTTGTGTTACAAAGAAATGTAAAATAGCAGAGAGTATAAAGAAATATAGAGAAAGGGTAAGGCATATTAATTTACACATAATAGTTAGAGTGTGCTTCTATAATAAGAAAGCATTTAGCAGAGACAAAAACCCATGAGAAAGACATGTGGACAAATTCAAAGAAGAGAATTATAGGTCTAATCTCCCCAAGTCCCAAACTTGTTATTGTCTTTATTTGAAGATTAGATGTGGTTTAAGGAAAGGTGTATGGGTGCCACATCTAAAGGTGAACTTTAGATGTTTAATTTTATGTGCCAACATGACTTGGCCTAAGAGACTCTCAGATAGCTGGTAAAACTGTTCCAGGGTGCATGTGTCTGAGAGAGTATTGCTGCAGGAGATTAGCATTTGGATCAGTAGGGTGAGTAAAAAAACTTGTTCTCACCAATATAAAAAGGCATAATTCCTTCCAATCTATCAAGAGCCCAAATAGAACAAAAGGGTGAAAAAGGGTTAATTCTCTCTCTATGTTCTTGACCTGGGATATCCATCTTCTCCTGACCTTAGACCAGTCTTCCAGCTTTGAGACATACACCAGCACCTCTCTGCTCACCCTCCTCAGGCTTTCAGATTAGGATTAGGAATTGCAGTATTTATTCCTCTGGTTCTTGGCCTCCATAAATCACATAAGCCACCTGTTCCCATGCTTCCATTCTCTATCTATCTATCTATCTATCTATCTATCTATCTATCTATCTATCTATCTATCTACCATCTATCTATCTTTCTGTTAGTTTTGTTCTCTGGAGAACCCTAACACATTTCCTCTGTATTTTCATGGATGTTTTTCAAGAGATGCACTTTCTTGATGTCCGATAAATTAATTTAGCTTTATTTTTATCTACCTCATGATCAGCTTTTAAAATCTTGATGAACAAGCCTTATTCCTAGACAATTTACATTTTTAGGCTTTGCTCCTCCACCATTCTTATCTAGTATTAGATGAGAAACTGGCATCAGTATTAACAAAAAACAAACAAAACTAAACGAAAACCTCTTCACAATAAGCATTTGGTAGAAAAGATTGAAAAACATCACTGTCCTAATCCCTAAACCACCTCCAAATAGAAATTCAAATATAAGCATACCTTGATCTGTTCCAACTATTGTTTAGGGGAGAAAATGGAAACCAGAGAGGGACATGGCTTGCCAAAGGATATAGGGCCAACTTGTTTGAGAGTTTCTTGTTTAAGAAAAAGAAAAAGGAGTGACCACGTCCTCATGAGAGTGGTGGTGGGTAATGGAATAGTTGGAAACGGTAAGGGTATATATGAGGTTTCTGGGATTTGAATGGTTTCATCCTTGGAAAATCTGGTCCCTGGCCAATGACCTCATACCCTCAAGAAACAGCTGGATGAAGACAAGGAAGTGTTGCCTATGGGAATCTCTGTGATTTAGCTCCATGAAAAGATGAGTTGTCCTTTTCTCTGAGTGAAAATATCAATTAATTTTATAAATTGCCTTGCTCTTCTTCCCTTTCCTTTTCTCCCTTTACTTTATTATGATATTTCCATTTTATTTCCTTTTTATAACATTTTAAAGGGCAGTTTTTGGACATGGTATAAAATTTACACCAATACATTCATTTAATACATACCATGTATGGAGTGAAGGGATATTGAAATTGTTTTGAATGACAAAAAAAATTCTCCATAATTTTAATCCCCTCATGCTTGGCTCAAACAGTTGCAATATTTGTTGATAAAATCTGTATTTTTCTACCCATTATCAATCATAATATTTAGTTCATTCACAAAAACTTAAGTCACTGTCGTATGGTTTACTTACTAACTTGGTTGCTCATAAAATTCTTTATTATTACTACTAAAAATTTTCTTCAAATATATTTAAACAATGATCTCTTCAGTGTTCTTGTTCTTGATGTTTGCTGAGCTGCATTAATCTGTAGCTTTGGATATTTTTTGCAAACCAAATAAAGCTTTTTTTTCTTAAAAATAAATTATTTGATCATGTCTTTTTATTTTTGCTCCTATTTTGGGCTTTTGTCTCATATTTTATTTCTTCTATCTGTATTTGACCTTTCTTATTTTTTCCTCTTCTTTTGTACATTTTTCCTTTGAGTTTCGATTGAATTCCTTAGGTTTAGCTTCTATAAATCACTGTACTATTGTATCTTGATTGTTGTTTTTGAACTCCATCACGGTTTCTATTAAGCAATCACATTTTTCTTTCTCACGCAATGTTGTCTGATTTCAAATTGTTCCTGTTTCACATTTCCTTCCTCCATGTAAAGAGATAAAGTATTATCTCAAATCATAATGATATATACGGCTTCTAACATTTTTTAGTTGTTTTCTTAATTCCGTTGTGTGGTTTTTCATATTGTTTTGTCTTACTATACTTTATTGGATCAATTCAAGCATTCATGAATATCGCCTTGTCTTGGGGGATCTTTTTATAGAACTGGTAGTACTTTATTTTATTTATTTATTTTTTTATTTTGATGCTCAGTTAGAAAGAACCTCTCTGTTTGTATTGGCTGCCAAGGAAGGAAGAAACTCTGCCATATTGGGTTTCTAAAATGTTCGTTGAGACCACATCCTGTCCTTTTCCCTCACAGAGTCTGTGAACAGTCTTCTCTTGTTGTTAGCTATGCTCAGATGCTGGCCACATTTTTCCAGCAGGGAAACTTTGGCAGTGAGAGGAGGGTCAGAAAAATGACCCCAATTCTCTGTTGTGTAACAATACTGATGAAGATGGCGTGGTGACTATTGCTAGACACCAGCCTGAACACTTGTCCTGCAAAGTAAATCTCATAACAGATCTATGTTATAGATACACATGCATTCTCTTTACATTTTATTTTGTATGTAAGAAAATAGAGATATAATTTTTAATATTTTCTCCTAATCCCAAACAGCTATTGAGTGAAGAATCTGTGCTGAACCCAAGTTCTTGTTCAATACACCATTTTCCCCTGTTCTTTATTTAAATTGAAATCCTTTAGAGTCTAATGTGTGAAACTATCATTCTTTCTATCTTTGTTGCCAAGAAAAGTTTCCTTCCACTTTATATTGTGCTCGCCACTCCCATGGATTTCTCGTAAGGGTTAAACTAGAGGACCAAATTTGAAAAACAAACAAACAAACAAAAAAAGAAAAAAAACCATCTTCCCAAGAAAGAAATAATCTTTGATTTATTAAAAAGAATAGCCACTCACCTACCAGCTTATCTGAGTTCCAAATCATGAGTCTCTGCCCATTTTAACAATATAGGAAACTTGAATTCCTAGCCTTCTAAAAGGGTTTCTTCCAAATGGTTTAATACATAAATTCTTTCAAAAACTTTGGTGAGAAAACAATACTTAAAAAATATAGTCTGTGGCTCAGTGAGTAGGATGCCGGCCCCATATGCCAAGGGTGGCGGGTTCAAACCCAGCCCCGGCCAAACTGCAACAAAAAAATAGCTGGGCCTTGTGGCGGGCGCCTGTAGTCCCAGATGCTCGGGAGGCTGAGGCAAGAGAATCGCGTAAGCCCAGGAGTTAGAGGTTGCTGTGAGCTGTGTGACGCCATGGCACTCTACCCGAGGGCGGTACAGTGAGACTCTGTCTCTACAAAAAAAAAAAAAATATATATATATATATATATATACATATATAGTCTGAAGACTGACTATATAAAGTCTTAAGGTGGCTAACCTCTTCATTTTAAGGATCTAAAAAACTTGGCTATGAAACATTGTTTCACAGGATTAATTGCAGTTAGGTGATATACTATCACCACTTTCAAGGGATTTTAAGCAGTTGTATATTGACCATCAGGTAACTGATGTGAATTGGAGCACTGAGAAGTTTATAATGTAGCAGATCATGAAAGCATTTGTCAACCAGCTTACCAACATACAGTGGTTCTATCAAGATTTTTGAAATAAAAAATATTAAAAATTTATTGTTAGCTATATGGACATAAATCAAATAGATAAAAACAATTGGAAAATGAACAACATGGAATGAAGTAACCAAGTTCATTCGACAAAAAGGTGACTTCTGAGATATTTGAGTCGAGTTTTCATTTTTTATGTCATCATCACCTTCCTGAGCGGGCTTTGTCCATAGGAAATGCTCAGTAAATACTTCCTAAAGAAGTGATGAAATAGTATCATAATCAGGGTGTGGAGAAAGAAAATTAAAACAGAATGCAGCATTGATTTTTCAATTACCATTTGGGGAGATAATAAGTAAAAATGTCACCAAGATTATACAATGGCACTTGAACTTCCCATGACAATAGGGATTTTTGCATAAGTAAAACTTAAACACCCTTTTCACATATAGTAAATCATGTCCTTCAAAAAATTGTATATGAAAGTAGTTTCAAAATAAAAGTGACAAACAAATTTAATGTATTGTTATTTTCACAGACTTATCCAAATTTGGGTATTCAAGTATAAAATTTTTAGGTGTTTAGTTTAGATACAACACTTAATTTTTTTTAATTTAACATTCTAATGACAATATTTTATTTATATGAAGTATATCCACCCCTTTTTGTTTTACAAAGACGTGAATATTTCAATTAAGTCACATATTTTTAGTAATCTATGTATTGAGAACACTAATGTTAGAAATAAGGAACATTTTTATACAGTTCAAAGGGATTATTAATCATGACATAAGAATTAATTATTGTAGGAACATATTAACCCCCGGGCAGAGCAAGGAGATTGTGTTTCTGGGTGTTTGGACATAGATGTGTATGTGAGATCATACATTTTCAGGTGACACTTTAGAATATTTCTTCAGCCATGAAGCACTAATCCTTATTCTAAACTAAACTACTAAACTAATCACCTTTCCACGAACTTTTGTTTATCATTTGCCTTCTCTCTGAGATTATGATATTACAATCTCTACTTGGTAGGCTTTTAATCTCCACCTGTCTTCACCTCCTGGTTTATCCTTACCATTCTCATCCAATAGCAACTAAGTTTTATCAATCTCACCACAATGGTATCTCTGTTGTCATTTCTTTCTTTCTTTTTTTTTTTTTTTGTACATTACATATTTTAATTTTAATAAAAATGTAAAGGAACAAATCTAAATTCTTCTGTTTACTTGAATTGTTTCATACTTCCAAATCAATTCTTTCTTTTTCTCCTTTTTGTTAAAATTTATATCAGTACTTTTTTTTTTTTTTTGTAAACCAATTTTCTCTGCTAATGTTCTTTGTAAGGCTTTTATTCTTTTTAGCATGCATATATATTTAACTAATTATAACCTCTGGTGATTTCATGCTATTCGATTGTATATAGTGTGAGACTCCAATTCACACTAAATCAGACATAGTTTAATAGGATAGGAGTGTCGATTTCACCTACCTGCTTTATTCTGTATATCAAATAATTTCTGAATTTCTTATCCAAAATTTACAAACTCCCCCAATATGACCTCCCACCGAATTCAACTGCAGAACAAATTGAATTCAAATATGAAGGGATATGATTTCATCTTTGCTCACCTCATCATATCATAAAACATTGTGTCACACTTTATGGGGGCAAGACATGATTGCAAGAGGGACTTTACCTAACAATTGCAATCAGTGTAACCTGGCTTATTGTACCCTCAATGAATCCCCAACAATAAAAAAAAAATATAAACAAAAATAAAAATGAGAGTACCATATGACCTAGCAATATACAAAATAAAAGAAAGTCATCTATCAAAGAGAAAAAAAAAAAAAAAAAAACACAGCTCTCTACCTATGCTAGGTCTAATTTAAAAAATACTAAACTAAATTTTTGCTGATATGAACTTGGACTTACTTTGTGAGCAAGTTTAATACATATATTGTATTATAGTTTCTGAATACTGTAGTTGAAAACAAACTATAAGATGAACAGACAAAAATGAAAGCTATGAAGGGAACATGCAAAAATGAAAACATAACTTAATTTTGAGATTTAAATTACATTTTTCTAATGAAAATATTAGGGTATTCTGAAAGTACACAGAAAAACCAATCTTAAAATTATGTTGAAGACACACGTGAATAATCCAGATGACATACACCTATACGTACTCCATAAATTAAATGACAGAAATAAAATTAGTAAATGGCTATTGAGTAGATGGTTGCTGAATGTATATTCCTTGTTATGGAATGACCACATTGATAGTAATTCCAAAATTAAGCCTTTCCTTTGTCACACAGTGATGAATTACGTAGTGCGATCGTTTCCCCCAAATGTCTGTTACTAACAGAGTATCACTAAAGCATTATTAGAAGGCTCAGTGGAATACATTGTTTTTGTTGCAATTTCTGTTATTATTTTTATAAACTTAATTAGAGAGAGTTTTAGAGTCTGATGTTCTGGTTTCAGTTCCTGGCCTGCCAGCTAGCTGTATGATCTTAGGGAAGTCAGTCAAGTTCTCTAAATTTGAATTTCCTCTTCTCTGTGTGAGGATAGTATGAATGCCTGCCTCATATCTACATTGTGAGGATCAAAAAAAAAGCACGCATGGAAAAGAAAACCAGAAAGAGATTCCTATGTGTTGATTAAGGTGTAGCTTTCTCAGTTCCTTTCAGAACTGCCACCATTTTAACAATCTCTTGTCTTATATTTAATATGACAACCTACATAATTAAACATGAATGAGACTGTGGCTTTAGACAGTATCCTGTCTAAAGTATCCTTTAGACAGTATCTAGACGGTCAACTCGGCCTCCTCTTGCACCTACCTAAAAGTTTGTCTCAGTTTAAGAATAAACACATACTGAATATGTATTGATGTGTCAAACAATGTGGTAGATATAGAAGATTTAAAAGAAACTGTTTTCCCACTAATGTATAGAGTCTAACAGAAGAAGAAACATAAAAAGTGAGTATCAATAAAGTAAATGCTAAAATAGTTCATTGCACAAGGCGTTAGACATGCTGGGAGATAGGGTAGCATTTCACTTAGCTTTTGCCATTAGGAATACTACTGAGAATGACAACTGTGTTGAATGCTGACTGATACTTCAAGTTACTATGATGAAGCCCGATAAGGTTTTCTAGGCAGAAGATGCAGCAGTAACACAGGGATAGAAGTGTGGCTAAGTAAGCAGAGGGAATGAACCTACAAGAAGTTCCTCATAATGGGAAAATCAATGTGAAACAAAGGCTAGTCAAAAATAAGCCTGGAGAGAAAGGGACACTAAGTCAAAGAGGTCCTTTCATGTTTACCTTTTGGCCTGTCCAGAGTGTGGACCATGTAAAAGAATACTCTACCCATGTTAGCAGTGAAAAATATTTCAAAAAAGGACTAAATCCGGACCCTGGGCAGTACCACATAGGGCTCCCACAGCAGGATAGGGGGGCTCGTACTATCATGGCTTAAAGCAGGCTCTCTGGGTAGAGCCCACTCCAGATTCTAACGCCAACACTTTGTAGCAAAGAAATTTAAAAAGCAATTTACTCACCCTTTAAGAACATCAGTTTCATTATTTGGAAAAAGCAAGTAATATTTAATATTATCTACATTTGATTTGGCTCCCATGAAGAGTAAATGAGATAATATATTAAACATTTAGCCTCAAACCTGGCACATAGAAAACACTCAACAAATACTATTATCACTGATACTGTCTTTAGGCTACTAAAGAGGGTGTTTTGCTTAGTGGTGATCATAGTGGTTCAGAGGAAAGATTAGGCCTGACATACATTGTGCAACAATGGAAGGAAACTGGTGTCTGGCACATAAGAGTGGCCATTTGTGTTGCATAATGTGTAATAGATAGAGATTTTGTTGTAGAGTAACCATATAACATAGATTTAAACATATTTAAAGTGTTTTTTTAGCTAAAAAATAACAATGTAATTTTTCTGTAACTAAGAAAAGAAAAACATTGCTTAACATTTTTTTCCCCAGTAGATCAAATTTGTTGGCATTTGAAAATTGTGGTCCAACTCTGTCTAAGGCAATTTGGCTAAGATTTTTAAATGCGCAGAAAATAGATATTAAAAACAAATATTTAAACTTTATGTGGTATATTTAAGGTATGTACTAGATTAATAGCATTAGAGAAAACCTTTTGATAATTTGGTCAAAACCTCTCTTAGTTCTGTTTTTCAAATTGTAAATTATAAATTTGTAATTATAAAATTTATGGGGTACAAAGTGACATCATAATTTAGTAAGTATTAAATGAGGGTAGTTAACATATCCACCACGTGAAATATTTAACATTTTGTGGTAAGAATATTTTAGATTTAGTCTCTTAGCAATTTTGAAATGTCTTATGTTCTATTATTAACTATATTCACCATGGTGTGAGATAGAAAACTGATAAAAAGCAAACAAAATACATATTCCTCTTGACTACTTGAGATTTTGTACCTCTGAACATCGTATTCTCTTCACCCTCTGTAACAACCATCCTAGTCTCTGCTTCCGTGAGTTCAATTGTTGCAGGTTCCGCGTAGTAGAGAGAGCATGCGGGTCGTGTCTTTCTGTACCTGACATTTCACTTAGCATTATGTTCTCCAATTCAATCTAAGTTTTTGCAAAGAACAGAATTTCTTTCTTTTCTAAGGCTATTGTGCATACATACCACATTTTTTTGTGTACATCTGTTGATGGACACTTAGGTTGATTCCATAACTTGGCTATTGTGAATATAATTGCAATGAACATGGTCATGTAGACATGTCATCATGAAACTAATTTAAAATCTTTGGGGTAAATACCCAGAAGTGGAATTGATGAATCATTAGGTAATTCTATTTTTAGTTTTACAAGAAACTTCCATATTGTTTTCTATGATGGCTGTTCTAATTTGTATTAGTACCACCAGTGTACAGGGTCCCCCTTTTATTCTTCATCCTTTCCAACACTTGCTGTGCTTTGCCATTCTGATAAAAGCTATTCTGACTGGTGTGAAGTGATAGTTCTATGTGATTTTAATTTTCATTTTCCTAATCATTAGCAATGTTGGTCATTTTTTCATATATCTGTTGACAAAGTAACTAACGATAGGAAGCTGCTGTAGGAACTATTGCTACTGTGCTGCTAGGGGAAGTTCCCAGACATGCCAGCAGGGTATTTCCCTCTGTAAATTTACTGTTATCTTCAATAGTGTGGCAGAGAATTGTTATTTTTAAAACTACATATATATAAGTACTTCCCATCTTTTGGTTTCTTTCACCTTCATGTTTTCAACAAATCAAATTTTGAGCAAATTAGCTGTGTTTATTTGTCACACAGGGAAACGTCATAACTTTTACAAACATATTATAAGTACTTGGCATTTTAAAGCAGTGGTAAATAATAAGATAGTGTCTGTTCTTAGAGTTTTCTTTATAACTAGATTAGAACAAGTATCCCTTACTGTGGACTTTTAAAATGTTAATTTTATGTCTAAAAACATTTGTATATGTCTCTATGTGATGTTAACAATATCACATGCTCAATGTGTAGCTGACAAATGATTGATTAAAAATTAATGACCAAAGTAATATAACAGAGGTAGAGGTATGGAAGATAAGAACAAGTTGCAACTAGGGAAACTATGAAAGCATCACTAAAGAGATGGCATGTTAGTCGAGTCTTGATTCATAAGGAATTCAGTAGGAGAAATGGGTAGACAGGGAATGCCAGGATAACATAACAGAGACATTTAAATGGAATAAAACATGGAATTATATCCATGCATCATTAGCACAAAGATAAATGGAAGAAAGACATGAAAGAATAACCTGGTAATATAGAACAAGATTAATTGTGAGTGTTCTTTAAAAGATGCTAAGACGATGGGGCCTTTTTCTCCTTTGTCAAAGAGAAGCCATGTTTGAGAGCGGAGCAGAGCCTCATTGTACTTTAATATGATGACTTTGCTCAGAAACCAGAAATGAGGAGCAAATAGACAATTGTGCAATGGAAAGTTCTCTATCATGTGACACACACTCATACCCCTTCATTACTAGATTAAAAAAAAAAAAAAAGTGGCTCCTAAGTAAATCAAGTGAATGGCACAGAACAGTATACAAGGGTTTGAAAACCCAAATCAACCAACAGTGCTTAAATAACATGTTTTTTCTCTGTAACCTGAAGTCAGTGCTCAAATTTTATTTTTTATTTTATTTATTTTTTATTTTTTATCCAAGGGAAAAAATGCTATGGATGATTTTGACCTAGAAAAGACTCTCCTAGGGCAGATGATACTCACTTTCCAATGTCCTTATTGTAATAATGGAAGAGTTTTCATTCCGTTACATAAAATATACTAGAAGGCAAATATCTTAGAGGAGATTAGTATAGAGATAACTCTGCAGTATCTCCAATCTTTATATATTTCCAGTGTAATCTGATGCTTGTATAAGTATCAATAGAAAGAAAACATTCTTTCCTAATTAGTTACATTCTTCCTAATACAGCTAATTAGGAAATACCATTGGTCCTTGCCTGAGAACCATTGCCTTATATTGCTAAAACAAAAAAATAAAAATAAATATTTTAGGGGAAACCCAACTTCTCTTTTTAGTTGATTACTGAAAAAATTATATTTCCTGAAAGCACTAGGCAACATTTTAAGAGCAATCCCTCTGATCAAAATGAAACTGGGTATCCCAGGTCACAATAACAGTTCAGCTCTATTTTTAAGATTCCTGCCCAAACCCATGGATTCTTGAATCAAGAATCTTGAACTAATAATTTTTATCTAACTGGGCAAATACTAAAATTAAAATATTTATAATAAGCATGATATTATTGATAATTTTGTCTCCTGTGTTCTTCTGGTTTTCTGAAAATAGGAAGAGTGATTGTTTTTCCCAAGGGGGGAGAAGACAAAAAAAATGTATGTTGGAGCCAAATGCCTTATTTGCTGTGAAAATTGCAAATGTTTGCCTGGAGCAAATATGTGAAAATTTGCAATTTGTTGTAGGTGTGGAACTTTGCTATTTTTCACAGTGGAAGAACTGTTCTGTATAGTTTGCTTTTCCCCCCTAGACGTGTGAATTCTCGGAGAAATTCTGAGATTTACGCATTTTGATGCCAAAGATGGCAGGTGAACAATTACTTTTAACAATAACTCAAAATTCTGCAATGTAACTAAATGAAATGCTTTCTTCCAAAGTTGAATGGGTAGGATAAAGAGCAATTCCAATTTTGCATTGAACTTTAATCTAACACAAAAGTTCCAATTTTACATTGAACTTTAATCTAGCACAAAAGTTCTGTGTTAATGTAATATAATATTTTTACTCAGGAGTACATTGACATGTAAAATAAAAAAATATGAAAAGTACATTGATTAAGAATCAGTGGAGTTTATATGATTTGTAATAAGGACTTGTAATTATTTTATTTGCAATCTTATGTGTGAAAATTAGATTCAGATACTGTCTAAATTGGGGCCTACTTATAAAACACAAATATTTCACAATTTCAAAATTATATAATAATAAAAACTTCTAGTTACTTAACTATATAATATATTTTTTCATTTATAATTGAAAGTGAGGGTCTTATAGCTAGACAAATAAATTAATTGTACAGGAAAACAGAAATAATTATGACATTACAGAATACAGTTGTGTGTCATTTGACGGTGAGAATGCATTTTGAGAAATACATGGTTAGGTGATTTCATCATTCTGCAAACATCCCAGAGTGTACTTACACATGGATGGTATAGGCTACACATACCTAAGCTCTATGGTATAGCCTGTATCTCCCAGGGTACAACCTTGTAGTACATTTTATTGTTTTAAATACTGTAGGCAATTGTAATATAACGGTAAGTATTTGTGTATCTAAGCGTATCTAAACATACAGAGTGTCCATAAAGTTTGTGTACAATTTAAAATAGTTGGCTATCATATGTATTGTATAAAAGATACAATAAAAATACAATGGAAAAGATAAGAAGTGGCAAACACTTATTTATAAGGCACTTACCATGAATGGAGCTTGCAGGACTGGAAATTGCTCAGGGTGAATGAACCAATGATGAATGAATATAAAGGCCTAGTACATTACTGTACAATAATGTAGACTTTATAAATACTGTACACTTAGGCTACACTTAATTAATAAATAAAGTAATTTCACTATGACTTTAGAATGGCTAGATGTCACTAGGTGATAGGAATTTTTTTAGCTTCATTATACTCTTATGGGACCATTGTCATATATGAGGTCTGCCTTTGACTGAAAGGACAATATGTGTTGCATGACTATATAAACGGTTGGCCTTTGAACAATTCAGGAGTTAAAGGCACTGTCCTCCATGCCAGCGAAAATCCACATAGAACTACTAATAGAGGACCACTGACTAGGAGCCTTACCAATAACCTAAAGTCGATTAACACATATTTTGCATGTTATATTTATTATGTAGTATATTCCTACAAGAAAGAATTCTACAAAAAAAGGAAATATTACAAAATGTTCTAAGAAAGAGGAAATATATTGACTATTCACTAAGTGGAAGTGGATCGTGAAGGTCTTCACCTTCATCCTCTTCACCTTGAGTAGGCTGAGAAGGAGGAGGAGGCAGGAGAAGGTGCTAGTCTTGTGAGTGGGAAGAAATTTAATAACATCCCCAAAGGAAGTTCAAACCAATGTTGTTCAAGAGCTGTGTTTGGCCCTTGGCTGAGTTTCCTGACATCAGGAATCTTGAGTAGAAAGAGGCTTGTATGCTATATAATGGCTGGTGTCTGGCAGTATCTGCGTAGTTTTAGGATGGGGCTGGTCACAAGAAAGATCAAAGAATCATTAGAGGGTTGGAAGTTTCAGCACCACTCCCTCAATTTCTGGAAAAGAGAGAAACTAAAGGTCAAGTTCATCACCAATGGTCAATGATTTAATCAATCAATCATGCTTATGTAATGAAGCTTCCACAAAACCCCCAAAGGACTAAGTTCTGAGGGGTTCTTCATAGCTGAACACACACAGGTTTCTGGAGGGTGGTACACAAGAGAGGGCATCAAGCCCCTGCACCCACCCCTATACCTCACTCCCACCTCCATCTGTATCTTTTGTCTTTTATGGGTAAATGGGTAAATGTCAGTGAAGTGCTTCCCTGAGTTCTGTGAGCTGCTGTAATAAATTACTCAAACCCCAAGAGGGGATTGCGGGAACTCCACTTTGTACCTGGTGGATAAGAAACACAGTTCACAACCAGGGGCTTATCCTCGGCATCTGCAATGGGAGGCAGTCTTGTGGGACTGAGCCCTCAACTTGTGTGATCTGAAGCCACCTCCAGATAGATAGCATCAGAATTAAATTAAATTAGTGGGCACTCAGCTGCTGTCTGTTGGAGAATCAGTGTAGAATTGCCTGGTTGGGTGAAATCCTCACACATTTCTTGGCGATTGGAGGTTGTGGAAGTTTTGAATGCAGAGTAGGAAAAATAGTTTGTTTTGCTTTTAGATTCTTTTAGTAACACTCTATTTCCTTTTGGTCAACATGGTATGATGGCTACCATGCTCCTTCTATGTCTGGTGTATTTAAAGAAACATGGTAAAATAAATGTACTATCTTCGTGGTCCCTTCCTTGGTGATGTCTGCTTAGATTAGTCACTGAGAAGAAACACGAATTGCCCCGTTCCTCTATTTCTTCACATGAAATTTCCTGTTCTATTTCTCATGCCATCAGGGACACCTTCATTTTAAGCTGCAAAATTATAATTAGCTTTTTTCATTAAGTAACCTATGTTTTAACAGATTTCCCAGAGTTCTTTCTCTCTCTCTTTTTTTTCCCCAAGGTGAGATGTACCTTTTAGAGTTCTTCCAAAGGAAATGTAGGACAGTATATTTCTTTGGGTCAGTGGAATTCTCTAACATGCAGAAAGCAAGCCTAAATGGTTCGTTTTAGAGTTACTCAATTCATATATGCAATCAAAGTAGGTTTTAATTAATAATATATATGCATAAGATTCTAAAAGACAGGCTTACTCGAATTAGTGCATAGGTTTCCTTTTACTTTTCAAGTATCACAATCTCTAAGGACTGAAAAACTTTGCAGACTATTTCTGCATCTCCCCACTCTTCCTTGGAATGCTGCGTGAAGTTATTTTTGGTTTGCTTTAGTTTTAGTAAGATTCAGTAACTTCAAAGCTTTTCATAATATCATATAACCTTAACCCGGGTACCTGGTTTTCCTCATGCATTTCTGAGACTTGGAAAATATATTTATCTCTCCATGGGGATGTGGAGAAAATCTGCTATTAACTGATTCTCAGCATATGTGCATGGGTAAAAAATGGCAGAGAAGTGAACAAGAATTCATCTCTTTAGAAATATGCAACAGTTTTCTTCCTTTTAAAATAGTAGTCTGATTGAAAACAATAATTGAAAACAACTCTAGTCAAAGTCAATTTTAAAATATTACTCATAAAGCTAAATATCATTTACAAAGTAAGTTAATACTATTCATAAAAATAAAACAATTTATAAGTAATATATGCCAAAAATAATCTTCCTCTTACAGAGAAACAAAATTCCAAGTATTATTGTTATGTTTTTTCATTGTGGAGACTGCTTCTTGAAGTTTAATTCTTTGGTGAATTTCATTGATAGATCACCCTTCCAGCTAAGCTTTCTACTCACCAATAAGCACCGAGGAATGTCTCCTCTCTGTGTCCAGACCATATTGCTGTCCCTTTTTCTTATCTGCCCAATTAGCTTTATAGGCCTTAGCTACCACCAGCCTAACTACCTTGGAGCTCCTAGATGAAAGTTCCTTATCCTAAGCTGTTCTATTCATCAGGAATCTAGCAAAACTTAGGTTTGAATAGTTTCCTATGAAACACCTCCCACTCAACTGATTTGTGGTTCCTAATGAACCACAAGCTGATGGACAATTATTCATTCGGCAGAGGCCCATGGAACATTTAAAGAGTTCTCGGGAATCTCACCAGCCTGCATATGTGGCTTGCATTTAAGTTTAGATACAAGCTTTTTGACATGAGCAAGAAATATAACAAGACTTTAAATGGAATCACTATGAAAGAGCAACTTTGACTTGAACTCTCAAGTTTCCTATGATTGGTGTTCAGATAAACCAAAAAATAATAAGGGTGACAATTTCTAACATTTAGAAAAGGAGTTGTATTAAATAGAAACTTTCCCAGTTTTAAACCACCACTATGGTATACATATTATGACTAGGAAAGAGCTGCATTACTAAGACCTTAATCAACATTGTTTTTAATGCTCGTGAAAGTTTGAACTCATGTTGACCTTTACTTAAAATCTAAACATCCAGAAATAAAAGATGACGGTGGAAATTTATTTTCTTAAATAGAACAAGAGTATAGTTTTCTACATTTGTGATTTAAAAAAAGTGCCATTTAAGCTTAATAGCCATATCTAGGCACAGTCTTTGCTGAGTACCTGTTAAATACGTCTGTGTAATTTATCATCAGGTAAATAGATAATCAGAAATCTTCCTACGATAGAAGAATGTGTATTTCACGATTGAAGACATCACTTGAAAAGCATGTTGCCTGGAATTTCACATCATCTAACTCAGTATCTACAGTGTGAAACACGAAAGTCAACACAGACCAAAACCACAGGCAGAGCCTCTTTCGTATATTAAAGGGCTCCCCCAAAGCATCCCCTTCTATCCCAAGCACACCATCAATACAATGAGTTTTCAGATGCAGCTACATGCTAAGATTTGCACGCAGGTACTTGAACTTTTCAGCTGAGAATAAGAATGTTTATGTTATTTATTTTAAGAGCAAAATGTTATTATTATTTTTTTTATTATTGGGGATTCATGGAGGGTACAGAGAAGCAGGCTATATTGATTGATTTTGTTAGATAAAGACCCTCTTATACTTGCTTCCTGCCCACAAAAGATGAACCCTATCCCTTGACCCCCCAGGCCCTCCATTTTTATTGTTTTCTTTTTTTTCTTGAGTATTGGAGATGAGGACACTAACATTTTTTTAAGGCTACGTGGCCAGGAAACTATTGTAAATTTAGGTTTACTATCAATGAAATTGATGGACTAAAATGTTTCTTATTGATGGATAATTGAAAAACATAAAGCTTACTTCCCTAAGATCTCCCTTACCCCACCCTCTGCCCCTAGTAAAGGCCAAGGGTAAGAGCGCATGTCACAGGGAGCATCAGTTTTAAAAAAGGATGATGGAGAAAGGAAGTGAGAAGTGAGAAAAAGAAAAAGGGAAATAGAGGTTTTTTAAAAATTTTTATTCAGTTATTCTTTTTCACATTCCCTGGGGCTTGGAATGTGAAAGTTTGAAGTTCAATTCTTTGGTGCATTTCATTTATAGGTCACCCTTAAGCTAAGCTTTCTACTCACCAGTAAGCACTGAGAAATGTCTTTATCATTACGCTGTGGAATAAATCTAGCTTTACCCAAAAGTGATATATGATATAGACATGGGCATTCTGCTTTAGGATAAAGAAAGCAGTTTGACTAGTAAAGAGAAACCTTGAAGGTAGAAAAAGGAGATCTGGGATTGACTGCAAAATCTATTGACTACTCCTTCCCCCAACTCCATTTTTAAAATTACTTGCAGGTAGAATGGGCTGCTTCAGTGAACAGTTATGACATACATAATTATAGTAAATTTTACCTTCATAATAAATTTATTCTGGCTTGTTTTACATTGTAATCACTCATTTCCATTTGAAGACTGTGCTAATTTACTCAAATCTTAAATATTGATTTTAATTTTGAAATTGTGAGCCCTAGGGCTATTCTCTTGGAATTATATTGATATTTATATTTTGAAACTTTTTGATGACAACTGATACAATGAAAGGAACATTTTGTATTAAAACATGTCTATTTCTGTACATCTTGCATTATCAAGCCCCCTTTTTTCTTATCTATTTCTTAATGAACAAACCACCTGTTACTGTTAGAGCTTCATTGTAAGTATTAGCCCTATAAACCATAATGAATGTTTAGAAGACTTCTCATGTCATCAAAAATGGGGCCCACACCATTTTAAAAGGGGGCAATTAGAAGAAGTTATAATGAAATACAAATTTAAAGAAGTTATTATAGTAAATTTCATTCTTATTAACATTTGCATGACAAAAGGTGATCTATACTTTTACTGAATTGATAAATATTTGAATTACAATAAGTTTTTGTTTTAATTTGCCATTCTGAATTTCTCTCCGCCTTGGGATTTTTTCTTTACTTTTTTTATTTGGAAGAATGTGCCTTTTGCTAAACATAGTAGTACTAATTTGACCATTTTCCATTGGCTAAATATTTAATGAAACCCTAAGAAATTGCCAGTTTGTTCAGATAAAAATCTGGTTAGATATTGGTAATTTCATATCAACTTCTGGGTAGGGTGGTTTTTGTTAAGAGGGAATCACTGGGTAATAGAGGGAGCTGGCTGACAATTTCTTTTTTTTTTTTTGCTGCTATACTATCTTCCAAATTTATGGCTATCTACGTCTCTTCAAAGGTAATAGTCAAGATGGCTCAGCTAATGAACATTTTTTACATTTTCTTTTTACACATCTATATTGTATAACTTATAGTAGTTATAGTAGAATATCCATAAAAAGGGTAAATAAAAATTATTTTATGAAAACATTCACTTTTTCTAATGCCAAAGTTGTGATATCACTAAGTATGTTGAGACATAATTTAAAATTATTTCTGCCATTGAAGAAGAATAAGAAATTTTGTCGCCGGGCGTGGTGGCTCACGCCTGTAATCCCAGCACTGTGGGAGGCTGAGGAGGGAGAATCGCTTGAGCTCAGGAGTTCGAGACTGGCCTGAGCGACAGTGAGACCCCGACTCGTGAAAAAAATGGAAAAACCCAGCCGGGCTCCGTGGCGAGCGCCTGTAATCCCAGGGGATTCCGGAGGCTGAGGCAGCGGGGTGCCCGCAGCCCGAGTCTGAGATTGTGGTGAGCTACCACGCCCACTGCACTCTGCTCAGGGGCATAGGGTGGGACCCTGTCTCAACAAAAAAAAAAAAAAAAAAAAGAAATTTTGTCTGAAAAACATTACAATAATTTATATCCTTCCATTTATGTAGAAACCCATTATTTCCATTAATAGCACTTTGATCATATTTTACATTAATAAATTTAAAATAGATATTTTGCACTTGGAGATTGATAAGTGTTTAATAAACAAGAAGAAAAGTGTTTTTAAAAAATAAACCTGTGGATAAGATTAAAATCAAAATTTAAGATTTGAGTAAATTGGCATAGTGTTTAAATGGATGCTGGTGATTACAATGTAAAACAGCTCCATAATATGGTGTAAATAATTTGGGATTTTTAGGTTTAGTTGAGTCATATAGTCCAAAGAATCGATGAAAAAGGAAAATAAAGAAGAAGAAGAAAAACAAGGATTGGAGATCCAGTATATTGTTTTCATTCAGTGAAAGAAAAATGGTCACAATTAAAAATACAAAACTATATTTGCATATTCACAATATTCACATACTATTTTGTAATAATTCACTTTTGAAATTTTTTACCATTAAAAAGAAATTTCTTGAAGAAATCATTTCTTAAGACCACTGTCTATACTCTCAAAATAGCTCATTGGCAATCTTCTCTTTGTCACTCTCGTGTTCTAGAGGTTGTGTACTCAAATGGTACATATAATTAATAACGATAATTAATAACATTGACGATGAGCCTTTTAGCCTGATCTGCTCTGCTTTGCAGACTTGATCTTACTCATAGAGACAATAGCTGCCATAAGGACACATTCAAACACATCAGCTCCCACCTGGACTCAGTCACGATGAGACCAGAAAACACCTCTTAGGCTAAAGTGTCCCTCAGTTCTGTTCTGATGACAAAGACCCAGGGAAGGAAGAATTATAAACAAGGGAAAGTCAAGAAGAAAGCCTAGAGGCCCCTATCCCTAGCTACATATCCTTCCCCTTTGTAGCAGCCTGTCTTCCTCAATCCGGAAACAGTGTCCTATTGTTCCATGTGGCATCATGAATAAAATTAAACAACAAGTATATAGCATGCAAACAGATCTTTGCATCCATTATATCTTTTAACAATAATAACAGTACTTGTGAGAAATATTAGTATCTCCAAATAGGATGCTGCTCTGGTTCAAATAGTTACTGCACAAAGACAATATCCTTTTAAAATGGGTGTTAGGTGCACACCTAGTAGGCCCAATATAAAACAAGGACATTGAAGCCAAGGGGAATGATTTCCTTTATCCTGGGTCTTATAGCAATTAAGGGGTGAAGCTGAGATTTCAACTCAAATCATGTGACTCCAAGTTTGCAGTTTTTCCTATGCTGTCGTAATGTCTCTCTAATTAATCCATTCACACTGAGAAGAGAAAAGATTGATAAAAGATTTAAGTGGCAATTACTAAAATTACCTGGGAACTTCAAAATATTAATAAAGGTTTCCAAACTCAAGCTTTACATATATTTGGAAAAAAGTAACAACAAAAACAACAAAAAACAAAAAACATAGGGTTCTCTGCATTTTTTTTTTTAAGTTTTTTTCTAAGTAATGCCTCTGCTCCTACAGATTTGGTAACTTAAAGTATTGAAATGGCTTTAAAGAATTTGTGAGGATATTTGCATTTTTCAAGTTAGAAAATAAATCTAAGAGATGAATTTCTACTCATAATTTTTACATTATGTAGATAGTTTGTGAAGGTATTTCGAGAAAGGGTCACCACTTGGCACCTCTGAAATCATAACATGAAGAGAGATACTTATTTTACTTTTTCTCACTGTACCCTTACTTACAATAGTGCATGCATGGACCTTGATTAAATGTTAGATTTGAAAAATAAGTCAGTAGGCTGCTTACATCCTTGGTAGAGCACAGCAGGCAATAAAGACAAGGCTGTTTGAAATGTTAGCTCCATCTCTGCTAGCTGCATGGGCAGCAGCCTTTCTGGGTTTTAGTTTGTTTCTTCAGTACTTACACATATCCATATGTTTTACCTGGGGACGTCTCAACAAAACAAGTGGCTGTTCAGTGGTTGGTCTACTAGGTGAGCACCTAGCATTCATTTTAAAAGGATATTGTTTCTGTGTGGTAACTATCTGAACCAGAGCAATGTCCTAATTGTTCATCTCGTGTTCCATTGTTCTTAAAAGATGCTGTGAAAATAAATTGCTATGAACAAATTTGTCTGGCAAAAAGTGAAAATTTGTTTTTCTATTGATGGATTCATAATAAAGAAATAAGTTGAAATTCTGTAAGTTTTTCATGAAAAAATGACTTTAACTTATCATTTTTATAAATATATGTAGTTAGGGAGACCTTTTCCTCATGGAACACCTATTAATATCCTGGAAATAATATCCTCCCAAAACACACATTGGGACAAGTAATCCTTTTATTACTCATGTCTTAATAACATGTACAAAAATTTTTTTCACTTAGGCAAATTGAGACAATGCAAAATGAAACTTCAGGGTATAGAATTTAATTATAAGCAGGTATTTATACCTATATTGCAATGAAATAGCAGAAATGAAATTCATCTATAATGTGAGATTCCATGTATAAGCTATGGCATAGTCACGTTTTTCCTGTTTTCATATAGGTATGGATATGCACATGTATGTTTGTATGAGAATTTCTTTATATATGTGTGTGTGAATTTCTGTGTACGTGTGTGTATAAATAGGAACATCTTTATGTAATTACTATATCAATTTGTGAATGATTTATGAAATGTAATTCCCTGTTCAATAAAAAGGATTATAATCACTGCTATGCTGTTTTACTCTTTATCCTATACGATAAATATAGACTTACTAAGCTTAGGAAGCCCATTAATTTAAATATCAGATCTAAGCATAAATTTAAAATAAAGTCTCTTAAACTCTATTCTGTTTTCCCACATTCTCTCCTACTCCCCAAGAGTTTACCTCCACTGGCTGGTATTTTCTCAGATAACCAGTTTATTTACAAAAAAAGCCAAAGAACTGAAAATTATGTTGCACACAAAGCAATATTTAGGTTCTTTCAACATTTGAGGGAAAGGAACAAGAGGGTTGATCCTCCAAGACCAACTTGGGGTCACGCTTGTTTGTTTTCCTTTACATGGGCACTCCAGCTTTCCTTAACGTCCAATTTGCTTTCAACCAGTAGGTATTTAAACTTCAGGAGGAATCCAGCCAAAATAAGCCATCCTTCTGCCAGGCCCAAAGTCTGAATTTCTCCTACTCTCCCGGGGTTTCCTCTTATAACTTTACCCTTCACGTAGTTCCATGGAGCTTGCCTGGGCCTTCCAAGGGATGGTTAACTTTAGGGAGTCATTACCCATTTCAATCAAAGTGGCAGAGTCACTCTTCCTGGAGAAGGTAATCACTGGCAGAAAACCAAACATTGAACACAAGCAGGACAAGCCCTTGTTCATCGTGGCTTTACACTGCTTCTGAAAACCAAGGCTGTCAGGGCAGCCCCTGGCCCATGACACTGTCTGTCTCTCATTACAGACACACACACACGGAATGCACATAATACAGACATGATCAAATTCATCACGTAATAAAATCACTTTACCTGGGAGTTTTAGACCTCACTAAAACTGTGGAAACCAAGTGAATCTACCATATAAGGACACGGTGCTCTCTTCCCTTCCTTTGACCCCATTTCCCCAGCAGCATGTCCAGATTCATCCACACCTGCTTCAGTCTCCAAAATCTGAATCCTGCTCTTTCTCTTGTCCGAGCACAAACCTTAATAAAAAGGACTGTTACACATGCAATCTATTAAATGGTACTAAAGAAACTTCAACTCACTTGAATGTAAGCATCTAACTGAAGGCACGTTGGTTTTTATTCTCTGATTTCTCCCCTCTGGCACCTCTTTTCATTTAACAGGCACCCAACTCACCCATGGCAATCTAGAACCACAGAATTTAGGAGTGAGAAACCTTCCTTAAAGACATCCAAAAATGATTTTTTCTCATATCAAGAGCCCTTTAAAATTCTTTTTTAAAATAACACTTTGAAAAAAATAACATCTGTTTAAATCCTTTTATCATGATTTAAACACATTTTCAGTTATCACATTTTTTTCTTATTTTTTTCCTTTTTTTTAAATTTCTTTTTATACCTGTTACCATGGACACAATGTTGCTTGCCTCAGAGTCTAATTAAAATGGTTACTTGCTCAGCCAGGGAATTAGAGAATAATCACATGATAGGGAGGGGTTTCAAAATCCGAGGAAACTCCTGGGTAGGGTCTCTCGATCAATATGGTCCACCTCTATTAAAATCCTCTTTCCATTCTACAAGGAAATGTGTTGACCAATAAATTCCTAAAGAGACCTAACATATGCTGTTTAGAAGCTTTTCCTCAGATTTTAATTCTACGTGCCTCTGGTCCTTAGGGCAGGTTTGCATGGATTACAAAGCAAGAATTTTGTATCTGTATATGAGAGGAGTGGAAACGGGAAATTCTCTTCTTTCTAAATTATTAAATGTGTGATACTAAGTCCAACGTAGAATTAAAAACTGTGTTGACAGATTCCCTAGGTTCCTAGTCATCTTTCATAAAATCATGCTCCATCTTTTTTTTGTACAGTTAATGCCATCATTTTGAACTAAATGTTTTTGTTGTGTTGAAGAAGAGAAAAGTCAAGTACTTTAAATGGCCAAAGCCTTTGCTTACATTTAATTGTGATAATGGATTTGTCTAATACATTACCATAGAAGTATGCATATAAAACTAAATAAGTCAGAAAGTATTTCTTTTTTTAGAATTTCTTTTTTTTAGAATTTCTTCTAAGGCACACCAATGTTGACTACCCAGCTACAGAGAACAGGTGACAATAATGCGGAAAATTTCCACAGTTTTCTAACGAAAGTAAAAACACTGTCTTTAAAATTTCCAGGAATGGAGAGACTGTACGGTTATACTTATTTCCCACAGCCCATTCACTTCTATAATTCTTTTTATCGTGGACCATCACATACTATAAGTGTTTTTCTTATTCCAATTTCTTATTATAAAAAGATTAAGGGTGTTTTGAACATTATTAAATATGAACTCCCATCTCTTGAAATTTATGAGTTTACCACGAGCTTTACCTCATAATATGTTTTGATTATTTCATACACATATTGTGTTATTATTAAACAAATTTCACAGAAACATGAAATTTCATATAGAGCAATGAAGTGACAAGTATTGGCAAAGCAATACTTGATCAATTGATGCCAGTACCTTATGGGGGAGGGGCAATAGGGGCTGATGGGACATGAACCAGATGGTGTGGCAAGAAGGAAGAATTCAAGGGGGAATTAGGTGCTGATGAACTTCAAGGCACATTGCTGAACCATTGTACATCCTCTGTAAGACAAAAGGACTGAGTCCATAATCACTAATTTCCCTTATTCCAGCATTCTGTGACAGTTCATTTTCTAACAACATGGAACAGTCCCTCTCAAACTGCCAGTGACTTGAACTGGCAATTAAGTGTCACATTTCCCTGAAGGATAATCATACTCCAAGATTTGAGAATTAGCTATGTGAGAGTACAGAAGGAAATTTTCTGGTAAACAAAGCACAATCTCCCTGAATTTTATGATGAACTATGGGATTTTACAAAACTTATTTCATTATAGTAGGAGGTTTTGGGTTATAACCCCAAATCCCCAAATGTCCAATTCCTTTGTCACTAAGGTAACTTAAGTGGAAAATGTTAAGGCTTTTAGAACTAAGATTTGGCCTTGTGGGAAAGTACTTTGACAGTCTATGGTTGCCAAATATATTCTATAAGACTTCATTTGGTAAATATTGTTTGGTTAACTTTGCTGGAGTTGTTTGACTCATTCTTATTTCCCATCAAAACTAGTGGTTTTACATTAAAACACGTTGCTTATGTTTTCAGACAGATACTTGATGCTGCTGAAAATAAGAAACTAATTTCTTATATTTTATTCAAGCAGTCAGAGCCACCGTTTTTACACTGAGTGTATAGGAAAAAAAAAAAGACAAAATAAATTTGCTTCCCATTTAACCCCTACATTGTTTCTCCTTTTACAATTCTGCTGACTGTTTCATCAAACAATATGCCAATGCCCAAATGAATAGTTCCTGGTCTCTCCCACACATAGCTGAGAACCCACAGAGGCAGGAAAGGTCTTTGTAAAGATGCCAAATGACTCTGGCTTGACTAAAGGACAAAAAGGCAAATATTTCTGGAAAACCAAGGTTGACCTTAACCTTGGAACTTTGAGAATCAGTTTTAAAATGTGAACATAATTTAATTTGCTTATTTCTAAATCTTGCATGAATAAGAAGGACATAGGTATATGGAAAATACATCATGTATGTTATCGCCGTTATATTAAATATATACTATATTCTTAGTTAATTAATCACTTTGGAGTGTGTAAGTATCACATTTAGATTAATGTGAATTCAAACATTTGAAAATTAAATTTGTTGTTTTTTCAAAGCAAAGGGCCGTGCTAAATCTAAAAGCTGCTACATTCATCATTAAGGATGAATCTAATCTAAATGGTATTCATTCACTGAAGAAATATTTAGTAAGTTCTTTCTATGTACTCTCTCTACTGTTGCCAGTGGTTTAGATATATTGAGGAAGAAGAGATGTAAAGATTATTTTTTCATGGAGTTAGTATTGAGAGAGAGATGGTAAATAAGGAAATAGGTAATTTTAGAGAATAATATTAGTGAAAAAAATAAAAATAATTTGGACAAAGTTCTGTTTCTTTAGATCGGAAGTTTGTGAAGGTGAAATTTAAGCTGGTAATGGAATGCCAAAGGTAAGCAAAGCATGTGAAATTCTGAGAGAGCAAACTGCAGAAATAGCCTTGAAAAACATGATCAGGACTTTGAATTTCTCTGTAGAAGGTGGGTTGCTTCTGGAGGATTCTAGAGAGTGGAGCAATATGTTATTATATCAGGTAAATTAGATTCATCAGTCAGAGTTTTGTCCCAAACACCACTTTCTCCAAGAAACTTTCCTTAGACAACTGGGATCCTCTGTTAGATTTCTTCCTGTCACAGAGACATTGCCTTAATTGCATTTGGCATTCATCTAACCCCAGTAAGAATGGCCCACATCACAAAGACTCAAAGCTGCAGATGCTGGCAGCTTTTACTCTGCTGGTGGGACTGCAAACTAATAAAATCCTTTTGGAAGGAAGTATGGAGAATTGTCAAAGAACTCAAACTAGACCTCCCATTTGATCCTGTAATCCCATTACTGGGCATCTACTCAGAAGAAAAAAAAAACATTTTTGTCATAAGGACATTTACACTAGACTGTTACTGCAGCTCAATTTACAATTGCCAAATTGTGGAAACAACCTAAATGCCCACCAATCCAGGAATGGTTCAACAAGCTGTGGCATACGTATACCATGGAATGCTACATAGGCACTAAAAAGGATGAGGACTTTTGGATGGAGTTGAAATACATTCTTCTTAGTAAAGCAAAACAAGAATGGAGTAGCAAGAATCCAATGTGCTCAATTATGATATGAGATCAATTAATGTCAGTACATGGTGGGGGGAAAGGGAAATGGGGGAATGGAGAGGGAAGGAGGGAGGGATGTGGGGCCCTAGTTTGTGACACAGCTCTTGGGGGGACACTATTAATAGAGGGACTTCACCCAGTGAACATAAGCAGTGTAACTTCATTGTACCCTCCATGATTCCCCAACAATAAAAATATTGCATTTGGCACATTATTATGTACAATGATTTATTTGTCTGCTTATTTCACTAAATCTCTCTTCTTCAACGGACTCCGATTTTCATGAAATTAGGAACTTTGCTTTTGTTTATCTTGTATCCCTGCTCCTAGCACAGTATCTCAACAATAATCTGTTGAGCATATACATGAACAAATAAACTATCAATTAATTAAAAAATTACAGAGAATTTGGAATGTTAGAAAGTACAAATATTAAATATTTCATATGTATTGAAGAATACAAAGAAATTTAGGTAAGCTCATTTCTTCTTCTCTGAGACACTGGAATTCTCATGAGGAAAAATAGCCCTAGAGCAAAAACCAAGTCAGCCTTGCTCTGGAGCCACGGGCACAGCTATCAATAGATGACACTGATATTCTGCATTTTTTCCCTGTTCTTTGCTTGGTGAACCACATTAATTAGATAACAATTTTCATAGAACCTATGTCTCTATCTACGTGGAATGATTTAACTCTGTGTTTAATTTAAAAATCTTCTCTGATATTTCTAGTGGATCTAGAGAATACAGGACAATATATTATACTTGCTTTTTACTTCTTTATAGTTGGCGTGTCTATATTGTCTAGGAATAGTTCCACACATTAGTGGACAAAAAAACCCTATTCTTAGTTCTATTCTCATAAGTGGGGAGGGGAAAGAATTTAGACAGACTAAGATGCAGAAGCAACAGAAAATACAGTAAGAACAAAAAGGCATCATTGAAGCACGGGGTGAGGTGGAGATAGAAGGTTGTTTGAAATGAGACAGATGATAGACCGTGCAAAGTCTTATAGACAAGAAATTTTGTGTCTGCATCCCCCAAACAATGGAATATTAACAAGGAAGAGAATGGAAGAGAAATGACATTGTTAAGTTTTTATTTCTAAAGTACTCGGAAAGTCCAGTGATGAAAGAGAAAGGAAGTACACTAAATATTTAAGAGGCAAAAGCTATCGGTTTTAGTATTATATTGGATTAAAGTGGGAGTATGGCAGTGTCAAGAATGACCACTAGATTTCTTCTGAATTAAATGAGATGGTGATGCCAAGGAAACTGGGGAAAAAAACAAATCCGATGAATTTTTTTGTTTGTTTTTAGATGTGATGAAATTGAGTTCCCTGTAGAACTCAATTGTAAAATGGAAGCTGGCAATTAGATGCAACTAGAATTCAGAAGAAAGTATAGGGAGACACATTTGAAAGACGTTGATTGTGGATAATAATTGAAATATGTTTTACTAAATAAAATTTCTCAGTGAGAAGAGGCTCTGGTATTTTCATGAAGAACTCTGAAAAGTATGAAATAAGCTTGACAGGAAGACCAAGAAGAAGGACAACCAGGAAACTGTGCTATCATACAGGCAAGAGGAAGAGAATGGGCCAGTTTAAAATAGTTTCCAAATTTTATTTATCTATTTAATAAACATATATTTTACTGCACTACGATATTACTATAAACGATAGAGATTCCAAGAAGTCAAACACGGTCTATAAAAACACAGCTTTAAAAAAACCCTAAAGAGTTCTAAGACCATCAAGTTTGAAAATAGGAAAGTTGATATCAACGTAATATAATCAAAATGATCATTACGTTGATTAAATGTAATGAATTAAATAAAACAGATACATTTTATTTCATGCGATTTCTCTATTTTTGGAGAATGTATTATTTGACCAGTAAAGAGAAGACAGTGGCTTACGATAACATTTATACTACTTTGACCTTTTTGATATTCTAGTTTTTGATTGGCTGTATTGGAATATCTTATCATGTCCATCCAAGTAAGGGCAAGACTGTAAACACCATGAACTTGTCTAGTCAGCCAATCAAATTATAGAGTGCTGTAAAGGTCAAAGCAATCCAAATGCTACTATAATTTACATAACATATGTGCAGCATTACAAGTCTAATATTTCATCTTTCAGACAAGGATTGAATAAGAGCATAAAAAGGTACAACCAAGAATGCCTTCTTCCGAGAATAGCACCACAAGAGAGAAGTACTCTTTAAAGAAAATTTTCTTAATATTTCTAAAATTGTAACTGAATTAAAAAAAATCATTAGTTAATAGTTGGAGTGATTTAAAGGCAAAAAACAAGGACATAGGAAGTCTATAAAGAAGTTCCAAAAAAAAAGGCAGAGAGGTAAGGAATAAATTTGCCTATAAGTCACTAGACCTGGAAAAGGTATTTGATTTCTTGGCACTCCTTTCTCATTCAGGAAGGCAGAATTATTGATTTCAATATTACTAGGAACACAGTTTGTTATTGTTCTTCTTTGCCTCCATGCTTGTCCTAAAATCTACAAATAATCAGGGGTCCTCAAACTACGGTCTGTGAGCCACATGCAGTGGTGTGACTGTATTTGTTCTCGTTTTATTTTTTTACTTCAAAATAAGATATGTGCAGTGTGCATAGGAATTTGTTCATAGTTTTTTTTTAAAAAACTATAGTCCGGCCCTCCAACAGTCTGAGGGACAGTGAACTAGCCCCCTGTTTAAAAAGTTTGAGGACCCCTGAATAGATGATTTATGGTATGGGTACAATTTCTATAATCTGAATTATTATGGCCCCTAAATTCTGGTCAGAGAAATAATTGAAGTCTCAACAGCAAATAGCAGGAGATTCTACATATTGGTGTTAAAAATGAAAACTTATCTACATTAAAAAATTTAAAATCATCATCTAAAACTTGCCTAATATTGTAGGGAAAAAGTAACTGCTACTATACCAGCCCTCTTTTTTTTTTTTTTTTTACACTTTCCAGGAAGATTGCAATATGTTGTGATTTCTTTCCTTCATTTCCAGGCAACTATTGATATTGAAATGGACAGTCAGCAAAATGTTGAGAAGGGAGAGAATGGCAGTGGATTTAGTATAATTTAAAAGAAAAAAAACTCACACTTTTCAGGTCAATTATGTAAATATTAAAGACTAAAACTTCATAAGAAACCTGTAGTATGATAAATTATGCTAATGCTGTAGTTAAGGTTCAGAGGAGTAATGCATTTTCTTTGAAAAGTGACTTAACTTGGGGCAGCGCCTGTGGCTCAGGGAGTAGGGTGCCGGCCCCATATACCGAGGGTGGCAGATTCAAACCAGCCCTGGCCAAAATGCAACAAAAAATAGCAGGGCCTTGTGGTAGGAACCTGTAGTCCCAGCTATTTGGGAGGTTGAGACAAGAGAATCGCCTAAGCCCAAGAGCTGGAGGTTGCTGTGAGCTGTGACACCACAGCACTCTACTGAGGGCAACAAGGTGAGACTCTGTCTCTAAACAAACAAACAAAAAAGTGACTTAACTTTCTTTGCTCCTAATTTCTCAAGCCAAATCAAAAATGAAAGTATTGAACAATAAATGAGAGAATCCAATCAGCTATTGTACCAAATATAATGATGGAAAAAAAGGACATTTAAAATTAAACACCTCTTTCTAATTGCTGAAAATGACTGTTGTGTAAACAATAAACACAAATGTTTAATGCCATGTGAGATGACATAGATTTGCCAAAGCATCATCAGAGCCTTTTCTTGGTCTTTTTATTTTGCATTGAATAGTTTTTAATTTGAAAGTGGATAAGCAAATATGGTCATTTCAAAGTTTACAATTATTGCTCATTCTTTGTCTAAGTATCCATTCTATTGAACTAAGAAAATAATATTCTATTCTAATAATATTAGAATATAATAATATTCTAAGAAAATAATATTAGTATCTCTATCATCACAATTAATTTCTTTTAAAAACTATAAAAAGTAAGCAGAATTTCTAAAATATAAAAATCAAGTCATGAAACAAATGAAATTTACCTACAGTAAGATATATATATATGCATATTTAAAGAGAACAGAAAATAATCTCCAGGGAATGAATTTTTAAGTATTGCTTCACATGAAGGTTTTCTGTAATTTTAGAAAAGGAAACATCCTTGACCCACTCCATTAATGTAGAGTTGGAGTAACCAGTGAAAAGATGATTAATGCATTAAATACTTTTCAGAATACAGAGGACTTCTGAAATGATACAAAAGTGAAATTATTTTATTTTACAGATGAATACATTGAAACAGGGAGAAACTGTGTGACTTGTTCAAAGTCTCACATCTAATTAGTTGCAGAGTTGAAAATATTCCTAAGACTTTATATTTCACTCAGGATAAAACCATAATTACAATGGTTTTATTTTGTAACCACCTCCAAAACAGTGCTAGTCAAAGTCCTAGCATGAATTTGTTGGTACATACAAGGTTTTAACTGAGTCTAATACTTTACTTTTACTTTTTTTTTAGATAGACTCTCAATCTATTGCCCCACTCTAGAGTGCCCTGGTGTCAGCATGGCTCAAAGCAATCTCAAACTCCTGCATTCAGACGGGCACTGGGGCCCATGCCTGTAATCCTAGTGCTCCGGGAGCCGGAGCTGGACGGATTGCCTGAGCTCAGGTGTTTGAGACCAGCCTGAGCAAGAGTGAGACCCCATCTCTACTAAAAATAGAAAATCTAGCCAGGCATAGTGTCCCAGCTACTTGGGAGACTGAGGCAAGAAGATCGATTGAACCCAGGAGTTTGAGGTTGCTGTGAGCTATCGTGCAGTGTCACTCTACCCAGGGTGACAGAGTAAGACTCTGCATCAAAAAACAAACAAACAAAACTCCATCCTCTCTTTTATTTTCTTCCAGTCTCTGATGGCACCTCCATTTGGGAAATTCAGTTCAACGCTTTGGGAGCCTGGATGGTGCCATCCACAGATGTCAGCCTCCCAGGACTCAGAACATTGAGACGATGCTGGAAAAAGTGGCTGAGGTGTGAAAACGGCTTATGGCTCATCGGGTCAATGATTCTTATGCTGTGTTTTATCATTCTACAATCTATAAAGTTGTATGAATAAAACCCATTCCAACCCAAATGATTAATTATTCCATACACTGGTAAGGTTATCCCTGCTTGAGAGGGAGTCACAAATGGGCATGCTGGTGTCTTTATGACGTTACGGGCTTCAGTTCCATGCCGATGTCCCACGATGTTTGGAACACTAATCAGCACATTTTCTCATTCTCCTCAGTGACTATTTTTAGTCTTCCTCAGTCTCCTTGTCTGTCTGATCAAACTGCTACCCTTCTTGCCAATAAATGATTTTATCACCTTGTTCATAGAGAAAATGGAAGTTATCAGATGGAACCAGGGGAGGAAATATGGATTTGGGACTAGTTTTCTCTAGTCACCCTAACACATTATCATAAGTTTAGAAGCTTAAAAAACAGCACAAACTTATTATGGTTCTGCTTTGTAGGTCAAAAGTCCAACCTGGGTCTCAGTAGGCTAAAATCCAGTTGTCCACAGGGCCTGGTTCTTTTCTCTGAGAAACTGTGACCCTGGCTTTTCCAGCTTCTAGAAGCAACCTGCCTTCCTTGCTTGTGGGTCCCTTTCTCTGTTTTCTCAGTGAGATAATGTCTCTCTCTGAGACTGCTCTCAGTAATCACAAACAGAAAGGCCTACTTTTGAGGACTCATATAATTTGAGTTGGCTGACCTTTGTAATCCAGATCAATCTCCCATTTCAGGGCCTGTAACTCTATTCAGGTTACAGGGAATGAACCTCATTTATGCTGCTTACCACAGACTTGAAGAACACATTGTACTGTGTATTCCACAATTTTCTTCAAATTTCTTGTGCATTATTTCTCTTTCGAATAGCCAAATTTATGAAATGTTTTCTCTATTCTCAATCTTCATTCTTATTCTCTTCTAAAACCCAAACAATTCAGACTATTACCTTACATTCCAATGAAGCAACTTTGAAAGTTACTGAGGTCTTCTCTTTGTTAATAAATCAAAGGAACACTTTTCATTTCTTACATAATAGTATTGGCTATTACTAACATACCTTGTGTACGATTCTCTTTTCTCTTGAATTTTCCTATTTTTCTATTACTTTTTCTTTTAGCTCCTTCTCAATGTCCATTAAAGATGTTGATTCCTCTCTTCATTCAGAAATAGTTTTACTTTTGCTCTTTGGTACCCATTTATGATAAAACGTATTTCAAAAACTTGGTGTGCGAACAATATAAAAATATATTTCCTACTTAAGATGTATGGACCTAACTCAGCTGGATGTTTGATGTCACCCAATTCAGGTCTTCCTTCATTCCCATTTCTTGCCTAATCCAGAATTACATAAGGACTAATATTCATCAAACAGTTATGTGGTATAATATTTTTATATCCATAACCTCATTGAATATTCCTAATAACTTTGTAAGGTAGTTACTCATGTTATCTTCTTTTCACAGCTGAAAAAATTGAGGTTCAGAAAGGTTAACTAACATGGTTATTCTGGAATCTTCATCCTTATCACTCTACATTATAGCACAACCCCGGAAGAATACTTAGTATGGATGTCAAATTGCTGAGGAATGTTTTAGAAAGCAGAAATAATGATCCTCAAGAAAGGGATGGTAATTTGCTGTTTGTCAAACACATTATAAAGAACTTTTATTTTTATTCCCCACCTCCAGTGGGAAGGAAGAAGAATCAAAATGAGATTTTGAATAAAATGTCAACCACACCCAATTTTTACCCTTAATGGATGTACTATTAATGTTACTACTAATCATGGCCCGTGTCTTCAGTTTAGCCACTCATTCAAGAATGTGGACTGAATGCCCACTCAGTGAAGAGCACTGAGACTTCAGTTTTCTTTTCTTTCTTTTTTTTTTTTTTTTTGACAGAGTCACGCTTTGTTGCCCTGTGTAGATTGCCGTGGTGTCATAGCTCAAAGCAGCTTTAAATGCCTGGGCTAGAGGGATTCTCTTGTCTCAGGCTCCCAAATAGCTGGGACTACAGAACTCCCAGTTAGTTTTTCTGTTTTTAGTAGAGATAGGGTAGGGATCCTGCTCTTGCTTAGGCTGGTCTTGAACTCCTAAACTCAAGGGATCCACATCCTTGGCCTTCTGGAGTGCTACTATTACAGGCACGAGCTCAGCCTGCAACTTTCATATTCAATAAAGGCTTTGTGGGTAAACATCCCAGCTTGAGTTCTGAGTAACCATAAAAGAAGTTTTCCCCCAGCCCCTTTTCATGGAGCATGACAACAGAAGTAGAGAGTAAGGTCCTGAAACCTCTGGGCAATGATGGGTGAGGCCACACCTTCCCACCCTGCACAGTAGCCTCCAAGGCCAGGCCTACCCTCTCCCTCTTCACAACCCGCCTTCGCTTTTGTGTGCTCTTCTCTTCCCTGCCCCCCCCTTTTCCTCTCATTTATTCTCTCTCTAGGTTATCTAATTTATTTTTCCTCTTCCCCCTTCCCTTCTCCTCCCACTTCTTTCCTTTTTTCCCTGCTCTTTCTTTTTCACTATGTCCTCTTTTTCCCTTTCTGAGATTCAGTTTTAGTTAGCATTCAGTATGAATTTGACTTTCTCTGACCTAGTTAAATCCATCCTGACTATGAAGTTCATCTAACAGCAGCACAACTCCTTCAAAAATGCAGAATAATGAGAGGACCAAGTGACCCCAAAATCTTCACTGTCAGTGGCTGACAAGCCAAAAGGGTAAGTGTTTTTAGTGTGTTATAAAAACATATTAATTTCCAGTAAAATGTTTTAATGTTATTTAGTTGTATGTAAGTTAAAAGATTTAATACTTACACATTTTGTGTGGATAACATGAAAACCTAAACCAAACCAAAGACGTGATTATTAGCCTTCAATGAACTGTTGAACAAGACTACAGCTGTTCTCTTTGAACAGAGGCACTTGAAGAAGATATTTTCAAACCATACTTGTTATTTGTCCCTGGTCATTATAAGGAACCCACCCATATCTTAAAGGAACAATCCCCCACCTTTATTATAATTTTATCTTTTCATATAATTTTTTGTGCTCAGAAACCATCTTCTATTTTAATGCCTGTCTCTTCCATCATTAAAGAAAGATTCTGAGTACAAGAAAGTTGTCATATTTCCTGTTATGTCACTGGTACCTAGTGTAGTGCTTAGCCATTGACAGAGGTGTACGAGATCTCCCTCCGGAACTCCAGTTGAAAGCATCTGGAAGGAAGTGGAATGAAACGGATGTTTAATGAGGTAGTCATGAGTTGAAACATGAATAGGAGCGAGTGAAGGGGAGAAATTAATTGATAGTTCATTAGGAAAACATCTATTCAGTAGAAGTCTAAATTCAAAATCCTGATTTTATACATGGTAATATGCAACATTCAGCATATAAGGAATTTACAAATGGCAGATATTTCCTTCATATTCCTAAAAGGCACTTAGCTCGTCATACAGAGAAAATTTTTTAAAAAGTTATTTATTTGTATATTTTCTATAATTAATTTTGTAATTTTATTTCTTTATTCATATATATGTAAAAATAGTTCTTACTAAGTATAAGGTACATTACTAGGCTGGAGGCTTACATATACCTTCAGCCTTCAGAGAGTGGTATTTTTGAAATACTTGCTTAAGCCTGACTTTTTATATTCTTAAATTGAAGGGCTGATTTCCCTGCTTCTAAAGGCCCAAAGAAGTAGTATGGCACTGGAAGTCCTACTAAGGGCCCATTCTTATCATGCTTTTGTTAGTTTCTTAAATTCCAAGCTGTCTTCAACACCATAGAGCACACGCTGTTTCTCCAGACAGGATACTCTTTCTTCAAATCTCTGTTAGCTAACTCATGATATTTCTTCAGATCTTAAATACTCATAATTACTGAAGGAAAAATTGACTTGTCCTCCTTCACTAGGTCAACTATGTTATGATTAGCTCCCACTTTACTACACAAATTGCTATTTTAAACACAGTAGCTCTTTTACTTTTATTACTGTGATTGTTTGATCAATTTCTGTCTCCACCACTAGTTTGAAAGCTCCAAGTGGGGACAGAGAGTGCTGGAAAAAATAAGTGTTTAAAGAATGTGTAAATGCAAAAACACCAGGTTACATCTGCTAACTGTAGATCTTGTGAAAGTTGCTTGGTTTGAAATTCTAGATTTAGTCCATTTAACTGCAACAACTCAAAGGCAAACAATCCAACCAAAAGCCAAAAACAAATAAATCTCCTGTGATGGACACTTTATATAGGTCATAGTTCAGAGAGTAGATTTTTAATTTTTAATTTTGTCCTGAATGTTTGGTCTTATATAAATATGGTGATGATCTATATCATTTATCTATTATTCAGTTCACCTTTCTTTTTTTTTTTTTTTAACTTTTTCTTATTTTGAACATTCTTTATCTCATCCCTGAACTGACACCAACAGACTGGAAATAGAAGAAACTGATAATGGTGCATAATTTATGTGTAATGTTCATTTGAAATCCAGAAGTCATTCCTTCATTCATCTGTTCATACACTAACATGTTGAAAAACTCAAATATGTATCCAGTGCCTACAATACAAGAGAACATACAGAATACAAAATATCTTGATAAGCCAAAATCATAAAAAAGTTTTTATATTTAAGCAGTCCTTGATTTCACACAGAATTTATAATAATTGTATAAATAGCTGCAAAAGAAGCCCAAAGGGATAAGAGTCTTGCTTTTTGCTTAAACTAAGTATCAGAGAAATTCAGAGGAGATCATTGAGTAGGGGCTACGGTAGAGTGAAGGTATCAGGAAGGTAGCATTTGTGTTGTTCATTAAGGAGTTGGAAGGATATTGTTTGGTTAAAAAAAGTTCAGGCAGAGGAAATGACATTAGTAAAAATGAGGAAGCCAATGGTCTCAGTGGTGGAGTGCAAGGAATCCAGTTTAGCTGATATGGAACAATGGGAGGCAAATCTTGGAAGGTAGATTGAATTCATTTGCTGGAGGCCTTGCACAAAGTTGACTAGATAACCCAGCTTGCCTGTGACTGTTGCACTTCATACCTATACCCCAGCACTTATCTGGCTTTCCATTTGAAATTACTTCCCCAAGAGTTATAAATAGCACCACCTTACAAGTCTACCAAATATAAAAAGTTAATCTTAATAAGTTAATACTTCTAAAATTATATAATTTTATAATGTTGGCACCCTATTTTGCTAACAAGTAAGTGTTAGCTTGGAAGATAAACTATTTGATAACTCCACCAGTGAAGGTCCATGGTTGTTTATGAAAAGTGAGACAATGAGAAAATAACCTCTCATTATTCTCATAGGATAATGTACTACAATATATCTTGGGAATTAAATGTAAAATGTAATACATTGCCATAGAAGACAAAATAGAACATTGCTGTACCTAACATATGTTAGTTTTCTTCCTTTTTTCTTAAAGAAATCTAAGTTCCTATTATCAAATATTTTTTCAGATCCATAAATGTGATCATTTAATATACAGTATATTTTCTAAATAACTTATAGCTGAATTTATAAAAATGGAGTTCTGTGGTTAAATAAATTTGGATAAAAGCATATTTTATCATCCTCTTAAATAAAATCTTGGATAAACTTATTAGAGATTCACAATGAACATTCAAGGCTTTGAGGTATTCTGCAGAAACCAAATTTGTTTAACATCTTATAACTTCATTTACCAAAAATGTTAGAGCACAGAATCCTTTATCAGTAAAATAGAAAGATACCATACAGAGAAAAAATATGTATCCCAAATTATTATAGGAATTATTGTCGTACTTATTCCAATGTTGATTTATATTAGTATAAATAATCACCTAGTTAAATATATTAATAAATAGATATATATGTAAGTGATTAGCATTTTATATGGCTACATTCTAAGCAGTTGAAGGGTTTTGTTGAGGGAAGTGGCACATAGGAGAATTCACTTCTAGACTCAGATGAGTCCATTTTAGTGGCACCTTTTCCAGGGCAGCCTTCTACTGAGATGTTTTTAGCTAGAGTCCAACTCAACTCTCTACTGTTAGATTCGAGTGTATTCCTTTGTGTTTGGTCTGTCACAGACACTCAGAACAACTGCTGAGCATCCCTCTCATAAATGTTTCATATACTTGACGACAGTATTTATCCCTTAGCTTCCGCATATTTGGATTTTATTCAACATCTTTTTGGTTGATGTGGAAAAAAGGGAGATGGCGCTTATGTTTCATACTCCACATTGCTGCCAGATCTCTCTAAAACACAAATTGATAATGTCAGTCCCTGCTTACAATCTTCTAGTGATTTCCCACTCCCCCCAAGTGAAGCCAAACATAGGCCAAAAACCCCTCATCTTCTCACTCTGCTTCACTTTCTGCCTGAATTCTTGTACCCTCAATGAATCCCCAACAATAAAAAAATAAATAAAAAATAAATAAATAAAATAATAATTTATTTCCATTCCAATTCCAGGCATACCAGAATAATATATATCATATATCTTGTTGTTTTAAAACTTCAACTTTTTGTATTACATTGTTTTCTCTGCCAAAAATGTCCTTTCTTGCCTTCTTCAGGTTAATGACTAATCATGCTATAAGGCTTTGTTTAAATAACAACTAAATTAAATGTTTTTGTGCCCACTGGCATGGTTGTTCCCTCCTTCTGTGCCATTCCTGTTTGTGCCAACTTCTTTTGCTCTTCTTATAACATTGAAGTATAATTATGTTTTCACTGTACCTTTCTCTACTGCACAGTGACAATGTTGAGGCTAGAGTATGGTTGAAACAATAACATCTAATAAACGATAATTGATGGAGGTAAAAGGCATATTTTTCTCATGAATTCCATGGATAGGTAGTCCAGGGACAGTACAGTGGCTCAATAACACTAACTGGGAATTGACCCAGTCCCCCTATCCTAGAGGTCTCCATCCTCATCCTCATTGTCTAGTGGTCACTTCTTTACCTCCAAGTGTCACAGCCACAGAATTGGCAAGAAAAGGAAGAAAAAAGAATAAAGTGATGGAGGAGGTAGGGTTGATAACATATTTCCCTAAAATACCTAGAACACTTCCACCTACATCTCAAAGTAAAGGTTTGGTAGCAAGAAAGAATGGTACATGGGATAGGCAACTAGCAGGACTTCTGCACAGACTTGGCCTTCAGTGCCCTGAATTACCATGTACTAAGGCAAGTGCTCAATTATTGCTCAACAAATTAATGACAAAATGACCAAGTTTTTTTTTTTTTAATTACAGGTTTTCTAATTTAATATTCCCCAATGTGTATGTGTGCTTTCCATCAAGAATTTATAGGTTTTTTAAGTAATACATTCTGGCTTTTTTCCATTCTTTTTTAAAAATTCGTGTAAGATAGCAGGCATTTTCCTCTTTTTTGCTTACCTTCTTCCTAACCTTGCAAAGTGAAGACTTTACGCAAATAAATTACCTGTGCAACTAGAACTAAAAATATTAATTCTAAACTTTTTATTAAAAGGTCCATTTTTATTATTTAATGAAGTGTTACTGACATTGTCATCTATCAAAAAAAACCTTCAAAATGTACTATAGTAATACTAGTTTCTGAGATTTTAATCCATCCCATAAAATAAATTTCCTTTTTTTGTATGATCTATCACTTATTTTTATTAAGATAAAAAAGAAAAGTGTATATACACCATTTAAAGTCAGTATCTGCTTGGGGGAAATGAACACAGAGAAGGTAATTTTGTTTCATTCTCTGCTTTCATTTTCTTTTAGCAATTCTCTTTAATCTGACTTATTAAAACAAACAAAGAAAAATAGCAAATGTTTATTGCTTTTTCCTATGTTTTAGACACTGTTCTAAGCTTCTTAGAGTACATTAGTAAGTTTATGAATGAGATATATATGCATGTGGGATATAATTTTCTTATAAACAAACAGTACTTTTCATATAAACAAACTCCTATGTGGGATACTTTGACCTTTCATATTAGTAAACTTGATGACAAATTTTCTGTTGAACTATCAGCAATGTATTTCTTTTCTCCATACACACCCCTATTGAGCAACAATATTTAGATACATGCTCAATTACTGGCTATATTTTACATATATGGCTCACAGAACACTACGTCTTCTTGGATTCATCCTGCCACTCTGCTCATCTCTTCTCACTCTGTCCTTTGCTAGTTCTAACTTGTGTATTCAAATTCAACAAGGTCTCTAACACTAAAGCCTTAGAATCTTTTATTTTTGCTTTATTTATTTTTTCAGGTGATTTTTATCTAAACTTATGTCTTTAAACATTCTCAATATGCTGACAACTCCACAAGTTATATACACTGAACATCAGTCTTACACCTTCAACTCTTTACCTAACATGCCCATCTGGGTGTTGATGAGGCATCTTAGACCTAATACACATGAAATCAGATTCCTGAATCCTATTTACCTACTGTCAGACCTGCTCTTGCTATGGCGTTTCTCACCTTAGTAAATGAAAATTCATTCGTTTTTCAGCAGTTCAGGCCAAAACACACATATTCTTTCTTCATCTTTTCTTTTTCTTATCCTCACTACATATCCATTAGCAAATTTTATCAGTTTTAACTTCAAGTACTCTAAGTTGAACCACTTCCCATTATGCCCATTACTACCCCTTTGGTCAAAGCCATCAATATCATTTGCCTACATATTTGCAAAGGTTTTTTAATTTATCTCATTATTGAGACCACTACTGCCTACTATCAACATGGTCATCAGCATGATCCTGATGAAAATGGAGCAAATGATGTTAATATTTTTAAATTTTCATTAGTATACCTTTCTCTCAGAGTAAAATCCGAAGCCCTTATGATATCCTATGTAATGTTAGACTTTTGTAAAAAGTTTTTTAAGGTAATCATGAAACAAAGTTTACTGAGGCAAAAAAAAAAAAAGTAGATTTATAGAGTAAGAGAAAGATACACATATACAGAGCAAGTTATTTTCCCTATAAAAAGGGCTTCTATTACGAGAGCTTCTGTTGCCAGGGCAAGTATGCAATCATGTACTGTTATATTTATAACTTTACCTACTATATGACTCTAATCCTGCTCCTGTGACATAGGGCTGTTTCTTGTCATTTGATATGCCCAGGAATCTCCACTGAAAGGCCCTTTTGCTTATTGTTCCTTTTTCTAGAATTATTTTCCCTAGATATCTAGCTGCTTTCTTCACTCATTTTGTACATTTTTCTGCTTAAAAGTCACTTTTTTAGTAAGACCCTCTTTGATGACCCTTAGGAAGTAACTAATGATTACACCACCCTCAACCTGGAATTCCCTATTTTTCTTTTTTGAGGTGCAACTCTACTGAATGTGTCTCACTTTCTCACCATGGTAAGGTAAAAAAAATTATATTGAACTATTGTAAGTTATGAACTGTCCATATTACAGATCCTTTCCTAATAATTTCCTAAACTTAGTTTATTATTTCTAGCAGGAATATATAAAGAAGTAGTTATTCACTTTTTAAATTTTATTATTTATTATTATTATTATTATTATTATTTTATTGCTTGGGATTCATTGAGTATAAAAAGAATTAGGTTACACTGATTGTACTTATAAGATAAAGTCCCTCTTTTACTTGTGTCCTGCCCCCCAAGAAGTGTGCCATACACCATGACCCCCAATCCACCTCCCTTCTCTCCTCTCCTCACTTACTCATTCCTCCTCCCTCCTTTGAATTAGCTCATCAACTGCCTTTATATTAGTATAGAGTAATTAGATTCTTCCTTCTCCATTCTTCTGGTGCTTTACTAAGAAGAATATGTTCTACCTCCATCCAGGTTAATGCAAAAGATGTAAAGTCTCCATCTTTTTAAATAGCTGAATAGTGTTCCATGATATACATATACCACAGTGTGTTAATACATCCTGGATTAGTAGGCATTTGGCTGTGCCCTCTTTCTCCTGAGAAACCATAGTGCTGCCTGGTGTCCTGGCAAGATATTGCAATACACTGTCATCAAGAGCAAGGACTTCTACTTGAAACAAAGGAGGCAGTGAGAAGCAAAAATGACAAGGACATAAACAAGAAGAAAGAACATATGAGAAGGAACAAACAGAAAAATGTGGGCAACATGAAAACCAAAACAGAGGAACTCCCCCAAGGGACCATGAGGTAACTATTGTAGAAGATTCCACCTATACAGAGTTAATGGACTTGATAGAAAGGGAATTTAAAATATAAATGATAAGGACAATAAAAGGAATGGATGAGAGAATGGAAAGACAGAACCAAAAGTTGGACAAGAGATATGTAGAATATAGAAAGGACAAGGCAGGGCTTATGGAAATGAAGGAGACAATCAAGGAAAGTAAATAAGCAGTAGAAAGTACCAAAAATAGGTTATACCACAGAAGAGAAAGAACATCAGAGCTAAAGGATAAAGTTTTCAAGTTAACCCAGGTAGTTAAATAGGCAGGTAGTTAAAAGAAGAAAGAGAACAGGCACTTAGAGAGCTACAAGACTCCAGGAAGCTTTCAAACATATGAATAATAGGGATTCCTGAAGGGTAAGAAGATTATCCCAAAGGAATAGAAGCCCTGCAGGAGACTATTATAAATGAAAACTTCCCAAGTTTTATTAAAGACCCCAACACACTGCTTTCAGATGGATAGCAAACCCCAGGTCATCTCATCTCAAACAGCGCCTCTCTAAGACACATTGTAATGAACCTGTCCAAAGTCAACATGAAAGAAAAAATTCTGCAAATAGGTAGGAGTAAGTGACAACTGACCTACAGAGGCAGAGCCATTAGGATGACAGCAGACTTTTCAACTAAAACCTTCCAAGTCAGAAAAGCATGGTTATCCACCTTTAACATTCTTAAATAAAATAATTTCCAGCCCAGAATTCAATATTCTGTAAGCTAAGGTTCAAAATTTATGGAGAAATGAAATCTTCTGCAGACATATAAGCACTGAAGAAATTTGCCACAACAAGACCAGCTCTACATGAAACACTTAGAACTATTCTCAACACTGCCCACCACCATGGACCACCAGCAAAGTAAACACTCAAAAGCTGAAAATCAAAACTTAGCTTCCACCTGGTTCAAAGGGTAGAACTACACAATGGACTTTCACAAAATAAGATTAATAGAACACCACACTTATCAATTCTCTCAATAAATGTCAATGGACTGAATTCATCACTGAAGAGGCACAGGTTGGCTGATTGGATAAAAAAAGCACAAGCCATCCATAATGCTATCTCCAGGAGATACACCTAGCCTTGAAGAAGAAATTAAGGCACAGGTTTAAAGGATGGAAAACAATATTCCAAGCAAATGGAAACCAGAAGAAAGGAGGGGTTGCAGTCTTATTTTCAAATACGAGTGGATTTAAAGCAACTAAAGTTAAGAAAAAACAAAGATGATCCTTTATACTGGTTAAAGGAAAAATACAACAAGAAGACATTACAATATTAAATATTTGTGCACCCAACTTAAATCTTTCAGATTTATGAAGCAGACCTTGATAGGTCTGAGTAATATGATATCCCATAACATCGTAATAGTTGGGGACTTTAACACCCCTCTGACAGAACAAAGATACAAAAGACTTAAATGTGACTCTAGAACAAATGGGATTAATACACATATCCAGAAGACACCCAAAACTAAAGAATATACATTTTTCTTATCAGCCCATGGTATGTACTCCAAAGTTGACCACATCCTAGGATACAAATCAAATGTCAGCAAATTAAAAAAATAGAATTATACCTTGTATCTTCTCAAACTATAAGGTAATAAAAATGGACCTCAACTCCAATAAAAAAACATTCATCCTCACACAAAGACTTGGAAATTAAACAACCTTATGCTGAATGATAGGTGGGTTCAGGAAGAGATAAAAGAGGAAATTGTTAAATTCCTCAAACAGTAACAATGAAGACATAAGTTAGCAAAACCTGGGGGATACAACAAAAGCAGTCTAATGCAAATTTATTGCATTAGATGCCTACATTTGAAAAACAGAAAGAGAAAATATTAACAAACTCATGATCTATCCTATGGAATTAGAAAAAGAACAATCTAATCCCAAATCCAGAAGAAGAAAAGAAATAACCAAAATTAAATCAGAGATGAATGAAATTGAAAACAAAAGAATCATTCAGAAAACTAACAAAAAAAGTTGGTTTTTCAAAAAATAAATAAAATCAATAAACCTTTGGTCAAATTAACTAAAAACGGAAAAGTAAAATCTCTAATAACCTCAAACAGAAATGATAAAGGGGAAATAGCAACAGATGCGAGCTCTATGCCCAGCAATTTGACAATGTGGAGGAAATAGATCAATGCCTGGAATCACACCCTCTCCCTAGACTTAATCAAGAAGAAATAGATCTCTTGAACAGACCAATTTCAAGAACTAAGATCAAAGAAACAATCAAAAATCTCCCAACAACAAAAAAAAGCTGTGGTCCAGATGGCTTCACACCAGAATTCTATTCCTATTCTGCTTTATATTTCCCCCATTGGATTTGTTAAAATCCAACCAACCAACCAAATATATATTTATGATTTATTGTTGTTTATTGCCTGTTTAGCTACTCTGCAATGTAGATTTCTTTATGGCATAACTGTATCTTTTTTGTCATTTGTATGTATCTAGCAACACTTTGCAGATGTCAGAGAGCCTGTAAATATTTTTATTTAATAAGAGTAAATGAATAAGCCAAAGCAAAATATATAGATGATATTATAATATTTCCTTAACAACAAAAAAAGAACACTTTTCTAAGTTCTGAGTAAGCATTTGATTTGTGTGTGTTAATGATTTAAATTAAAAGACATCAAAAAGTCTTTGAATTCAAATATTCCACATAGCTTACAGTCTACCTTTTTCTTTTATTGACTAGGACTCCGGTTTATAGCAAGGTACAAAAATAGAATATGTAGCTATTTATAATCAAAAGAGGACAATCGAAGAAACTCTTGCTAACTAAATATGTCTTTTCTCCTTATATGTGTCTATCACAGCTTAAATACTACTTTAGTTTCTACAGTCTCATAGGTTATAATTTTCTTTTATCAGAATACAGATGTTTTAAATGGATCCTTGCAGATGATAAGGTATTTGCAAGTTACTTAAAACAGCTTACAAAGATAAATACATGTTAAATTATTTTCCCCTTGTAAGTTACATTGAAGTAATCCTTAAAGAACAGACACAGTAATTACTCCTAATAACAAATTTAATTATTCTCTGCTTCTTTTCAATTTTTTTTCAGTTTAAAGATGGTCTAAACAGAAAAAAAAAAAGGAAACCCAGAGAAAGAAATAATTTAAAACCTGTTGATTTGCATGTTTTGGTAATGAGATTTATCTTTTAACATTTGGGGAACAAAATTACATTGAACAAAATAAGTTGAAATCCATTTACATTTCTAGTCATTGTACTTAACATGAGATAACCTTAGACAGATACTGGTGTTTGCAGCTTCCACACCAAAATCACAAACTGAGGATACAGAGGAATTTGAATGTGAGGAGCTTCAAGATGAATCTCTTATTTTTCTTCTCCTCAAATACTCTCCTTGTCAAACAATTCAACCTACACAGAATTGTGAAAATATGGTGTCAATCCCTCTACTCTGTTCAGTTTTATAAATTGCATTTTAAAAAAATTATTTTGTTTTTGTTTTATTTTCTAATTCCCTTCATGTTTTCCTCACTCCATGTATTAATCCTACCTTTGTAACATTCACAACTTGTGGAACAAATGTGACACTAGCAGTTGTATAGTGTAACTCTACAAATTCCACTTATGAATGGGGACCGGTATACTGGTGATGTGGCATTATAAAATGTTCTTTGAAATTTCCTTACTTATTTTCTCTTCAGTAGAACTAGCCATTTATAAATAAAGAGAGGGCAATATCCCAATAGTTACTTCACTCTGGATGTAAAGTTCAGATATTTAATAAAAGTTTTGTGTCAATTGCTTTTAACTCTCTCTAAAATGTCACGTTGATCTTTCATATGCACACATATATGCATACACATATATATACATACACAGGAATATAAGAAAAAATTATAAACTTCAGTGAATTATGAAATATCAATAATTACAGAGGGTCTAACGTATGGTTTAAAAGATTATTTTAAACAAAAATATGGAGAGCCTCATCATGATCATCATTCTGAGACATAGGGACCCAGTGGGGTAAATGGAGACAGTTGAGAGGAGGGAGACAGAGATTCATTGACATGGTGAGAGAGAAATAGAGCAAAAGGTTTAAACCATAGAGCGTCCAAAGAGATGACTAGCTTGCCTCTACGTGGTATCTTAAATGAATTGTCACAGACTCACCTAGGTAGTAAAGACCTCTCTTCCCGACATCAGAAATGAATTTTTTAATTCATTTAATTAAATGAATTAATTTTTGAGATTTTTGCAGAAGCAATCAACAAAAAGCCAAATCTCTATTTTCCAAGGCATCTGAAAGAGATAAAGGAGTTAATAATAAAATTTAATATTAATAAAACACCTTTATTAGGGACATGAGTAAAATAAAATGCATATCAGTCCAAATTATTCACGATGAAGATGCTGAGTGTTGTCAAGTTTATCCACACTGTCATGATATTTGGGGGGTTTCTTTATAGTATTTTAAGATCCTTTATTCTGGAATGTGGGAAGAATTTTTATAACCTTTCCCACAGCTGTGTCTTCCTCACAAAAAAAATCTCCTTTTAAAATAGAACATGAATTTAGCTAAAAGAAAATACGTGCCCATCGAGGCACCTAAAGTCTTTGGAAATTGACCTTTCTCCAGGTCATAACTAGGCCTGAGAAACAATTCAACTGTCAGCTTTCTGAGAGCAAAGAATACATCTTTAGTGTATAATCTGCTCACAACCTATACAGCATGTTGCACACATTTTTAAAAAATGTGATTGAGAGCTAATTGTTTCCAGGATAGCCACATAAAATAAACTTCTTCTAGGACACCAAGATTGTTTAGGACATACAGAAAGCCTGGGTATACTGGTACAAATGGATCTCAGGCCAAAATGAGGAAGACAAAAATGCCTGCAAGATGCTGGAGTGGACATAGGAAGGTCTTGCTCTTCAAATTATCTTGAATTTGGATTTCCAGGTTACTTGGAGAACTGATGTTGAACTTGACATAATTTCAGAGAATGGGGAAGACTTTCATTGGCCATCTTAAATATTCTTTTATATCCCAGCCCTTTCTTTTTTGACTATTTTCTCATACATAAAGCTTTTTAATAGAAAAAGTGATTTTGACTATCAGAGGTAAGACTTAAAAAATGCAGATACACCTGAAGAAGTCTATTGACCTAAAGTCATCCTATTCTAAAAAATGTATTTCCCTTTCCTAGGAAAATATCCTCATGGATGGGAAAGGAAAATCAGAAGTGTAGATTACTCAAAATGGGCATCACATGTATGCATTTACACTTTTTCTTTGAGTCAACTATTCTTGCCTCCTTGAAATCCTGCTGTATGCCAGCAGTTTAGTTCAAATCAAATTGAATAAACTACCATAGGACACAGAAATGTTATAGCCCACTCACCTCTTCAGAACTGCAAATGACTTAAGATAATCCATTTTAATTCACGTCAACAAGTACTTATTGAGCACCTCTTGCTATGATTGTTTTGAGGATGCAGTAAAATCAAAGATAGTCTCGATTTTCAAGGAAATATAATTTTCTCAGTGAGAAATAAAATTGAAAATAGAAGGTCATGTGAATAAAATGATGAGCATAATATTAATTACATTTCATTCAATTTTATCAATTTGCAAATGTGGAAACTAAGACTTACGAAGTTCAGTGACTTCTCCACAATACCAAATAGTTAGAGGCAAACATGAGTCTAATACTCAGGGGCACGAAAAAACATAAACACCTGATTATAAACAAAGAGTTATTTTATTTATCATTGAGTTCCAAAATACATTTACATAGATGGCATTTCCCTTTTAGGATAGTGCATTAGTATAATATAATAGTTATTTGGCACCAAGGGATATTTAAGAATTTACAAAATACTTCCTTATTTTATGTGCTCTAGAAGTATCTATGAAAATAAATTAGTGAATGATAAACATTACTGTATTGGGGAAATAAAATGCATTTTTTTCAATAACAGATTAATTCTTATTTTTCACATTGAAGTATATAAAATATATTTTGATAGCTAACAATATAGGGCAACAGGACTCAAGTTCTTGTCATTGTTTACAAGTTGTTTTGCACATATATGTTTTAGTGGCAAAGTTATGAAATGACACCTATTTGTGCCCTTTCTAATTGTGCATGTTTATGCTAAAAAAACAGAGAGAAAGAAAATGTTACTTCCATTGGCAAATAACAGAATGTTGCGAAATAAAATAGAGAAAGTAAGGTAGTTTTCAGGATCTTAAAATGCTGTGTATGTTACCCCAACATGTATGTCTGATTGACTCATATTATTTTGTATATTCTCTTCTTTAGCTTTGAAAATCTATCCTGCTGCTCATAAGTTTAAGGTGAGAAGAGAAAGCTCTCTTCCTAATTTTGAGAGGAAAAAAATTAGAAATAGCAGAAGGGCGTTTTTCTTTAGTGACTAGACATTTGGTGAAAAAAAGGTTGTTTTTCCAGATGAGCCAAAGGTCTGTCCATCATAGAAGAGAGAAGCCCTCGCTCCTCTGCTGCGGAGAGAATGCTGAAAAACAGCCGGCGTGCAAATGGATTAAGAGAAAACACAGCCAAACTGCTCGGGAAAATACCATCTAGGCTACAAACTGCTATTGATGGAATGAATGATATTGTATGTGAATGAATAAATGAATGCTTAAATAATTCCATCACACTTCTTCTTTGAAGAATATTTATTAAATTTCAATCACAAATATGGCCTAAGTGTCAGGGTGTCATCTCAAGCCCTCAGCATTTTCCCCCACTGTTCCTCTCTCCACATCTTTGGGGTACTCATATCCCACTCATTTCTCCAGCCACCTCCCCACCGCCACACCCTCTTTGCTATCAGTTCTACTGCCTCAAAGCACTGGCGAATAGAATTCCCCCTCTATTTGATTTTGGGAAAATAATTGAAAATATTTTAGCATGGTTTACCTCTGTGTAAAAATGCCCCATGTATTTTGAGGGTTACATGATGAAAGCAAATGAAAAATATATTGGGGGACAAGAGATGCCTATAGAAAAATAAAAGGCTAGCATTACAAGAAATACTTATTCCTTTAGAAGGTTCTTTGTTAGTAAAAAAGAATCATACTGAATCATCAAAGCAGATGTTTTCAGGCTTGTTAAAAGTGAGCACTAGTCTTATGTGAAATGCGCAATTAGAATGGGGGAAGGGAACAGTCAGGGCTGGAAGAGAGGAGAGGTTATGAGCCTACACATGGATTAAGTCTAAGAGTTTGTATTTATTGACCATCAGCTCTAGCCAAATGAGTGATTTGGCAGTACAATAAAAACATTTTTAATAGCTTCATTTTACATATGATACCAAGAGTGGAGGGGTGTGGGGACTTGCTCAAAGTTACACAATCATTTAAGACTGAGCCATTATTACTAAAGAAATATACAAGGCAGTGAAGTGACTAGGTCCTTCAAAAAACATCTGAAAATGTTTGGACACACTAGAGAGTTGGTCAGGCATTATTTTTTTCTGTTGCTTCTATTAGAAACTCAATTAAAACTGGCTTTTATTTTCTTTTTTTAATAAATAGTTAGCTCTGCTAAATAGGTGATCTTAAAGATGATTTCAGTGTCAAGTACAACCAGATCTAGGGTCCAAATTCATGTCCCCAATATATCTGGGTTTTGCTATAGAGGACTTACTGTTAGATAGGTTTTACCTCAGTTGCTTGGTGTTCCAGGTTTATGCTGTAACACAGGTAACAAAACAAATGAGAAAGTTTAAAAAGTATGTTTTGTTTTTTGTTTTTTTCCAGGTAGTTTAGATATGATTCTCAGGAGAAACTCTCACTGGCTTGTTTAGACTGTATGTCCAGTATTGAGATAATTACAGTGGCCAGGTTACTGACTTATCCTGATTGCCTGGGTCAGGTTCAAATGCCCATTTTTGAAATCAGGGAGAAAGACTTTCCCATAATAAACACATGACTGACAAAGAGAGACTGGTTGTTCACAGTGGTCTATTGTTATTTCCAGATAACAAAGAGAGACTGGTTGTTCACAGTGGTCTATTGTTATTTCCAGATCCTATGGGCCAACCACCACTAGCATTCCTAACTTCAAGGGACACTTAAGGGAAATTTTTATGCTTAATAGAAGAAAAGAATATTTGACCAGATGGTGCTGAGGTTCTGACTTGCTAATCAATTTTTAAAAATTCTTTAAGTAGCTCAACTCTAGATCAATAATTAACCTTACAAAACTGTGCAATTAATTTTAATTCCATAAATATGATATGAATTTGAGTAATTTAGATGTAGTAGATGTTATTGGTTACAATTTGTAAGTTGGCTTTTAGGTGCTCAATTTATATATGCTAAATTTGATGGAGTTTATTTTCTTGAGTCACATACCTGATGGGAAATGTTAAAACAATAGCTATTTGTCTGCATGTAACTAGAAGAGAAAAGAAAGCTACCCCCTCCTAAAAAATACCCTATTAATACGTGCAAGCATATCTGAAAGATGAAAACGTGTATATTTCTCTGAGTTATATACGTAAAATCATGGCCATAGATCTTAAATGGATTATAATTATTTCTGAGGATCCTAATAATAGTTGAACAATAGTAAAAGTATAAAAAAGAATCTATAAGTGAAGAACATAGAAAAGGAAAAAATAAACTGAGTATATCATACACAGCAGGGATAAATAGTGTTCCATAACGTTTTATTTCACTGTTGCTCAAGTGTCTGTGTATGTGTTAGGCTTCACCATCCAATGCATTTCTTTCATTGCATTGCAGTCAAAAAAGTTTGAAACAGACCACCCCCAGAGTGATGGCATGCTTTTGCTTTGTCAGGGTCCATGGTTTATGTTGTCAGCTGATAGCAGAATCAGACTGCAACAGTGACACCTAACATATAACCACATTTGGCAGATGAAGACCTTAGAGAGCATGGGGCTATGTATGAACCCAGCTTAGGCAGGTTTTCAATTCGTCCATAATGCACTCGTTGGTTTGGAACTCCGCGGATGTGCGTGTCATTTGGTATGGATGGATTTGTCTGACTTCTTGTCAAATCAATGTTTATTGACAAAAATCTACTTTGTTGTTTTGTCCCAGAAATCTATATTGGCACCATTCCCTGTGGATATTTGGCTAGTCAGTGGCAACCAGAGATGCCAGCTAGAGTTTTTACTGTTTTTATGGTGCCAGCTGCTTTCTTGGCTTAGATTTCTTTTGTTCAGATTGTAAATGAGGGCAAGACACCCAAATCCACCCCAGTGTGCTCAGTGGGAAACGACAGGAGCCCAGTAGCTTAAGGCCAAGCAGCAGGAGCTTTCATGAATGAGGGGTCAGATATAGTGGTGGCTGTGAATGTGGAACTGTGCTAATGGATGTCACGCATAAAAGTGCTGGAGAAGTGTGTATGTGAGAGTGAGTGTGTGTGTTTGTACGTGTTCGAGAGAGATTTCTTTTTGATTGGAATGCCACTATTTTTAACTAAATGAGATGATTGATTTTGTTTAAATGCTTAAGAAAGCACTCAAAGTACGGAAGAAAATTTCTCCTCACGGAGTTATAAATATGTGATATATTTTTAAAGCGGGCACAGAGTACTCCATTGGTGGGTTATTCGGGATTCTGTTCTTTTTCTTTTATTCCTGGCTTATGCACTTTGACCATTCCAAGATTCTTAGGATTTCTGCCAGAAGTACAATGGGGGAAACTGAAAAACAGGAAATTAAAAATCCTTAATAAATGATATTATTTGCTCGTACCTCTTACAAAATGAGGGAGCATGGGGATTAAAGATTATACCTACAGTGAAGAGTTTGAATTATCCATATACATAATGATCTGGGCTTTTAGATTTGCTAATTATCATAAGTAATTGATAGATGAACCACCCAGGATGCCCCTCAGACCTGCTGTGGCAGAGAAAGTTTTCCAGCCAGGCTTAAAGGATGGGGCCAGGGAAAGGAAGGGGCTACCGTATGCCAGGGTGGAGGGCCACGGGGAGCCTGCCTCCTCTTGAATGACCAGCTTTCATTCCGGAAGGTCAAGATCCCATTCTGCTTACTGGGATGTGTTGGAAATAAAGCAAGTTAAATTTAAAGGACCATCACAGAACCTTGTTTAAGGCCAGACCTTGCAATGTGATGGATCATAATTGTGCTACCACTTAGGGGGAAATAAAAATAAAAAAGAAGGAATAGAAAGATAGAGGTTATAATGGCAGTGCAGTGATTAAATGAAGTTGATATCTCCTATTAGGCTGATAAAGGTACGACTTCCAAATGAAGTTTTGATCCCTGGCATAGAAAAATTTTCAATTTTACAATTTTTGATGGTGTTAAAATTTTGCCTGCAGATTTATTTCTCTAGAATACTAAATTGTGATTGTGAAACTCCATAAAATGATGGGTCATTTCTATAAGGCATGCTACTGGTTAAAAAAGATACAAAGGACAAACTACTGGCTCACGTTCTGCCTTATAAGCCATGTTTTCTTTGTCAAAGTCTAACCCAAATCTTCATCCCAAAACTAAGCTTCCACGCTGGTTTGTTTTTCAAGCCCCAGTTATTTTGTTTTCTTCTTAGTCCGGCCACCCACATAGTCTCTGCAAGAAATGGCCTAAAAGGTTAATGGGGTACATTGGGGAACCCCCGAAGTTGAAGTTGTGCAGATGCATAGTAGCAAAGGACGAGCGGTCTCCTTTCCCCAACTACCACCCCTTCTAACACTGCCAATCTTGTAAGGGATCCTCCAAATCCAATTAGTCTTCTCATTCCGACTCTACAACAGATTAAAAATGTACTTATGAGTGCCTAGAAAAGAAATTCATAATACACTACTAACCTTCTCAATATGTTTGTCCCTGTCTATATCTAATAAACCAACTTCCCCTGAAAAAATTGATTTCACTAGAAACCAGAAGAAACATAAAAGACACACCCTGGGCGCCACCCAACCTTCAAATCAGATGAGAACTTTTTTATTTTTTAAAAGAAATACCACAATAATTGCTTTTCTGCTGCCTTGCATAAAATCATGAGACATGGAACATTTGCCAAATAGTTCTAAGTCTCTTAACATGATCAACTACTTGTGAGTAATGAAATGGGATTCAGGAGGATTCTTTCAGTGTTGAGATCACACATTTACAGAAAACTAAAAAATCAGCTTGATACCTTTAAAGAAAGCATTTTTAAGAAAATGCTTGCTGAAGAGTAATAGCATGAACCCTTCTCACTTAAATATTTAGGAAAATGTTGTACTTGTATGCCCAAAGAAACCTACACAAAAGCATGAAGGATATAATATTTAGAGAGTAATTAGGGCAGAAACACTTGCAAATTTTTTTCCCCACCAAATGTTCTATTTAGCTCACATATGAATTAAGTGAACCGTTCAGAAAAATATTAAAATACGTGGTTAAGACAAGAATCTGTATGCAAAGTTGCAGCAAACAAAAAGGAAATTCAGAAATCATGTTACTTAACCTGGATGCGGACCTCAATGTTTTAAAAAGGGATTATGTAAGGGTTTGCTACCCTTCCAACTTATTTAAAGGGCAATGCAGTGCTTGGGTATAAAAAAAACACATACTTGGAGCAAAATTTTGTGGAAGGCCAAAGAATGATAACATCTGCTTATTATAAGAGCGTTTTGAGAAAGTTAGTCAAAGCTTTAGCAAAAAGACAATTAGGAAAGCTTCACCACAGAGTTTTTCTCCACCACAATCCTCCTCCTTTCTCTCATCAAATATGGGCGATTTTGTGGGAGTTTTGATGTGAGATCATTAGGCACCTATCTTACAGTTATGATTTGGCTTCTGCTGACTTCTGTTTGTTTCCCAATCTTAAAAAAAAAATTTTAAAGGGGAGCCATTTTTCTTCAGTTAACAATTAAAAAAAAAAAAAAAAAAAAGACCTATATTGACACAGTTAAATTCCCAGGACGTATTGACTAAATAAATGGCTGGCATCACTGGGATTACAAAAGTGAAAAAAAAAAAAAAAAACACACATACTCACTTTTTGTCTCAGAGTCTAAGGGCATAGAGAAAATGGACCTAACTATTATTAACCCTTCAACCTTCCCTCAATATCCTCTACATTTAATAAAAATCAGAGGGATGAGATCCATATAAAGCAATCTATGGCCTCCAGGCTGCTGGTTATAGGCATATAACATGGGAGGTCCCACCCTATCATCACCTAAAGGGCAAGCTTCTGGCCTGTACTACTCTATTATGGCAAGCGGGCCACGACAATTGAGGCTGTAGCTGTTCCCAAGGGACCTCCCAGGCTTATGTAAGACATGAAGTCTGCATAACCTTTCTGGGTCATTCAAGTGAGCCAGACAATCTTGGGGATCTCAGTTCTCTGGAGTGTTTGACATGCTTGTTTATTTGGAGAATAAATTTCTTTCAGTTAGAGCTAAGGATCTCCATGTATCCTTGCTTTGGATCATTAATAGAGAGAAAATATATGCCAGTGTGGAAGGAACAGTTGTCCTGCAAGCATTCGACCAAAGCATTACAACACTGAGGTTTCTAGGAAGTTCGAAGACTCTCTGTTAAACTCCTAAATCAGAGCAGAACTTACTAGTTGCAAAGATTTTGAGGAAAAGACCTGACAGATTTGAACACATTTTTTCTTTTGTAAGTGTGAAATTAATATTAATAGGGACAATGGAGTTCAATTTAGGAAATAGAGCCATTGAGTTTGTCTAAGGAGAAACAGAACCACCAGGGTTACATAAATATACATACATCCCAGTGATACAGCATGTGTAAGAGGGAATTTCCTCCAGCAAGAGGATGTGAGTAATGTAATATAAGAAAATGACTGGACAAGGCAATTCAGAATGTGTAAAAAATACTTCCCTGGAAACCGTGTTCAAAGTGAGCACATTTTTTTTCTGGAAGAAAAATACTGAATTCAGAGATGATACTGGTGTGCCTGAATTTTCTTTAAATATGTAAACATTCAGGTCAGGTACCTGATTTCATTTTCTTCCTGATAAAAAGAAAGATTAAAAAATTTTTTTTTCTGAATACTGACAGAGACACAAAAGGGGATTGCTTGTATTCGAACTTATACAATAAATTGGTGTTATTGTCCTTTAGGTTTGCAGTTAGAGATTATTACTTAATCGTTAAATATTAACATTTCACAATTTTTTTCATTTTCCAAAAACTGGCACTGTATTAAATACAAGCATTGGAAAGTGCTCTTGTGTTCTCCTCTCCTCTTTGAGTTGAGGGTGATTGCATAATTAAACCTGGCCTGCAATCAACCATATAAGAGTTGAATGAATACCAAGTCCAACTGGGGAGGATTTACCATATGAATGTTCCTTTCCTAAGACTAAAACACAGGTTAGATTTCCAAGTTTCAGAATATTGCTCAATGAAAGAAATATGTTGCCCATGAGAAAAAAATAAATCAAATGGTGGTGTAATCTATAATCAAAGGCACTAACGGTCACAAAGCATTCAGAACAAAGGTTTGCTGAGCTAGCAAAGACAGTTTAATACATAATCCGTTCTAAGTAAAGGGTCTTTATTACTAAAAGAATAGGAAAGCTTCTTATTGGTTTAGAATATTTTACTTTTGTTATTTTTGCTGTTATTTGTAAATACCTCTAAGACTAGCATAAATAGATTAACTCTGTAAAGAGGGAGAGAATAATATCCAATATGCTGTTTTCCCTTCTAATTTCATAACCTACAGTACATTTCAAAAGAACTTTCCAATTAAAAAAAAAAATCTGTGTCTCTCTTTAGGACTATTGCAAATTTTTGCCTCCTGGGGTGCTCTTGCAAGGAAAAGAAAGATCTGTCTTTGCTTGTGTGATACTTGGAATTGCTCCTACAGAAAACATTTGCTAAATAGGACCAGTCCTGTGAAGGAATGCAGTGGTGGCGACTGCTTACTCTGGACTTCAGACAGTAGGAGAGAACAGTGCCTCTACAGGGGAAGAAAGAAAGGAATACTTTATTTATTCTTTTATTCACAGGTAGTGGGACATGCATGATATTCATATGAAAGCAGACACCCTCGTTTTCATTCCATGGCAAAATTCTTACTTTTTACACAGCTCTACCACATTAAAAAAGGAAGAAGGAAAAGAAGAAGGGCGGGGAGGAGGGAGAAGAGAGGAAAGGAGAATGAGGAGGAAAGACATGTGTGTGCCCAGCATTTGAGGGGTGGGAAACAGTCAACCTGCACTATTAGCAGAAGGAAGGAAATGGCCGGCGTGCAGACTTAAGACGGTATCTACGAGAAGGACAGATAAATTACTGATTATGTTTCACCATGACAAGATAATGCGTACTATTAGCAAAAATTTCATTCTCCAAGCAACAGAAACAATTTAAATTCCCCACGAAGGAAAGTGATACCATTTTGATATTTTAATATTATAATTCCAAAACATCACACTTCACTTTCTATAGAGAGCACCTCAACGATAATAATATTTATTTGTTTGCTGCAAATTTTGTTCCTGTTCACACATTCTGTCCTGGTAAATAAAGCCTAATAAAAGGCAAGGGGTGCTTTACTAAATTTATCTCAAAGTTTGCTGCTCCCTATATTCAGTTTACTCTAAAAGAATGATTATTTGAAATGGTCAGAGAATAAAGATGGTCTGAATTATTAAGTCTGATGTTAACCTTCAAGCCCCTTTTCTTTCAATTCTTCTTTAAAATTCCCCCAAGAGTATTTCTCACTAACCAGTTAGTCTTTGTTCTAGTCTGTGTTCTAGTTTATCACTATTTATAGCTGATAAGGAGACTTACTACAATTGCTTCCTCTGTAAAATGAGGAGTGGAGACTAGCTGAACTTTACTATTTCAGCTTTCAGAACAATCCATGGGTGTGCTTGGTTAGTGAAGGCTTTATGAAGAAAATGGAACCCTTCACAAGCAAGTTTGCACTGTGATGTATGTGCTGTTATTATCAGTGTCAAGTGAGATTAGGGTGAACTTGTATTGACCCTGGTGAATTTTTTTAAAAAAGACATATCTATAGTAAATAAGGGAATATTGTGTGGCTAGAAACATAATTACTTGAAGTAGAACCAATATGACCCATGTGAACAATAACCTGAGTTTTAGAAAACTGAGATGATGACATGGAAAGTGTTTTTACTGTTTCGATCAAATTATGACCAGAAGTAGGAGGGTATCTTCATCTTCTTTTTGGTAGGTTTAGCTTGGTTTATCTAGGACAAATAAAACCTCAAAAATGTGTTCAGGGGCTCATTTGCAGTTAAGTGGCCAGGATCTGTGAAGCTTGCTGAGAATAGTTCTGGGGAGCTAGGAGCCTTGCATCCAAACAACTCCTCATGCTGCACATTTTCTTAAAAAAGAAAAAAATAAAAGTAGTATGATAAGAAATGAACAGGAGAGATAGTAGCACTGTCTTGAGTCTCAAGAGACCAAAGTCTAATCCTGCTTCAGTTTGTGAATGACTTTCTGGTCTTGAGCAATATAATTTCACCTTTTAGAGTTTTATTATCCTTGACCAGAAAGAAGAATTTATGATACCTAAGATCCTATTTCAACAGGCAATAATTTTAGATGTCTAGGGTTCATTCATCAAATAATCATTTTATTTGACTAATAATGACTTGTCCTCCTGGTGTTTTCCTCTTTTGTAGCAGATTACAGCAGAACAGGAGGATTGCAGGAAGGTTAGGAGACTGGTTGCACAAGCCTTCCAGGCCATGAATTTCCAGGTATTGAGGATTTAGTGTTCTGTACTATCCTGAACTTACACAGAATGCTACGCACGTGGTTCTGCATTATTCTAGAAGATGGGAAGAAGCAAACTGTGAATGCAGGGTAAAGATACCAAACTGGGACAGTGGAGACCAGCCCTATAGTTCTCATAGCATTAAGACTCAAAGCAGTGGTGCATATTACAGGGGTATTTGCGAAACTTGGTAAATGTAGAATGTAAATGTTTTGGCACAGTAACTGAGATAACGCCGGAAAGGCTATGTTAACCACTGTGATAAAAATGTGTCAAATGGTTTATGAAGCGAATGTATGATGCCCCATGATCATATCAATCTATACAGTTATGATTTAATAAAAAAAATAAAAAAAAAATAAAAGTCCTCTTCAGAGAGGTTTCTGTTCAAATCTCTTGCCCACATAAAAAAAAAAAAAGACTCAAAGCAATAAAACCAGATGTGAGAATAGGGACAGAGAACAGTTGTGATGTCCACAACCTGGTGGATTAAATCTAGGTACTGAAGCAAAGGTGGCAAGGAGCCAGCAGTAGCCACCACTCACACCGACTGCAGCCTTGCTTTCAGCCAAGTGATCCTTAAATTTAGACAGAGAAAGTGGCAGGTTAGATTTAATCCACCAGGTTGTGGACATCACAACTGTTCTCCGTCCCTATTCTCACACCTGGTTTTATTGCTTTGAGTCTTAATGCTACGAGAACTATAGGGCTGGTCTCCACTGTCCCAGTTTGGTATCTTTACCCTGCATTCACAGTTTGCTTCTTCCCTTCTTCTAGAATAATGCAGCACCACGTGGGTAGCATTCTGTGTAAGTTCAGGATATACATATACCTGGGTTTTTGAAAAGGTCCACATACACACAAAAATTTTAGCCCCCAAATACATTAAATTCCTTCAGTTGTCATGATATTGTTATTTCTTAGGGCAATGTTTTTCGACCTTTATTTATCTCAAGGCACACTTGAATATAAACATCTGTGGCACACTTCAATCATGTTGATTAAAAAAAAGAGTTAAAAAAAGGATATACTTACTGTACTTTGAACTTTTTTCAAAAAGAATTTAATAAATGATATTTAAAATTGTTCAGAGCACACTTAAGATCCTCTCATGGCACACTGGTTGAAAATCACTGCCTTAGTGTATATCCATATCTGAAAACGTGAACATACACCACCTTAGTGTGAGTGAATTAAATAGATTGCTCTCTTGGGAAAAAGACAACCTGAGAGCACTTGATGTTTGAGGAAAGAGTGTGATGATGGAGTGGAAATGGAGCAAAAATGGGGGTTCTAAGGAATGCAGTTCAGAAACCAAAATAGTCTCACTTCCCACTTAGCAGAAAAATAATCAAGGTTGGTCTGGACTCTCTAAAATGTAAAAATAAATGAACACCTAGAGACTTGAGATCTAATTGGATTTCTAGCTATATACATAGCCTGTTTGTGTGACATTAAACTCTAGAGGGCCCAAAAGTTCTTTTACTAGTCAAGAAGGAACCGCGAACACATCCTCCCCTTGCTCTAATTCCTTTGTGCTGGAGCAGCTCTCTGGGATCCTTGGAAGAAAGGTGCTGCGTAAAGCAGGAGGGTGTGGACTTGGATCGCTGGGGTAGGGAGCCTGTGCGGTCTTGGATGGGGACAGGGTTTCTCCATGTGCATTCAATTTATGCTTTTTTTCATCTCTGGAACCCACTTAGGAGGCTGCTGGTGTACGTTATAAGTCTGGAAAAGCACATGCACGAAACAAACAAATAAATAAATAAATAGCTGCCCTCTTCCTCAGATATGAGTCATTGCAAGCTGGGCTTGCAGAGGTGGCTGATAGGCCCCCCCCTTTCTGGCATGATTCATTGTCTCCCTCAGACTTGCTGGCAGAGGAGTGAGCAGGAGAGCTTGAGGGAAGGAAGCAAATGAACCTTTCACTCTCCTGGGTGGGACCTGTGCTATGTTGAACTCTCCTCTAGCTGAGGAGGGACAAGTACTTGTTCATTTCACGACATCAGGCGCATAGGCCTGCAGATTGGATACTTGTGGGTCACTCTTTTATTTACTTGTGACTATGTTGAACCAAACATGCTTTAAATCCCTAGTTAGAGATTCTTATCTAGAACTGAAAATAGTTATTCAATTGTCCTGCACAATTGCTTATGTCATTTGGATAAAAAGGGTATAAATTAGTTTGTGTGGGGGGGGGTTGTGCATGTGTGTGTGTGGGGGGGACAGTTATTAAAGAATTCACTTTCACTCAAGAATGAAAATAGAAAAAAATAGAATGTCACATGCAATTCTCCAGCAATCATCAGAAAGGAAGAGAAAACTTTTAAGAATGTCATTAAGTGCTACAATTAGATGATATATAATCAGATATAAGATGTGTGCAGACTTATTTAATAGCAGGATTTCTACTAGAAGATCTTGAAAAGTTTGAGTCATATTACTAACAGTATTTGTAGAAAGTTGAATATATTTAGAAATAAAGAGAAGTGAGAAATGTAAAGTATTTTAATCTTATACTTCTTTTTTTAAGTCCATATTTCTTTAATTTGCAATTTTCGCTCTTCATGTAAAGGGCCTCAGACAAAAGTACACAAAAAGTCCCTTTTCTACCATATTTAGAGACATGAGATATAAAATAGAAAGAAAAGAGCGCAACGCATGGTCCACTGAGTAGACTTCAGTGAATTTTGTTGGTCAAATGCCACAAATAAGTTGAATGATTTTTTTCTTTGTAGAGAAATCTTACGTGCATTAAAGGGTGAAAAACTGAAATGGCTAAATTACCGAGAAACAATGGGTAACTAAACAATATAAAAAAATATTCTGGCTATCTCTCTGACTTCAAGGAAATACCTCCCACTAGGTATCTAAATCTGGCTGCAGATTCCTAAAAGTTTAGCATGCTGTGGATCACACTGTAACACAATTGTGTTTCTATAGTTTCACATTTTAAGGAGAACTTTCTCCCTTTTACTTTCAAACCCCAAATCCCAGGCCTGAGCCTAAAAGCCAGTTTGTCCCTATTCGGTGGCCATTAGAGAACTAGTACAGAATCCAATTACTTTCAATGAAGAATATTTAAGCTACCAGACGCTTCTCTAATATCAACTGTGCTTTCCTTAGAAGTTTAGCGCATTTCTGTAAATTAGAGTTTCTCAGAAGTATGTCCTTCAGATTACCAAACTCAGAATCTCCTCAGTGACCGACCCAAAGTTACTGATTCAAACCTTCTAGGATTTGCCTTAAGAATCTACAATTTCATCAAGCTCTGTAGGCCATTTCATGCATAGCAAGCAATGTTTGAAGACCTCTGCTAAACCAACAACACGATATTTCTAGAAAACGTCTCCAACTGTTTCTATTCTTAGCAAAGTGGCTTATAGTGATCACATCTATGGTAGAGAAACCCCTTCGATGACTTTTCCTTGTTTTGAAGCAGCCCTGATGGAGATGACATTGGTAATAAAAGAAGTCTGAGATAAAATGCCACTGGAATTCCAGCCCCAAGGAATACAGTATCTGAGGGAGAAGGTTCCCGCTGCAGGCAATTTTTTATTGCTTATTGCCAACATGTACTATGGATCCTTGTGAGCTTACTCCCTAGAAATAAGGGAACAACTTCTGTAGAGGTCCAGATAGTAAATGATTTTAGTCTTTTTGGGCCATTCAATCTTGGCTATTACTCAACTTTGACAATTACTCAACTTTGAAAGCAGCCATAAGTGAACCCTAGGTGAACAGAAGGTGGAGAGGTGTAGCCTGTGTTATAACAAAACTTCATTGATACTGAAATTCCAATTACATAAAATTTTTACATGTAACAAATTATTCTTCCTCTTTTGATTTTAAAAATCATTTAGAAAATAGAAATCATTCTTAGCTCACCGGGCTGTACCAAAATAAACAGTGGGCAGAATTAGCTCACTAGCTGTAGTTTCCCAATGTTTCAGCCCTAAAACAATTCTCAAACTTTAAATTCACCAGGAGGATATGTTAGAACACAGATTACTGGGCTTCATAGGAAGAGTCTGTGATATTCACATTCTAGGGTAGGGCGTGATGGTATAGTTCTACGAAGCTCATAGGTGGGTTCAATAAATTTCAATTGCCAGGCAAAAAAGGTGGTAGGTTTCAAACATCCATCTCATTTGACCAATGTGAGAGCATCTTTTTTTACAAAATTAAGTCCCCTATTGGAAAGAAGAACAAGAAGGAGTCCAAATCCAAGGAGGTTATAAGAGAATACTTTGGCTTAGAAGTTGTTGAGAGGCTGATTTAGACTTATCAACATCAGAGGTGGAGATGTGGAAGTTTTTTTGGCAAAAGAGACCTGGGAGGAGAAGAAAATAACAGAGAAACAGGGTGGAGAGTCCTAATTACCATTACATTAAGACCAGGTTCCTCTGATTCATGCTGACCTTAAAGTCATCTAATAGAGGCTGAATCTGTTCCATGTGAATCATTTTTTTTTTCTGAATTCCAAGTCATTATTGTTATTTTTATTATTGAGGAAATAAAAATTATTATGTGGCCATGTAAATGGTTGATAATTCAAAGCAATTACAAAAAATTAAAAGTCCAGATCCTTATATTTAGCCTACTTGCTGCTCTGTGCTAGACAGAATACAAGGGGCTTTGCACTAGGGGGCTTCAGCTGGAGTTTATAGATCAGGACTGGGGATGAGGAAGTAGAAAGATGTCTCTTCATTCCTTTAATTCTCAATCCGAGCCCCATTTCTCACTTCTACTTACTTTGGGACCTAGTCTTGCCAAGTATTCTCTCTTGCTCTTTTTGCCCTTCACTCTTCTCCTGAAGAATTCCTAATCTTTATTTATTTATTTTTGAGACAGAATCTCAAGCTGTTGCCCTGGGGAGAGTGCCATGGCATCATAGCTCACAGAAACCTCCAACTCAGGCTCAAGCAATCCTCTTGCCTCAGTTTTTTTTCTATTTTTAGTAGAGATGGGGTCTCACTTTTGCTCAGGCTGGTCTCGAACTCGCAAGCTCAAGTTATCCACCCACGTTGGCCTCCCAGAATGCTAGGATTATCGGCGTGAGCCACCGCACCCAGCCAATCCTTTTAAAGGAAATTCTACCTGAGGAAAACTGCAAGGCAAAAGCCACAACGACCTCTGAGTTGTCAGAGGCAAAGTATCAAAGTTTCTTTCCAGACCTCTTTCTTCTTTGCCTCTGCATGGCATGTGACACTGCTGGCATCAACCTCTTGAAGTGCTGCTCTTCTCCAGCTCCGGTAAATACCCTATGCCTTTGCCTAGTCATTGGTTCCTTTATTCCTTTACCTCTTATTCACACTCCTCAGTCATGAGAATGAATTAAGAATAAAAAAAAAAAAAAAAGAGTAAGATCTGGGCCATTCTTTCTTTCCTCTATAAATGTTTTTTCTCAAATATTTTAAATACTATTGAGTTTCTATATTTTTTCTTGTGGTTTGCTCTCTATAGGAATTGCCTTTAAGGAACTCAAGTGTTCATTTTTTCTTTCCTTCTACTCTGTAATGAAGGGGTTTAAAGTTTAAGTGCAAAGACAAAGATCAGTCTCCTTTCTCTAGGGAATTTTTAAAAGATCAGAATGGTAAGAATATATGACCAGTTTTTTTTTTTTTAAGGGTTCTGAAATGATAAGATCTTAGGGCTAGTTTTCATAGCTCCTTCTACCCCATTCCTATCTTGTTGCTCAGAACAGCTCTGCCTTTGGCACTATCATCAACTCTTTTACCTATTCTTTGTCTCTGCCTTCTTTTCCTATAGTACTGGGGCAAGTTTCCTTGGAATTAGAGTAAGATTAGAAGTTGCAATTTGGAAGTCTGAGAAATGGAATAATTGCACTCCCTGGGTATCACTGGCCTTGTTAGCTAATGAATGTGTGTATTTGGTGAATGTAGAAGAGCTAAAAAGGAACAAGGACAAAGTTAGGTAAGGATTATCTTAGATAAAGTAAAGTTAGGTAAAGGTTAACTTAAGTAAAGGTGTCTATTATGGGTTCCAACCTAGCTTCTGCATTAGGGTTTGGAGCTCAAGTCCCTGCAAATAAGAAAATGTCATTTTGCCTTCTTTACTAGTAAAAATCATAGGTACCAAGGGGACTCTTACAAGGAAGAGGAGTAAAGCAAGCATGTTACGAATTCCTGGCTAAAGATATTAGCACCTTAGCCTGCAATGGGATCACTTGTTCTTTTCTTGTTTATACATTTGAGTTCTCTGTGAATTCTGTTTGCTTGCACATGAAAGCTATAACACAGTTATAACCTAAGAATAGGGGGAGGGGGAAAGGAAGGAGAGGAAAGGGGGAGGTGGGCGGAGGGAGGATGATTGGTGGAATTACACCTGCGGTGCATCTTATAAGGGTATATGTGAAACTTGGTAAATGTAGAATGTAAATGTCTTAACACAATAACTAAGAAAATGCCAGGAAGGCTATGTTAACCAGTGTGATGAAAATGTGTCAAACAGTCTATAAAACCAGTGTATGGTGCCCCATGATTGCATTAATGTACACAGCTATGATTTAATAAAAAAAAATATTTTTTTGAAAAAGGAAAAAAGGTATTAGCACCTTATTCCACTATTGTTACCAAGAATATTTATTTCCTTTTTTTGACTCTGAACAACATCTTCAACTGTTAGTACACCATTCAGGTGCATCTTATCAGATTTGCTTAAACTAATGTGTCATCTTTCTTCTCAAATTGGCTTCCATGTTTAATACATTGACCTGCACATCTCTGCCAGTGGTAGTGTTTCTCCTGGCCAGAGGGCTTCATATCTTCACATTAACTTGATTTTTTTGTCTTGTTACCCTGCCTCTCTTATGTCTGTCAATGAACCTCATTTGATTAACTAATGAAACATGCTGAATTTTCTTTAATAGCACAACTGCCATCCATACACACTATGTTCAACCCAGTCCAAATCTTACATTTGAATTTGCATCATTAGAAAAGCCTCATAGCAGTTATGTGCCTCTAGTTGACATATGTGGAGATACATTACTTCAAACTAGAGCTCTACCCTGTAGTTTAATCCTAGCTTTCTTTGCCATAGATTAAGAAAGAAGCTGCAGAATATTTTTCAAGATAATGTTCTAATCATGCAGCCAAGACCAATGGTATGGCCCATGAAACTTGAAAAGATTGGGAGGCCTTTGCAGCAAAGTTTGTAGAATCTGGAGAAGGGGACACACAGAGTTGATAAAAGAAAAGCAAAACGATCTAGGTGATACACACATAGTATTAACTACAAAGGACTATTTTTATTCCATCCCTAAAGATGAGGAAAGTAAGATTTAGGAAAAGTAGGTTCATTCTTCAAAGGTCAGCCAATAAATGGTGGTTTGCTCCCTGAGGGCAAGGACTTATCTGTTTTGTTTGCTGCTATAACCCCAGCATAAATACTTAAGTCTCCAAAAACATTCGGTGAATGACTGAGTGAAGAATGTCCCCTCTCCATAATAAAATTGTTTTAACCTATATTGATCTGTCTTTATTCAACCTTTAATTTTTACCAAAAGTCAAGTCTATTCAACCACTGCAGACTTCTATAACTTCTCATTCTCTTGAACTTTTATCATGACAGATAATGATAGGTTATCTTGCAATATTGTTCTCAATTTTCACTCAAGTATACTTTGTCTCATTCAGATCTGGGATCTTGAGATAGAATTTTACTTCTTTGATTGCACCACAGCATTCAATTGTCCTTTAATTTAACAACAAATATTTATTAATCATTAACTATGCTCCAGAGATTGTGCTAGCTTCTAGGCACAGAGCAGCCAAGAAAAATGATCACATCCTCCCCACTTGCAAGCTACTGTTGGAAAATGGCATTAACCCAGCAGGTGAACAAATAAAGAGCAAGTATACACTGTGATCAGTGCCCTGAAGGCCACAGAACGAAATGATATCAGAGATAGTAACTATGGTAGATCAAGTTGTCAGAAGACATCTCAGAGGAGGTTCCATTTAACTTCAATAAAAATAAAAAGGATCTAGCCCAAGGGAAAACTTTCCTGGCTGAGGAAAGGTCCTGGATAAAGATCCTGAGGTGGGAAAGGGCTTAACATGTTTGAGGACACAAAGGAAAGGTGATTCTGGTGGAGGACAATTCAGGACAGGCCAAATGGGAAAAGGTAAAACTCAAGAGGGGATGAAAGGGTTACAGGGAGGCACTTCCTGAGTAGATCTAAGTGACTGACGCCTGATCCTCCAGGACGAGAACAGATCGATCACATCTGTGGACAGCATTTTGACAGTAGAATCTTCGAATTTTATGTTTATTCATTTTCTTGTCTACCTCCTTGTCTCTGTGTGTAAAGTGGTTCTAACAACTAGACTTTTGGCTTTTCGCCTACATTTCTGGGTTCTCCTTTAGATGTCTCAAGCTTCTAGACAGAGGAAATTGGATTGAAAATCTGATCACCATATAAACTTTTAAAACAATTCCACTTTTCTCCCGGTTCAAAGCAGGAAATTTTAAAATACGGATGAAGAAAATTATGACAAAAGAACATCATAGTGTGAAAAACTGTTATTTCTATACAATCTGCATTACATTCTTTTTTGCAAGTAGGTAGGTATAAAAATTTTTTAAAACACTAAATTGTGTAGATTAAAGTTGCCAGCTATATTAGTTGTACCATTAAAAGCAAGATGTCAAATCTCATTTCTCTATAGATGTGCTTAAAAGTTATAATTTGGTGTAGTTGTTTTATTTGGACTGGTATGTCAAGCATTTCTATAAACTGACATGATATTAGAGTAAGATTAGAAGTTCTATTACTATATGAGGGGTACAGGAAGTCAACAGACTGCAAATTTTAGCCAAGTTAATTTTAACCTCATAATAGAAAGTTATTTTTTTCTGAATATTTATTTCTACAATAGTATACTAAAACTTTTATGATTAAATGGCATAAACATTATAATTAAACGTTCCTATTAAAACTAACACTGAGCCCCCTCCATTACTCTTTAAAGTTATAGTCACGCCAGGTCTATGACGAGTAAATAAATCAAATCTAATAATTCCTAGAAATTAATGAAACACTTAGAATAAAAATGCTTACTGAAAAATAATTTTAATCTATGTTTTAGAAATAGAAATAATTTTAAACAAATCATTTAAAAAAATCAGGAAAATTACCACAAGTCTTGATTTCTCTCTCTTTGACCCAGGATAGTTTCAAGCTTCATTTTTTAATACTCTTTGTTAAAATCCTATCATTCTGATAATGATTTTTGTTGCAGATACTTGTAATTGTTCTTGCAAAAGGGATGGATTGGTCTTCAAACAGTTAAATATAGAACATTCCTGATTTTCTAAAGTAGATGGTGAGCTATGAATAAAAGATAAAACCTTCATCTAAATATAGGAACTAAATTGGGATTAGCTAATTGCACTATAAAATTATTATGATCTACAGGGTAAGAGACATGTAACACATTGTAATTTCTAGACCAACACATCAATTCCATGGGGCATAGCCTCACCTGCATATGCAGCAATTTACACACACCATCCCATTAGTATAAATGGGATTTACTTACCAACTCACTTTAGTAGCTAAAGGAGAATCTAACTCAACAAGATTATTTCAAGCTTTTAGACAGAAATCAGAGATCAGACTATAGTGAGGTACAGGATGTCAATATTTCACTTGCCAACAGAGGATGGCTATAGAAACTATTTGTACCAAAATTTCTTATGTTCAATGCTCAGGGAAAAAGGAAAAGTAATGAGATGAAATGAATTGAAATACCCTTATTGAAAACACTTTGAGAAGGCCCTGGTGACCGTCAGCTTACCTTAGGTAGAATTTTCCTCTTGGTTCACATGGGACATGCTCAGCCAAAACTTTAGCCAAGGTCATTATTGTTACAGTTTCTATTCAAACATGTTTGTAGTCCTTTTTACTTAAGAAAAAGAAAGAAGGGATTTCTTGGAGGGAAACAACTTGGAAAATGAAGAGAGATCTATAATTTAAGTTTACACAGCTTACAGTAAAGCTTAAGGTTAAGGCAACAAAACATAGCAAAGTCCGACTTGCCTCAACAGAGGCAATTCCTTTCAGGTTTTATAAATGGAGAAGAAGAAAAAGAAAAATAACAGATCAGGATTTTAAAGTGATCCCAGAACATGCCTGTATCTATTTGTTGGTAGACTATGAAAAAGAAAAGTGTTTAAAGGGAAGATTAATTGAAACATTTTATTTTTCTCTAAAATGTTTGTGAATCCTTTGTGCACCAGGAATATCACACTTTAACCTACGATTGGCATCCCTACAGATCCGTTAGTAGGCTCCAGTCGGACAGACAGACTCATTAATTCTCTCTTTATCACAAACCCCGAACATCTGTGTATTGGCCTTTAAAACAATGTCAGGTTAAGAAAACAAACCATTTTTCAGACTTGAAAAGGGTTTTGAGTTACAGGATGGACAATCATAGGGTGAATAAACCAGTATGTTTGGGTATCCTATGCAGATTATTTAGAATAGGATTCACAACTTTATGAAATTCTTTATCCCTTACTCTGCACTTCCCCATTTCCATCGCTGTTCCCGGTTTTTGATTAAAACCAAAAATACTTATTGAATTTCACAGAACAAATAAAATTAAATAAATTAAACCTGTTCTCAAAATATTTAGGATACAGGTTAAAGACCTCAAATCTCCCATTCCAATTCATTCTCTGGGCAACATTAACTTATCAGACGGGTTTGGTTTGTTCTTGCTGACCCTTCACAGTCTAAAAAATTCTTAAGTTCTGAACTTACATATCTCCAAAGATGCACCCAGAGATTTTTTTGGTTCCCTTTCTTTTTAAAAGAAACATCATGCTTCCTCCTCAAACATCTTGACTGCTGCAGAACCAATGAGGTGATTTGGCTGTCATCTATGGGAATAAATTGGCTTGGAACATTGCCTACAGGAAAGAGGGTGTTTCGTTTTTTTTTTTGTTTGTTTGTTTGTTTGTTTTTTGTAGAGACAGAGTCTCACTGTACCGCCCTCGGGTAGAGTGCTGTGGCATCACACGGCTCACAGCAACCTCTAACTCTTGCGCTTCCGCGATTCTCTTGCCTCAGCCTCCCGAGCAGCTGGGACTACAGGCGCCCGCCACAACGCCCGGCTATTTTTTGTTGCAGTTTGGCCCGGGCTGGGTTTGAACCTGCCACCTAAATATTTGCAATAAAGCAAACCTCAGAAACAAACACTAGATGCACAATCCTAATGGAGACTTCCAGGCCCACTTTGCTCTTTATATATAAGCAATGCCTTTGTTCATGAGAGAAAAAGGGTACTATTATATCTGAACTGACCAGACTTTAAGAATATGTACCCACATGCTGTGCATCTCACAATGTGGATTTGAATTAGGCTTCAAAAGGTGAGATACATCATTCATTAAAAAATTATTATAAGCAGTCTGCATACCCCTTTAACAAGATTAAAAATTATTTGTATAAAATACATAAGATATAGAAGTAAGATATGGATATATTCTCAGGTTAAATGTCAAATGATAAAAAATATAAGTTAAGCTAAAATTACTTTTCTAGGTATGACTAGGTAACTTACATATAAGAAATAAAATGGACCTATTTTGTTCAGAAACAAAAAAGATTTTCCTCTGATTGTTAATGACAACAAAAATAATTTCATTGGGCTTTTTCAGATTAGGTTGCTACTTGAAGTCAATCCAAATTCAAAGCTTCTAGATTTCCTAAATATAAATGATGTGTAATAGTCATTTCTTAAAACATACATGGTCTAAAGCTTTATTTTATAAGGACCATATGCAAAATGAAAAAAAAAAGGTTAAATAAAAATACATTGTAACACACATAAAACCCCAGAGTTACTTTAAGTATGCTGTTGTTAGCACTTTCAAATGCAAAGGGGACATTAAAACACACACAGATCCTCACAAGCTTACTGTTTTCATTTTGCCTCTTCCTATTTCACTCTTTTCATAGTAATGCTACAAAGAGGAACTTTAGATAATTCTTAAGAGCAAAGCCCAGTGTTGCAACACACTTAACTACCCCCGAGCTTCTATTTAAGGTTACCTGGCATAGTTAGCTCCGCCAGATGTAGTTTTGCTATTGGATAATTTGATTTGCTGACAATGTGCACTGCCTTAGAATAGGAAGTGCCTAGGTGACTGGTGTCCAAATCACACATATTCTTTTGGTTAAAATGAAATGTGAGTCTGAATTTAGCCTTTAATTACATTTCCTTCCTTACCTCCAACAAACAAATTTTTATAACCTCTCCAATAAAAAAAGTCATATTTTGCAAATTACTACTTTGGAAGCAGCCCAGGACCAAATGTTATTTAGGAAATTTTCTATTATTTATATTAATCAGAGATGTATGTCCTCTGTGTTTTTAATGGCTTTATCAAATGGCTAATGCCTAACTGAGATACATGGTTGGCCATAGGATTTCAGGCCTTTATGTAAATTATAAACTGGTAAATTAAAATTACTCTCATAAGACTCCCATGCAGAATAAAATGAGCTATTGCATATGCAAGGCAATATAAGAGTTTCTGCAATATCTCAGGCACTTAGACTGGTTCAAAAGCATCCCAATTTCAGAGATGAGAAAATACCCACATCATGTAAAAATTGAACTAACCACAGGTAAGGAAAAGGGGTTCATGTCAAAAGAGAAATAAAATAGAATTGCTTAAGAGAAACATTTAAAGTAAGCATTCCTTTAAATTATCTCCTCTCATAATAAGTGTCTGTCACTGTGGACTGCATCAGGTTTGTTTTGTCAAATGAACAATCTTTTCACATTTTACCATGTGCTTAAATAAGGCAGACTAAGTATTAAATCTGAGGGCTCTGTGCTCTAAGAAACATTTTTACAAGTGGAAAGTTATTCAGCTTAGATAGTTCATTCATTCATTTCCAGAGCCTTTTAAACCTGCATAATATATTAAATGTCAGAAAGCTATAAAATCTCTTTAACTATTGATATGTATTTGTAGATAGCAATATAAATCCTGCCATAAGTAAACGACTTTACCTAAACAGATTTGGAGCATGATTCTACTGCTTATAGGGACATAGCCTTCTTGTTATGTTGTGTACCAAAAGCTTGAACTTTTCTTTTTTTTTTGTCATGTTTTCTAAATGATTGCCATAGAATGTCAGTATTGGGAGCTTTTTAACACAAATTAGTGTTAACAACAATACAAATGTATGCATTATATAGCATGGATATGTACTCTACATCTGGATTCCCACAGTTACAGAGATGCTATAAGCATGAAGAAAAAAAAAATAATGCCATGCTGAACTTTCCTCAAACAAGGCTTTATATTAGTTAAGGTATTGTCAGTTGCTCAAATAAGTAAATTCAAAGTGTATGCTTTATTAATGTAAAGTAAACATTCCTGATTTGGGGCAGTTGTTTTCCTAACAGCACTTCAGGAACTTTGTCTATGTTAACCTGTTGTCTCTCCCATTTACAATTGATAGCTTCCAATATCACCATGATAGTCCCTGCTCTGGGGAAGAGGAAACAGGAGACTGTCATTACTCTTCCCCACATTCCATTGGCTAGAAGTCAATCCCATCACACACTAGAAGAGAAGCTGTAATGTTTAGTCTCAGAAAGGGAGGGAATAAGTGGAAAGGCTCTGCTACAGTTCTGTTTTACAGGCCCTTACTTTTGAAGAACACATTTATCTTCTTCAGTCTTTTCAAAATGATCTCTTCATTCATCCAATCCCTTCATGACTGTATCTCCATCCCAACTGTCATCACTTTTGTGCATGCCCTCTTTCTGTGTCTTCTGTGCCTTTACTATAGACTACTGTCTTTGTAAATAATTTTAAAACAACTTTGTGTTTTTCTTCTTAAAAATTCCTCTGTTTCAGGGTGGTCCCTGTAGCTCAAGGAGTAGGGCGCCAGCCCCGTATGCTGAAGGTGGTGGGTTCCAACCCAGCTCCAGCCAAAAACTGCAAAAAAAAAAAAAAAAAAATCCTCTCTTTCAGCACTTACCCAGACCTGCAATTATAAGTTTCTTCATTTATTTCATGCCTCAGATTAGAAGATTCCAAATATCATAGATAATATGATAGTCTCCATTGATTAAAAGCATCTAGCAAAGAATGTGGCATACAAGCTAAAAACTGAATATAATCCAAAAGAATCTAATCTTTACCTTGAGTAGGCTGAGTTATTTTGAATAAATGAATGAATTATATGATGGAAGTACAATGATAAGGACTTTTATGTGCATGTACAACATATTGCCATGTAGGAATTCAAATATAAATTCCATAGTTCAAGATTTAAGCTGTTTGGTCAAACAGTATCACTCCAAAGAAGTTCTTTCAAGCCAAGTATATCTCATCTCCTTAAGCTATTTTACAGGTAACCCGTACCATGATTCAATCATATAATCAATTATAAATTTCTATCTTGTCCTTTTATACAATCAACTACACTTTTCAACTGAACATTTTCAAAGGATTTTCTCCAGTTAAATCTGCCCTTCTCTTTCATTCTCATACTGACTTTCACTAGAACTAAGCTTCAGTGTTCAATTCGTACTATCATCAGCTCCAGTAGAGCCATGAAAGGGAGAGGACTTGACCTCTCCCACCTCCTTAGGTACCGTCAGTTTTTTCTCACAACCTTCTACAAATAAATGTATTATTGATACTTAACGATATGGATTTGAACTGTGCAAGACCTCCTATATGTCTATTTTATTTCACCTCCACCACTCCTCTTAATCTTTCCCAATCTACTCAAAATGAAAACCACAAGGAGTTTAAACACCTTTGTCATAGTCCATGTTCACATAATAAATATGTTTTATCATTTTACAATTTTCTTAATAACGTTTTCTTTAATCTAGTTTACTTTATTATGTAAGAATACAAAATGGAATACATATAACATGCAAAACATGTGTTAATTGACTGTGGGTGTCATCAGTAAGGCTTCTTGTCAACAGTATGTTATTAGAAGTTGAGTTTTAGAGTGGGCAAAAGATACACACATATTTTCAATTGCACAGAGTGTCAGGACCCCTAACCACCAATTATTCGAAGGTCAACTGTTCAATCAAATTTAAAAAACAAAAACTTTTTCTTGCTAGATCACTAACTTTACAGCTAATATCGCATGTCTCATTGTCACTAAAATCACCATCCAAAGAAATTCCTAGAGAACTGAAATCTTGGGACCATTGCAACTGATACATTTGAAGCATTCAATCAGAGAGAAAGTAGATAAAACAAACCTTGCAAATTAATTGATTGGTATTGTGTAATACAAGGAAAACATTTTGCTTACATGAACGCATTTTAAACATTTGTGATTTATTAGAGCTTCCAATCCAAGATGAATTTACTCCCCATGAGACATTTGTGAATCTTTAAGACATTTTTGCAACTCAAGGGGGCTACTAGTGAGTGGAGGCCAGAAATACTTGTAAATAACACAAAAACACAGCAGCTTAGTCCAACATAACAAAATATTGGTTACAAAATGTAAATCAGTGGGCGGAGACAAGATGGCTGACTGAAACCAGCTTTCCACAGAGGCTCCCGTCCAGAAGGAGAGTTAAAGGACAGAAATTTAGCAAGTAACCTGGTGGATTAGAGCTGCACCAAGACATAAGGTTGAAGAATGCACATCAACCCCGCTGAGGTGAGCTGTGACCCCAAGGATATAAACAAAATGTATAAAATCCATCACCAAGCAAATGGGAGTCCCCTCCCCCATGAGAATGGCTCGGAATGCCCCACAAATAAACAAGCAGAGTTCAAAGGTCCTCCCACTCCACTCCACGGGGGAGACCCTCTAAAAACTGGACCTACCTCCCCTACTAGGGTGCCACAGCATTCTCCTGCCAGGCATAAAACTGTATAAAACTGTATATATTCTCTACCTGCAATTCTGAGCTCCCAGCACTCCCCTCCACTCTCACTCTGAGGTCTGGAGGCCTGTCTCCCAAGAGTCCAGATTCTTGGGTGATTTCTTGAGAAGTGTGGACAGGGCCTAGACTCCATCTGGTCAGTGCTGATTCTGTGGCATGGGAGTGAGGAGAGGACGGTTGGCTGAGAGGGAACCACACCGGAGCAGCAGTGCCCCGAGGCGCAGACCAACAGTTTTTTTGGCAACAATAGGGTCACCTGGGATATTCCAAAGCCACATCCCCTGTCTCCCTGGGCAAACAGAGGAGGCTGGGCATCTTCTCAGGTGGCAACCACCACAGAACAGATCTGGGACGGGAACGCAGGCCCCGTGAGTAAAGGCTTTGCCTCAGGTGGTACCGGCCTGGGTGGAGCATGGGGACTAGAAAACCCATGCACAGAGCCGGGAAATTCCCACCGCGGGCTGAGCCAGAGGACCACTTTACTGAGCCTAAGACACACCCAGCCCTCAGGGGATTGTCAGCCTATAGACAAAAGAAGGCAGGAGGCTAGAACTGACAGCTAACTGAATACAAACCTGTAGGAGCAAAGACAGGGCCTGAAGCACAGGCTCTGGGAACTCAAAACAGCTTCTCTTCTACAGAGGAATTTAGCAGGGACAGAAGCAAATTCCTGCAAAGTTGTTCTGTTCTGTTCTGTCGGTAATATCAATCAGGGGCCAGGCTGGAACTGAGTGAACAACCCCCAGCCTCCATCAAGCACCAGAGGTTGTCGGGCCTCACCTCCCCCTGCTGGATAGAGGAAGAGTGCAGAGGCCTGGCTGAGCAGATAAAGATTTGCTTGTGATTCAGGCAGGTGCAACCCCCTGGAGTATCTGTTCACTGGAGGCACCTGGGTCACAGCCCTACAGGGCTATCAGTGACTGGGTGTGACAGAGGTGCAAGGTGGGGAAGAAGGCATCAACATTACCAGACTAATCTATTTGCTGGGTGGGTCCTCCTGACTTCACAGAGCACCAGAGCAAGTCATATGTGAGTTATCACCAGACCCCTGCGAACCATTTGCCAGAGACCTTTTAAACTCTCCCATTTGAGACAGGTGCTGACTGAGAAAATTGATTTGGACTTTTTCAACTGAGCCAATCACCCGAGGACTATTCAAGTGGTGCCCTGGTTGTGTGGTTGTAGGAAGGTTTGATTTTCCTTTTCCAATTGTTGCCTGTGGGGGGCAAGGTGACTTAATTGTCTCCACAGCTGAGACTTTAACCCAGAGTAACTATATCACTAGGGTCAGACAGAGACCAGTGGAAAACAAGACAGAACCACTTAGCCCCACCACACCAAACAGGTTCCCAGTTTCTCAGGCCAAAGCACTGTATGAGTCCTTGACAAAGCTCCAGGGGAATAATCAAATTGTGTAAAATAATCAGGGGGCAGAATCAGGGGAAAAACTCTGGTAACATGAATAACCAGAATAGATCAACCCCACCAAGGAAAGATATGGCAGATGTAACTGAAGATCCAATTCATAAACAGCTGGCCGAGATGTCATAAATTGAATTCAGAATTTGGACTACAAACAAGATTAATAGAATGGAGGAAAATTTGGAATTAGAAATTTGACGAGTAACTCAAAAGTCAGAATTAGATATTCGAGGAGAAAGTCAAAAGTTGTTGTGGAGGGCTGCTTACCAAATGGCGGAAGGAAGGCTGAGTGATGGCGCAGCAACAGAGCACTAACCTGAGTCTGTGTTTATTACCCAGCTACTGATGACGCGGTGGTAGGCTGAGAGTTGAGGAGCAACCTCGTGGGGAACTACTTCCCTAGCAACTGCTGAGCTTTTAGCCCCCAAGATGCCCATAGGTGGAAGGCCTGGAAAGTCCCTGAGTGTAAACACCGGATGCATGGGGGAGGGTGTGGATAGGATATATAATCAGAGAGCTTGCTGTGCAGAGGGGCCAGCTGTGCCGGGAGGAAGAGGGACCTCGAACAAGTTGGGCGCAATATACTGCACCTCTTCGCTACAACCGTTGGTGTCTTCATTCCCTGCTGGTCAGGAGTGCGACACCAACAACTGGTGCCAAAACCCGGGAACTTCAGGAATTCCTCTCGAGCCTGCTTTCAGCTGCCAGGTAAGCTGCCCCCCGTGCCGGGGATTGTCCGGGTAGTCCCACCACGTAAATAAGTGGTGAGGGAGACTTCTGCGGTGGCCAACAGGGATTACAAAGTAGAGTCCTTCCGAGGAGAAGGGATCCAGCTCGCGACAAAAGCGAGGGCCCGCGATCAAAGTGGGGGATTGTGTACACAAGGCATTGGCCACGACAACAGTGGTGGGTGTTAGTCTTCTGTTAAGTGTGTGTACTGTCTGGTGTTCGTGACCCCTTTTGTTGTATCTGTCTTGAGTCTGAGTGAGAACAGCGGTTCGTTGCCTGTCCTCGTTCAACACAATCCTCTTCATTTTAAATTTTTTAACTTTGGACACCAAAGGGCAAACAGCAGCAGACCGCCACTGCCTTGGTCACCAAACCAGCTCCCCAGTGCAAGTGCGCTGGAAGGATGTCCTTACTGGCCAATGGCGTGGCCCAGACCCGGTTCTCATCTGGAACCGAGGTGCAGTTTGTGTTTCTCCACAGGACCAGAGCTCCCCGGTGTGGGTCCCAGAAAGACTCACCTGTCCAGTGAACCCCTCACGTGATGAAGCTGCGCCCACGGAGCCACATCGAAGCGCGACTTTGGAGTCACCGCTGCCATTGTCACGGCCATCGCCACAGCCCTCACTGCCTCCGCCACCGCAACTGCTGCCCTTGCCACCGCAGTCCCTACTGCTACCGCTGTCAACCAATTGTCCGCCTCAGTTGTGGAGGCCCTGCGCACTCAAACCGCCGCGGACGGACACCTTCGTGCTGGACTGTTATTGGTCAATCAAAGAGTGGACATTTTACAACAACAAATAGATGATATGGAGAGATACCTCTCCTTTGGTTGTTTAGTTCCCCTGCCCTCCTTGTGTGTTACCCCCATAACTTTTGAACCTAATGGTACCCTGCCTAATGCTTCCTTGCAACTATCCCGTTACCTTCTGGGGAGCTGGGATGCGGAATTTGAAAACCTCACCCGCCAAATGTTGAATCATATTGTTAGTATCAATAGCACTCCAGTACAAGTAATTACCGCTCACGATATTCTAGGAAAAGTAACTAGTTTGCTCTCCCATTCCCGCAATTGGGCCGGCACCGCGGCTTTAAGTATAATACTTCTAGTTGCCAGTCTTTTGCATCAAACTTCTCCTTACCCTCTGCCAAAGACAACAATGAGACCGCGTCATCGTCCAGCAGGCCCTCCTCGCCCTCCAAGCAGGAGGTTCCTCCCAAATCTGGATTAGCATGCTGGACCAGTAGCCAATGACAGGTAAGATCCCCCCTGATGTAGATCAACCTAAGACAGAGGACAGGCCACCGCTGCCTGTACCCTCCATGACGGGTAAGACTATACTCGGACAGGGGGACAACCTAAGACAGGCATGGTCACAACTTGCAATAAATAAATAAAAAGGGGGAAATGTGGAGGGCCCTTGCACAATGTATCGATCAGGCACAAAAACAGGATGGCGGAGGCGTACTTTAGGCAACCTGCTCGGCAGGCTGCGCCCTGGCAACAACCTTGTCACCCCGTGCCCTTTGCGCTCATTGGAGAGATATCTAGGTCAAGAAATTGACAACAGGAAGTGTCCTAGAGTATAAATATAGAGTGCTGTAAACAAGGTTAGAGCTTTTCCATCCTGCTCTCCCCGGACAAGCTGCTTGCCCCCGATAATAAACTTGCTGAAAGCTGTTTGCGTTGGTGTGTTCGTCCCTGCTGGTCGGCGGCCGAGTGACACTGACAGTTGTCTCAAGAATTTAACGAATTTAAAGATAAAACCACCAAAGATTTTGATGCACTGAAGCGAGAATTTGAAGCCCTCAAAGATCTGAAAAATACAGTAGAATCCCTCAGTAACAGAGTAGAGCAAGCAGAAGAAAGGATTTCTGACATTGAAGACAAAGTTTTTGAATGCTCCCAAACTCTCAAAGAGGAAGAGAAATGGAGAGCAAAAATGGATCATTCTGTCAGAGAGCTCTGGGATAATTCAAAGAAGGCTAATATCTGCATCATTGAAATCCCTAAAAGTGATGAAGTGGCCTTGCAAGGCACAGAGGCCTTCTCCATGAAATTATGAAAGAGAATTTTCCAGATATGCCAAGAGATTCAGAAATTCACATAGCAGACAGTTTCTGAACCCCAGCATGACTCAGTCTGAATAGGACATCCCCCAGGCATATCATAATTAACTTTACTAAAGTTTATATGAAGGAGAAAATTCTGAAAGCAGCCAGACACAAGAAATTCATTACCTACAAAAGGAAGAACACTAGAATGACTGCAGATCTCTCTGCTGAAACATTTAAAGCCAGAAGAGGGTGGTCATCGACTTTTAATCTCCTAAAGCAAAATAACTTTCAACCCCGAATCCTGTATCCAGCTAAACTGAATTTCATTTATGATGGAGAAATTAAATACTTTAATGACATTCATAGTTGAAAAAATTTGCCATAACCAAACCAGCTTTTCAGGATATTCTCAGACCTATCCTCCATAATAACCAGCACAATCCTCTACCACACAAGTAAACTCACTCAGAATCTTTTGATCAAACTCTAAATTCCACAGTGGTAAAAGTATTAAAAATGTCCACTGGAATTTTGAAAAACTGGATAACCAAAATTTTACCAGACTTATCAATATTCTCCATTACTGTGAATGGCTTAAACTGTCCTCTAAAGAGGCACAGGTTAGCAGACTGGATACAAAAACTCAGGGCAGATATTTGCTGCATACAAGAGTCACATCTTACCTTAAAAGATAAATATAGACCCAGTGTGAAAGGATGCTCGTTCATATTTCAGACAAATGGTAATCAGAAAAAAGCAGGTGTTGCAATTATATTTGCAGACACAATAAACTTTAAACCAACAAAAGTAAGAAAGGATAAGAATGGTTACTTCATATTTGTTAAGGGTAATACTCGATATGAAGAGATTTCAATTATTAATATTTATGCAACCAACCAGAATGCATCTCAATTTATAAAAGAAACTCTAACAGACAGGAGCAAATTGATTTCCTCCAGCTTCGTAAGTCAGAGATTTTTCAACACTCCTTTGGCAGTGTTGGATAGACCCTCCAATAAGAAGCTGAGCAAAGAAATTTTAGATTTAAACCTAAATATCCAACATTTGGATCTAGCAGACATCTACAGAACATTTCATCCAAACAAAACTGAATATGCATACTTCTCATCAGCCCACGGAACATACTCCAAAATCGATCACATCTTAGGTCACAAGTCTAACCTCAGTAAATTTAAAGGAATAGAAATTATACCATGCATCTTCTCAGACCACCATGGAATAAAAGTTGAACTCAGTAACAACAGGAATCTGCATACTTATATAAAAACATGGAAGTTAAATAACCTTATGCTAAATGATAGCTGGGTCAGAGATGAGATTAAGAAGGAAATTGACAAATTTTTGGAACAAAACAACAATGAAGACACAATTTACCAGTACCTCTGGGATACTGCAAAGGCAGTCCTAAGAGGGAAATTTATAGCACTGCAAACCTTCCTCAAGAGAACGAAAAGAGAGGAAGTTAACAACTTAATGGGACATCTCAAGCAACTGGAAAAGGAAGAACATTCCAACCCCAAACCCAGAAGAAGAAAAGAATAACCAAAATTAGAGCAGAATTAAATGAAATTGAAAACAAAAGAAGAATACAAGAGATCAATAAATCCAAAAGTTGGTTTTTTGAAAAGGTCAATAAAATAGATAAACCTTTGGCTAACCTAACCAGGAAAAAAAAAGAGTAAAATCTCTAATCTCATCAATCAGAAACGACAAAGACAAAATAACAACAGACTCCTCAGAAATTCAAATAATCTTTAATGAATATTACAAGAAACTTTATTCTCAGAATTATGAATATCTAAAGGAAATTGACCAATACTTGGAAGCACATCACCTTCTAAGACTTAGCCAGAATCAAGTGGAAATGTTGAACAGGACAATATCAAGTTCTGAAATACCATCAAACATACAAAATTTCACTAAAAACAAAAACCCAGAACCAGATGGCTTCACGTCAGAATTCTACCAAACCTTTAAAGAGGAACTAGTACCTATATTACTCAACCTGTTCCAAAACGTAGAAAAAGAAGGAAGACTACCCAACATGTTCTATGAAGCAAACATCACCCTGATCCCCACACCAGGAAAAGACCCAACAAGAAAAGAAAATTGTAGACCAATATCATTAGTTAATATAGATGCAAAAATATTCAACAAGATCCTAACAAACAGAATCCAGCAACACATCAAACAAATTATACATGATGACCAAGTCGGTTTTATCCCAGAGTCTCAAGGCTGGTTCAATATACGTAAATCTATAAGTATAATTCAGCACATAAACAAATTAAAAAACAAAGACCATATGATTCTCTCAATTGATGCAGAAAAAGCTTTTGATAATATCCAGCATCCTTCATGATCAGAACACCTAAGAAAACTGGTATAGAAGGGACATTTCTTAAACTGATGGAGGCCATCTATAGCAAACCCACAGCCAATATTGTACTGAATGGAGTTAAATTGAAATCATTTCCACTCAGATCAGGAACCAGACAAGGCTGCCCATTGTCTCCATTGCTCTTTAACATTGTCATGGAAGTTTCAGCCATCACAATTAGGGAAGAAAAGGTGATCAAGGGTAGTCATATAGGGTCAGAAGAGATCAAACTTTCGTTCTTCGCAGATGATATAATTGTATATCTGGAAAACACCAGGGATTCTACTACAAAACTCTCAGAAGTGATCAAGGAATACAGCAGCATCTCAGGTTACAAAATCAACATTCATAAATCGGTAGCCTTTATATATACCAACAATAGTCAAGCTGAAAAACCTGTTAAGGACTCTATTCCATTCACAGTAATGCCAAAGAAGATGAAATATTTGGGAGTTTATCTAACAAAGGACGTGAACGATCTCTATAAGAGAACTATGAAACTCTAAGAGAAAAAGTAGCTGAAAATGTTAACAAATGGAAAAACATACCATGCTCATGGCTGGGAAGAATCAACATTGTTAAAATGTCCATACTACCCAAAGCAATTTTAATGCAATCCCTATTAAAGCTACACTGTCATACTTTAAAGATCTTGAAAAAATAATACTTTGTTTTATATGGAATCAGAAAAAACCTCGAATAGCCAAGACATTACTCAGAAATAAAACAAAGCAGGAGGAATCACGCTACCGGATCTCAGACTATACTAGAAATCGGTAGTGATCAAAACAGCACGGTACTGGCACAAAAACAGAGAAGTAGATGTTTGGAACAGAATAGAGAACCAAGAGATAAATCCAGCTACTTACCGTTATTTGATCTTTGACAAGCCAATTAAAAACATTCAGTGGGGAAAAGATTCCGTATTTAACAAATGGTGTTGGGTGAACTGGCTGGCAACCTGCAGAAGACTGAAACTAGACCCACACCATTCACCATTAATTAAGATAGACTCTCACTGGATTAAATATTTAAACTTAAGACATGAAACTATAAAAATACTAGAAGAGAGTGCAGGGAAAACCCTTGAAGAATTCGGTCTGGTTGAGTATTTTATGAGGAGGACCCCCTGGGCAATTGAAGCAGCTTCTAAAATACACTACTGGGACCTGATCAAACTAAAAAGCTTCTGCACAGCCAAGAACACAGTAAGTAAAGCAAGCAAACAGCCCTCAGAATGGGAGGAAATATTTGCAGTTTATGTCTCCAACAAAGGTTTAATAACCAGAATTTACAGAGAACCCAAATGTATTAGCAAAAAAAGAACAAGTGATCTCATCGCAGGCTGGGCAAGGGACTTGAAGAGAAACTTCTCTGAAGAAGACAGGCACACAGCTTACAGACATATGAAAAAATGCTCATCATCTTTAATCATCAGAGAAATGCAAATCAAAACTACTTTGAGATATCTAACTCCAGTAAGATTAGCCCATTTCACAAAATCCCAAGACCAGAGATGTTGGCGTGGATGTGGAGAAAAGGGAACACTTCTACACTGCTGGTGGGAATACAAATTAATCCATTCCTTTTGGAAAGATGTTTGGAGAACACTTAGAGATCTAAAAATAGATCTGTCATTCAATCCTATAATTCCTCTACTAGGTATATACCCAGAAGACCAAAAATCACATCATAACCAAGTTAATTTACCAAAATGTTTATTGCAGCCCAATTCATAATTGCTAAGTCATGGAAAAAGCCCAAGTGCCCATCGATCCATGAATGGATTAATAAACTGTGGTATATGTACACCATGGAATATTATGCAGCCTTAAAGAAAGATGGAGATTTACCTCTTTCATGTTTACATGGATGGAGCTGGAACATATTCTTCTTAGTAAAGTATCTCAAAAATGGAAGAACAAGTATCCAAAGTACTCATCCCTTCTACGAAACTAAGTTATGGCTTTCACATGAAAGCTATAACCTAGTTATAACCTAAGAATAGAGGGAAGGGGGAGCGGGAGTGGGGAGGATGGGCGAAGAGAGGGTGATTGCTGGGATTATACCTGCAGTGCATCTTACAAGGGTACATGTGTAACTTAGTAAATGTAGAATATATATGTCTTAACACAATAACTAAGAAAATGCCAGGAAGGCTATGTTAACCAATGTGATGAAAATGTGTCAAACGGTCTATAAAACCAGTGTATGGTGCCCTATGATCGCATTAATGTACACAGCTATGATTTAATAATAAAAAAGAAAATAAAATAAAAATAAACAACATACTTCATTACCAGAAAAAAACAAAAATAAAAACAAAAAAACAAAATGTAAATCATGCCAAAGTTGAGAAACTTTGATCAAGTCATGAATTTACACTTAATTTGAAATGCATGGCTGTTTTTAATGTTTTCAGGACTTCTCTGAATCTAATGTTTACATCCCCTGCCTCTACTCATGCAGACAATGAAACTTAAAAACTCTAAGTTTTTTGATGAGCACAAAATGATATCAAATAACCATGAGTATAATATCTAGTATACCACTTACATGCTCACTTTGGAAACAACTCAGTTTCACTTTATGAAGTAGAAATAACAGAAGCCTTCCCCAAAGCATCACTAGCAATTTGAGGAGGGGTTTTCTAAGTTGTCTACTAGCAACATAGAAACTAGTGGTTTGTTTGCTAATCATGAGATAATAAAAACAAAACAATAATTTTATCAACTTAAATTTTGCTATTGGCTCTCACAGTCTGGATGACTAAGAACTATTTATAAGTTTTCCCTCCAGCACTTTTCATATCTAAATCAAGAGGTCATTTCTGACATTCCTCACCTGCCCAAACAGCAAATCCAACCAGGCAACAACTACTATGATTTCTACCCTTCCAAATCTCTGTAGTATGTTTCTTCCACATACTTTCCACCAGCATTGCCTTTGTTCAATCTCTCAGTACATTTTCCTGACCAATTTAATCTTTTTGCCTTTAGGTGCAATGTCACTTCCATCACTGCTCCCATCACCTTTAACCCACAAAACTCATTGTCTATCTCTCTGTACTGGTTGCTATTTGATCACTACAGGTAATGGTTGATTATCTTTTACATATAGGCTTAGAAACATAAATCTAAACCCTTGCATGTTGATATAAGCTGCCTGCTTTATCTGAGGTTAACTCTTGGGCATGATTGGAGTCTGAAAATAGAAATTTTTATTTTAAAAAATGTCCATAGGTAAAGTAAAAGCTTCTCAACACACAATGTCCTTTATGACCCACCAGCTGTGTTATTCTCTAGTATCCTCCCACTTTCTCCCTACACTCGCCCTTTCCTTGTTATGTCAGAAAACGCACATCCCCACAGGTGACATTTGGTTGTGTCTTCTTGTATTCATTCCTTCTACCTAGACTTTATTTTCTATATACTGTTTACCTTAGGAACTCATGAAACAAGAATTCATCTAAAACATAGAATTACCATATGATTGAGCAATTCCACCCTTAGGTATATACCAAAAATAAAAATAAAAAAAATTAGGTATTCAATAAAATACTAGTAGACCAGTGCTCACAGTAGTGCTATCTAAAATAGCCAGAACATGGAAACAACCCAGATGTCTATCAATGGATAAATGAATTAACGAAGTGTGGCATAGTCATACAATGCAATATTATTAAGCTATGGAAAGCAGTGAAATACTGGTGCATGCTACAACGTGGATGAACCACATAAACATTGCACTAAGTGGAAGAAGTCAAAGACAAAAAGTCACATATTGTATGCTTCCATTTATATAAAAATATCCAGGATCACTAAATCCATAGAGACAGAAAGCAGATTAGTAGTTATGAGGGGCTGGCACTGGGAGCTGGATGGGAAGTGTCTGTTTAATAGTGACAAGTTTCTTTTGGGGGTGGCAAAATGCTTTGGAATTAGATAGTGATAACTTTTCCACCACACTGTGAATGAATTAAGTTCCATTGAATTGTACATTTAAATGGTTAATTTCATGTTGTGTGCATTTCACTTCAATTAAAAAGAAAAGAACTAATCTAGTCTTTGAGCCTCCACATTGAGCATGAAACCATTCTCGACCTTAACAATTTGAAATGTCCTTTCTCTCGGCTCCAAGAAAACCAAGTAGTCTCTGTCATTCAAGAGAACATAAATGTTATACTCTAATTATATTTATGTCTGTCATCCAACACAGAACAAATGTAAATTTGATGCTTGTATCCCTTATCTTTATCTTCCTAAGTTTTATGTGTTTGAGGTTATACCCTAAAACTAAGCAACAGTCTTCTTAACTTGTCATAACTTAATGATAAATCTCAATCTGTTTTCTGAATGAAGTATATCTAATCACATTTAATTAATACATTCAAAAATTATTATTTTGTAGTGACATACCAGTAGATATTTAAATGTATATTAATTTTTGTTTTTGAGTGCAGATGGTAGGTATACACAGTGTTAGACATAGTTTTCCAAAAGTACAGTGAAGAGGTTAATTAAACCTACATGTTGGTAGAATGTTTATTTGGCACCCAGCATAGATTACCTTCTCAGCTATTTACCTCCTTCCCATTGCCAATCTTTTTTTTTTTTTCTTTTCACATAATTCAGATTCCTGCTCAAATGACAATCTCAGAGAAGCCTCTTCTAAAGATTTTATCTACTCCCAACACCATCATGTAACATTTCATATTTGGATACTTGTCATACCTGAATCTATATTATTTACTTTTTTAGTTACAAATACGATCTGAATCTTGCACCAGCATGTAAACTACTTCAAGAAAGGGCTTTGTCCTTTTCTTCAAAAGACGACTCTCTAAAACACTCGTTTAAAAAATGTTATGTCAGTGGGTAAAAATCAGGTTAGGGTCGGTGGCAGAATTAACTGATATGTCAAAAATTAAGAAGAAGAAGTACGTTGATCAACTCTAACTGAGCTAGAATTTCTTCAATACATTGGTCTTATTCATTTTTTTGTTATTGTCATGTAATGCAAATAAAGATAGCACTGTACCATTAGTTATTGGCAGGATAGAATGAGATAATACATGCATAAAGGTTAGAACCCCTCAGAAGTAAGCAATTTTCAGCTCCCTTATTTAGATTCACTTCAATGGAGTTCACCTTAAGTCAGTTTACATTGGCTGCATAGATAATCTGCTTAGCTTCTGTAAACTCCAAGTATAGTTCTTGAAATCGATTTGAATGAATACTTCAGTACATGAACAATTAAATGTCTCCCTCTGTTCCTCACCGACTCAGTCATACAGCCAATCTAAAGGTATCAATTCAGTGCTACTATGACAGGTGCTAGCTTTTCAGAGTGAACAACAGAATATGCAGTCCCCACTTTTCAATTAATTGCTCTCATAATAAGTCTATAGCTATTAGCTTTTCAAAGTCGAAATAAGTAAATAAGTACTCAATTTTTTCCCCAAGAATAATGCATTAGCATTTATTTTTTTTATTGGGTTATTGTATTATCTTAAGTAATTTTGCAGACATCTGGAAATGATTTGTGTTATAAAGTACTACTGGCGCTTAATATTTCTGGCCTGAAACATCCTAATCTTCAACTCCATTAGTAAAGAATTTTCAAGTATAGCATACAAATAGTAGCCTCCTTCCCCTGCCCTTTGTGAAACACGGGAAGAAATTTTACTCTTTGTCAAAACACTAAATTAAACAGAGTGGCTAACAACCTCCAAATTCAAGGTCAACTACATAGTCATGAAGTTGTGACCATTCACTTTACCTTGTCTATAATTTTCCAATTTATGTAACTGTGTTCCCTGATCTGCATAATAACATCTCTCCTGGAAAAGGAGCTTCACTTTGAACTCAGACTTTTCTGTTAGTGATCTTAGCATCTTTGCATTTATTATCCATTACTCTATTAAAAACCATTCCAAAATTTAATAGCATAAAACAATATATATTGTTTGAATTTCTGTAAATATAATTTAATGGGTGTACAGGTGAGGCTGGTATTAACCGGTCAGTTGTTTAGGGCTCTACTGAAGACCTTAGTTATATTTGATCAGTGACTTTATTTCGGGGATTGGTTAACTCTTGGTCAGGCACCCCAGCTTTTCTCTATTTATTCCTCATTCTTGAGCATACTAGATTAAGATTGCTTACATCACATTGTTGCAGCTTCCAGAGAGAAGGTGGACGTGTCCATTCTATTAGCCAAAATAAGTTACTGGGCAGTACAGATTCGAGGGTGAGAACAACAAACTCTGCTTATTTGATAAAGAAAAACTATAAAGTAATATTATAAAAGGGGTGAATGAATGCCAGGCAAGATGAATAATTGGGAATATGTTTGTAAATGATTTATCACAATTTTTTTTAGCTTTTATGAACCCCATAACCACATAAAAGGATGTTACCTTTCTGTGCTCTCCCAGTCACCAGCGCAAATCAGGTAGAATCATTATTTACTTTAACCACTTCTCAGAGACCTAGACTGCTGTACTTCGGATTTCCTTCAATATAAGCATTTATTAAGCTTGTTATTTGGGGGGCTTTTTGGGGAATAGATAAACAAGAATTTTTGTACTCCATCAGAGAGTGGTTAAGAAACCAGGTAGGTTTTGTATCCCTGGGTCCTTCCAACTTCATTTTCCTTTCTTTCTTTCTCAGCCTCTTGCCTGGAAAGCCCTTGTAGTTGAACTCATTCAGATTATTACCAGCAAAATTATGTTCAAGTTATTAGGAAAATAATAAGAATGATGAAATAGAATTGATGAAAATACCTTGAAATTTCAAGGTTAATGATATTAAATTGTAGTGGTAAGGATTTCAATTAGACACTTGGAAGTACTTCCTGATTATTATAGTTTGAGATATTGGCAAGGGATTTAAAGGAAGGCACTAATCTCTCTAGAGACATATGAAAAATTAGTAGACCACTTTATTGGTGGAATGCCTTTAATGAAATGTTGCCAAGATATATTGGGTTACATCAAAAGAACACTTGATGACCTGTGGTTCAAAGAGAGAAAATATATTTGCCACTTACAGTATCTCTCTACACTGAGTAGGAAGACTGTATTTAAAACAAATCATACCATACAACAAAACATTTCTGTCATTATCCCCGCTCCAATGGCAGATTTGGAGCATCTTTAATGTACGTTCTGGACCAGCACTTATTAATAAGCTTCGTGACACTTCTATGGGAATAGCTCACATAATCACCCCAGTTTATCCAGGTGGAGAAATTTCAGCTAAAAGTTAGATCAGATTTTCTTGGTTTTCAATATATCAGCTGTTGTGTGAGGCTAAAACCTAAATCCCCCAGCCTTTTTTTCTAACCTTACTTGTTTACTTGGCAGCCCAAGTTTCCTTTTCTTTGCTCTATCCCTTGTCCCAAATTCTCACCCTTTCCCTGCTGAGAATTGCAATGAACTCACTTAGAAAAATAAATGTGAAACTCAAGGAATGCTGTACTATAATCCAGGGCTCCAAGCTGAATGACCGAGGAAATATGACTTCATTATTCTAAATAACTGAGAGAAGAATTACCTGTGGGATTTCTATATTTCCTACCCAGGAGAACACAGAAGTTTGCAAAGGGTTAAAATAACGTAAACTGTTTCTATTTTTAATATTTCTTAATGAAAAATTAAACATTAAAAGAAGTAGGGACAACATATCTAGCACCCAGCTTTAAAAATTATCAGTTGAAGGCCACATTTCTTCTCTGATATTATTTTGAAGCAAATCATAGTCATCGTATCATTTTATTTTTTTTAATAAGCAATGGCAAATCTTATTTATAATATGGGAAAAATCAGCATGGGCTGTGCCAGAACCAAAGGACTTTCCTTTGCCAGTTAAAATTTAAGGCTGAATTGCTACATTTTTGGTACCTGTGAAGCACTCTGAACATAACATTCTGCCATTCTTTGAAATAACAAATGGAAGTCATTTACACCAGATGAGCGACCGGCTGGGAAATTGGCATACCTACAGCACAGGATACATGGCACCACGCACCTATTTCAAGAGAACGAAGAGTGGGTGGCCGGAAGAAAGAAACTGTTTTCCCCATTTAACCTATAATTTGATAACATCTGTGAAGAATTATCCCCAGCATTGGCATCATAATTGTTGTATCTACCATCAATCACCAGGGAGGGAAGATTACTTGAAATAGATGTTAATGGCATTATAGTTTAACAACATGAAAGCAAAAAATGAGAGGAACAAGGTCAGGAAGACGGTGCCCAGCGTCATCAAGGAGCTCGAGAGACACTGCATTGCTTAGTACAAAATGAGTAAGATACTTGCTTATATAAGAAAAGCTTATGTGCTAGGAACTCTCATCTATTTTGTATTCTAGATGTTATAAATTTAAATACTTCAAAACTTTCACATGATGAAGATTCTATGGTTTAATTTCTTCCATATTGCTTCAATAGGAATACCATATTAATATAATATGTTATAATAATGTTGAATATTTTATATTGAAATTGAAAAAAATGCAACCTCTTTCAGATAAATATTATTAATAAAATTAAATACTCACATTTCTTCTAGGACTCGGAACTCTCTGCAAGCCTGAATACATAGAGCCATGTCAATTTGACCATCTCAAATAGATGATCTCTATTTTTTGCTACACCTAATAGATTGAGAAAGTATTTATTGCCTTATTGGACTACTGATATTTAGCCAATTATGTTTTCAAGATTGATGGGTATTATAAATTTATAGAATATTTTGTTTGTTACATTGACAAAAAAAAAATCTCCTCCTCAAAATATTTTATTCACTGTCTTTTTAAAAACTTCAGATTAACATGTTAACAGATTAACAGATAAACAATGGGTTTAGGATCAGGAGGCGGAGCAAGATGGCAGCCGAGTAACAGCTTCCTTGCATCTGGGCACCGTGAGTCTGGGGAGATAGGACTCCAGGCGTCTCTGGCTGGTGAGAACTGCCTATCATCACTCCTATGAGGATACAGGGAGTCAGCGAGAGACTTCTGGACCCCAAGAGGAGGACTAAATCCGTGGAAAACCGGCAAGTGGTCGCGTGTGTTCAATCCGTCTAAACCCGCCCACAACTGTAAGTTCAGTAGCAGCGAGACTGCAAACCAGAAAGGCCTTACCTGTGAACTCTTTTGATGTCCTTGGACTTGGCACTGAGTTGAACTGCCTTGGGGAAGGCCTGAGCGGGAGTGCGAGAACTTTGGCCGTTGTCTAGGGCCCCAGTCTGAGCCGCTGAGCCAGACGGAGCTAATAGTGTTTGGCGGTGGGTCACACGGATCCATTGCCAGCCATCTGCCCCGGCAAGCTCCGCCCTCAGGGTCGCAGAGCTAGAAACGGGTGGGAGCTGGTAACCCAGCAACCAAGTAGCCTAAGGGTGGGGTCTGAGATGCCTTGCAGCCCTAACCCTCAGGGGCAGAGTGAGACCGGTTTTGGCACACTGAGTAAGTGGATAGCCACTTCAGCAGCAATTCCAGCAAGAAAGCTGGGAAAGCTTCTGCTCAACAAGTTTACAAGTTCGAAGTGCCTTTTAAGTAGGCTGAAGAGAGATTCAGGGTGTCTACCTGCTGGGGTTTGAGTAATCAGCAGCCTCCAGTCGTATCTGAACTGTGACTAACATCTCATACCCCAGAAGACCACGTGTTGCCCAGACAATATTCAATAACATATACAAACTGCTTTGTTTTTGGTTGTGTATTTTTTTCTTTCTTTTTTTGCTTGGTTGTTTTTTTTGTTTGTTTATTTTGACGTTGCTGATGTTCTTTTGTTTTTTTAATTTCAATCTTTTCCACACAGATCCCTTTTTCTTTCTCAATTTTCCTAGTTTAATTATAATTTCCCATTGCTGCTTTTTTTAATAACTTCAACTTCATTTTTGCTAGTGTTTCTACCGATATAATTTGGTTTTTCACCCAATTTTATCCCTGTAAAGTTTTCTGTTTGCTTCTTTTGGTTTGATTTATAGCATTTTTGTCTTTCCTCTCTACTTGGTGGAGGTGGGGTACTGTGTCTGATCAGGTTAGCAAAGAGCTGCTGACCTCAAGGGAACCACGCAACTGGGCACCCCCACAAGGTGGGGTTTTTTAAGGTTGTGTCAAAGTACCCTACTGTACACCTATATTGCCCTGTCTCCCTCTTTCTGTGCCTCTCTTCTTTTTGTCAATATTCCTTATACCCACCCCCTCTCCTTTCTCTATCTTTCTTTTTTTCTTATTACTCGGTCCTCCTTTCTTTCATCCCCTTTTTTTTTGCTCTTCAACCTTCTCACCCTTCTGGTCCTGTAACCTTTAGTCCACAGGCACAAGAACTTAAAGAGCAAGAGGAAGTGAAAGGAAAATTAGGGCAAGCAAACAGATAAAAGAAATCACTCATGAGGAAGAATCAGCAGAAAACTCCAGGCAACATGAAGAACCAGTCTAGAACAACCCCACCAAGGGACCATGAGGTAGCTACTGCAGATGATTCCACCAGTATAGAAATGTTAGGAATGACAGAAAGGGAATTTAGAATACACATGTTGAAAACAATGAAAGAAATGATGGAAACAATGAAGGAAATTGCTAATAAAGTGGAAAATAACCAAAAGGAAATCCAAAAACAGAATCAAATAAGAGATGAACGATATGAAGAATATAAAAAGGATATAGCAGACCTGAAGGAACTGAAACAGTCAATTAGGGAACTTAAAGATGCAATGGAAAGTATCAGCAACAGGTTAGACCATGCAGAAGAAAGAATTTCAGAGGTAGAAGACAAAGTTCTTGAGATAACTCAGACAGTAAAAGAGGCAGAAAAGAAGAGAGAGAAAGCAGAACGTTCACTGTCAGAATTATGGGACTTTATGAAGCGTTCCAACATTCGAGTTACAGGAATTCCAGAAGGGGAAGAAGAATGCCCCAGAGGAATGGAAGCCATACTAGAGAATATTATAAAAGAAAATTTCCCAAACATCACCAAAGATTCTGACACACTGCTTTCAGAGGGATATCGGACCCCGGGTCGCCTCAACTCTAACCGAGCTTCTCCAAGACACATTGTGATGAACCTGTCCAAAGTCAAGACAAAAGAAAAGATTCTGCAAGCTGCCAGGAGTAAGCGCCAGTTGACCTACAGGGGCAAATCCATCAGAGTGACCACAGACTTCTCTAATGAAACTTTCCAAGCAAGAAGACAATGGTCATCTACCTTTAATCTACTTAAACAGAACAATTTTCAGCCCAGAATTCTGTACCCTGCTAAGCTAAGCTTCAAAATTGACGGAGAAATCAAATCATTTACGGATATACAAACATTGAGGAAATTCGCCACAACAAGACCAGCTCTACAGGAAATACTTCAACCTGTTCTGCACACTGACCACCACAATGGATCAGCAGCAAAGTAAGAACTCAGAAATCAAAGGACAGAACCTAACCTCCACACTGATGCAAAAGATAAAACTAAGCAATGGACTCTCACCAAATAAGACGAATAGAATACTACCACACTTATCCATTATCTCAATAAATGTTAATGGCTTGAATTCCCCACTGAAGAGACATAGATTGGCTGACTGGATTAAAAAACACAAGCCATCCATTTGCTGTCTGCAAGAAACACACCTGGCTTCAAAAGACAAATTAAAACTCCGAGTCAAGGGTTGGAAGACAATTTTTCAGGCAAATGGAATTCAGAAGAAAAGAGGAGTTGCAATCTTATTTTCAGATACATGTGGATTTAAAGCAACTAAAGTAAAAAAAGACAAAGATGGTCACTTTATATTGGTCAAGGGAAAACTACAACAAGAAGACATTTCCATTCTAAATATTTATGCACCCAATTTAAATGCTCCCAGATTCTTGAAGCAGACCTTACTCAGTCTGAGCAATATGATATCTGATAATACCATCATAACAGGGGACTTTAACACACCTCTTACAGAGCTGGACAGATCCTCTAAACAGAAATTAAACAAAGATGTAAGAGATTTAAATGAGACCCTAGACCAACTATGCTTGATAGACGTATATAGAACACTCCACCCCAAAGATAAAGAATATACATTCTTCTCATCACCCCATGGAACATTCTCCAAAATTGATCATATCCTGGGACACAAAACAAATATCAACAGAATCAAAAGAATTGAAATTTTACCTTGTATCTTTTCAGACCATAAGGCACTAAAGATGGAACTCAACTCTAACAAAAATGCTCAACCCCACCCAAAGGCATGGAAATTAAACAATCTTCTGTTGAATAACAGATGGGTGAAGGAAGAAATAAAACAGGAAATCATTAACTTCCTTGAGCATAACAACAATGAAGACACAAGCTACCAAAACCTGTGGGATACTGCAAAAGCAGTTTTGAGAGGAAAATTCATCGCTTTAGATGCCTACATTCAAAAAACAGAAAGAGAGCACATCAACAATCTCACAAGAGATCTTATGGAATTGGAAAAAGAAGAACAATCTAAGCCTAAACCCAGTAGAAGAAAAGAAATATCCAAAATCAAATCAGAGATCAATGAAATTGAAAACAAAAGGATCATTCAGAAAATTAATGAAACAAGGAGTTGGTTTTTTGAAAAAATAAATAAAATAGATAAACCATTGGCCAGACTAACTAGAAACAGATAAACAATGATTAGATTACATTGTTTGCATTTTAACTTGTAGCTGAGCCCTTCACGCAGCGGGTGTGCTGTAGACCCTTACGTTGTGCACCTCAGGTGAGAACTTACCCTCTCTCTTCCCATTTGAATTCAATTGTGTTCTTCTCTTGTATGAACATGTAGTTGCTTATCCATTGGCTTCATATTAGTACTGAGTACACTGGACACTTGCTTTTCCATTTTGTGATACTTTGCTAAGAAGAATGTGCTTCAACTCTATTCAGGTAAAAAGATGTAAAGTCTCCATCTTTTTATGGTGAAACAGTACTTCATGGTATACGTATACCACAGTTATTTCTTCACTGTCTTTTAAGACTGTGGCCCCTACCCTGTGGGCTACAAAGCAGTACATGGCCCATTAGGAACCAGGCACATAGATCACCATGTGAGCCATCCCAGCCATCCACCTCCTACAACATCTCTGCTTCCTCCCCAGTCCATGAAAAAATTGTCTTCCATGAAACTGGTCCCTGGTACCAAAAAGGTTGGGGATACCTATTCTAAGACATAATGCTGTACTGGGTTTTCTCCTTCCTCTGAGCCTTTCTCTGTATCTTGTTCATCTGCATTCACAGAACTCTTTAATGTAGTAACACCCCTAAACATACCTTTCAGATTGTGTCTTTCCCTGAACTCTAGGCTCATGTATGCACCTACTCTGTCTAAGGTTAATTTCAAAGTTAACATACTAAAACTCAGCTCCTGGTCCTCTCTCAATGTCCAACTTTTCCCTTCCATAGTCTTCCTGGTCTCAGGAAGTGACATCACCACCCTTTCAGTTACTCTAGCCGTAAGATTTGAAGTCATCCTGCTTCTTTTTTGCTCACACTCTACAGAATATTCTGGCATCTCTCCCTACAGAATACACCTAGAATCTAAGGACTATTCACATATTCTACAGCTAATATCACATTTTTCTCCATTACATCTTGCCTGAGTTATTGCAGTAGCCTGCCAATCCAGCTTCTCACTTCTGCCCTTGTCTTCTTAGTCTGTTCTCAGCACAGCAATACAAGTGATCTTCTTTTTTATTTATTTATTTATTTATTTTTATTAAATAATAGCTGTGTACATTAGTATGATCATGGGGCACCATACACTTGGTTCATAGATCGTTTAACACATTTTCATCACACTAGTAAACATAGCTTTCATAGCATCTTCTTATGACAAAATCAGCTCATGTTACTCCTCTGTTCAAAGTGGCTTCTTACCTGGCTGAGACTAAAAGCTGAAGTCCTTATCATGGCTTAAAAGACAATATTGCTTGAAAGATTCTGGCCCTTATTACCTCTTTCACCCTGTCTCTTCTGTAGTACTCCAGGCTCTCTTTCAGCTCTCCCCTCTCCACTCTTTGCTATCCCTTAAACACACCTCCAAGGGTTTTTGTACTTGCTGTCCTCTTTTCCTGGGATACTTTCTTTTTATAACTGCATGGATTACTCTCTCACCTCCATTAGGTAGGTACAGAAATGATACATTCTTTGCATAACCATCCTAACTATCTAAAATTTCATTAAGTCAATTATCATTATGTCTCTTCTCTATTTTATTTTCCTATTCCAAAACCCATCTCCCTATAATCAAGTTTTATACCCATTTATCTTACATAGTGTTTCTCTTCATTTTGCTATAATTTGTCTTATTGTATAGCTACAGGGTTGACAAGGACCTTGAGAATTTGGTAAGAAAAGTTTAAGGGTAGATTATTATGTGGTTTTTCATAGTTATATATGGTGGACAGTATTCCTTCATTACATTTTGAAAAATGATCAAGAAAAAAGACCATTAGATCCTCAAAGACACGCCATATATAATCTTGCAATTATATAGGATTGCCATATATGGATGAAAGCTTATGAATATGGACAGGAATAAACCCTTTTTTTCTATCTCTTATTTACCTCATTCTGTCTACAGGGATACATTTTCATGACTAATGCCTTTGGTGGAGCAACCGCATAGGTTATTCCCTTAATTCTTTCATGCTCAAACTGATTTATAATAATTTAATGCAAGTTAAAAATTAATTTCTTCCATATTTAGTAGCTAAAATGTTTTATTTTAGAAAATTTTGGAGAATAACATCTTTACTTCCCTCCTCACTTCATAATGGAGCTCTTATTTCTGAAGCTATAAGAAGCGTTGGTTGTTGGTGGTTCCAGCTGAACCCGGGAGTTGCTTTCAGGTAAGGAGGCTTTCTGATCCAAGTGTGTGTCATGTCTCCAAGAGCAGCTTACAGATAATGACTAGGCAATGGGGTAACTACAAGGACTCAGACTTTTCACCCTTCCATTTAGTATCCCATTGTTTTTTTGTCTGTTTGGGATCCCACACCTCCAAGATTCTCCTTTTTGCAAGTGCACCACAGTTTAGCTTCTCCCTGTCCTACAAACTGCTTGTTCCACTCCCTTACTACGTCAATTTTGAGGAAACCTACCAAGAAAGTTCCTTCACACAAACCTCTACTGCAGAATCTCTTCCCGGAGAACATAATCTAACACAGCTAGTGCCAGAGATAGTATAAGAACATACCCCCCAAAAAGGAACATGGATCTGGAACACAAGTCATCGGACTGGCATGAAGGATCCCATTAATGGAAGTGATACAGACAATCCCAGGCAGGTGGTTTGGTAAAAGCATTAAAACTTTCACCGAAAGATGGAGACTTTACCTCTTTCATGTTTACATGGATGGAGCTGGAACATATTCTTCTTAGTAAAGTATCCCAAGAATGGAAGAAAAAATACCCAATGTACACAGCCCTACTATGAAACTAATTTGGGACTCTCACATGAAAGCTATAACCCAGCTACAACTTAACAATAGGGGGAAGTGGGAAAGGGGGGTGGGTGGGTAGAGGGAGGGGAATCGGTGGGATCACACCTGTGGTGCATATTACAGGGGTATTTGCGAAACTTGGTAAATGTAGAATGTAAATGTTTTGGCACAGTAACTGAGATAACGCCGGAAAGGCTATGTTAACCACTGTGATAAAAATGTGTCAAATGGTTTATGAAGTGAGTGTATGATGCCCCATAATCATATCATTGTATACAGTTATGATTTAATAAAAAAATTAAAAAAAAAAACTTTCACCGTGTTACACTGAGCAGGATATAGGTGGAAGGGAACACAGTGGTGGCTTCCATATTTTAGATAATTGTGAAGTTTAGAAGATACAGTCATGATCAAAATTTTAGACTAAGAAAATTATTGTTGTGAACTATTGTTGCATTGTAGAAAGAAAACAAAAGGCTGAGGATAATTGAAGGATAATTGTAAAATAAAACCCAGAGGGAGTTCTTAGCTATGTTTAAAGATGTTGTGATTTCCTGCAGCCAGAACAAAGTGAAAGCTGTAGACCACATGCAGGACTCTGTTATTAGACGAGCATAATAGTTGAATTTTCAAAGCTGATAAGCATGACACACAAAATTCAGAAGTCCAGTTGAGAAAAAAGAGGACCTTGAGATTTGGTATTTGAACATCTGGATGGATGCATTTATCAATCTTAAATCCTCAGATTCCCTGAGATCCTGGGTGAATGAAATGGATCCACCTTCCATCCTAAAATCTAATGCTAACCTCTTTGCTTGCAGATAATATGTATACTGTCTTTCAGGACAGCATGTAGGCCATGAGAATGTATTCTCACCTCCTTTTCTGAAGATAGGTAAAGAGGATTATTTGGAGTTGATGTTAAAACCCAGAAACATCTTAAGTATACAGTAGAATTTCCATAGGTGATCACCTCCCTAAATTGACCACCTCCTTAAGTTAACCTAATTTTCTTAGACTGGATATGTACCACATGTATGTGTAAGTAGGCCTAGTTCCTTATGTTGACCACCTCCATATTATGACCTGTTTTTATAGTCTTTTGGATGGTCAACTTACAGAGGTCTTCCAGGTATGGAAGGTAGGTAATAAATAGAGTCTTCATCTTGATCTAGCTCTCTGTGGATCCTTTGAGCAAACAGTTATACCTGGTGATCATCTGATCAGATTCTGGATATCTACTTGTAGTGGACACATTTGATTGTTGGAGAGATTTTCCCATTGTTTCCTTAGTAGGGGCATCAAATGCTTCTGGTTAGAGACAATACTTATTCTCTGTATGATTTGACTTCCCTGCCTACAGATACTTGGCCAGAGCTCACTGAGGAATTTCAAAATAGGAGATCCAAAGAAATAGGATGTCATATAATATTATATCAAACCAAGGTCATGAGATTAAGCACTCCAGTCACATACTTTGTAATCCAGAAACTGTCTGCTTATGATAATAATGCAAAAGCCTTATGAAGGTACAGAGGAAAGCCAATTTGAAGATATTAATACTAATACAAAAGGATGGGGACCATACTCCAGGATGCAGTATATATCCTAAGTCATTATTATTATATGGTGCTATATTCCCAATTTAGTGAAAGCGTAGGTTCAGGAACCAAATAGAAGTAGGCATGACTTCGCTTTAAATCACATCCAATAACCCATTTGGGGAATCTGTGTGTACTGTCCCTATAACTTGTGTGTACTGTCCCTATAACTCTGTGGTTCGTGGGTTTAGATATCTTGTCTCTCAGAATATGGAGGCTCTACTAGGGAACAAAGGCAAAGTCCCATTACACTTTAATCTATGCCTGCCATCCAGTTACTCTAAGCTTCTTGTGACAGGAGGTGAGGAACAGAGTCTCTATTCTGGGAGGGGAAACTGACTGATTATCAGAAGGAGGTAGATTAATGTTTCTCAGTGGAGTCAGAGAAGTAAATGCATATTTAGTACTTTGTGATCCACTAGGTCCTTTGTTTTGGTAATATGGGGATAAGTGCAACAGCCTTGTTCTGATAAGTGTGTGATTATCAGGGACTCTTCTTTCTCATGATGAGAGTCTGCATCTCTTCACTAGGGAAGAGCAGTGGTGCTCAAGCCCAGCAGAGGTGCTGACTAAGGGAGTGGAATCTAGAACAGGTGGTTGAGGAAGGTGATGGCATCATTGCAGCCCTGGGATCACCTGCATTGGTGAGGACTACACTGCATCTTACTAACCATTTTTTTTTTTTTGGTAAATTTTCAAAGGAAAAGTTATCAGCTAGAATTCTGACAGAGTTAGTTGCAGTTGAAATAAACTTCCTATAAGAGTCCGTGGGTCTGGGTGATACAAAAGTTGAGCTGTAGTGGATTCTGTGGTATAAGCCCAGACAAGCTCTTAATCATGGAAGCACTTATTCCTTCAGATCCTGGAAATGTTCACTTCTACCAGCCCACAGCTTACAGTTGGTCAGAATTACCTCTTTTAGTATTATACTCTCTCAGAATTACCCTAAATTAAAAGGAACTGCCTTAGCCAAGGTCAACACTTTCACGGACTAATGAATAAGGAGCTGCAGAAATCAGCCGTTGCCTCAATTCAGGATACATCCATAAGGACATCCAAACTTCTAAATCCCCTCTGGGATTGGCCAGTATTCACTTCTGTTATAGCAGTGTCATGATTTAATGTCTCTTCTACCTAATCTTGTTTTCTTTACTTCCTGTAAGGTATTTATCCAGAAAGGAAATGTCATAGTTTCTTCCTGCATTTGAATTTCCACCTCAAAATCTGTCTCCTAGGGGGGCACCTGTGGCTCAAAGGGGAAGGGCACCGGCCCCATACGCTGGAGGTGGTGGGTTCAAACCCAGCCCCAGCCAAAAACTGCAAAAAAAAAATCTGTCTCCTGGAGAACCTGCCCTAAGATAGATGGTAATGATCTGAATCAATTCTTGTTACAGATATCAATATTAATGCTTATTAAATAATTTCACTATAAAAATATACACAGATTTCTATATGTTTACACCTCACCTACATATATCTATGTTTATATAGCCGTGCGTGTATATATATCATATATATATACATATACAAACACATAGACTTTGCTAATATTGGCATTGATTCCTATGGTTCTAGCAGAAAAGTGACGGCAGTCATCTTCATCATCCTGCAACCATCATCCCCATCCAAACCACCATGGTATGCAACCAGTGGGATTCTTATTTCAAAAGGTATACTATTATTATCACTCTGAATAGGATTAACTAATAGGAACTGTTTGATTATTATATATCAGGCATTAGCAATGGCAATGGGAGTGATAAGATCTTAGGCAATTCCTTGCTCACACAATCAAACAAGAGCAAGCATGTTTAGATAGCAGCATAGAAAAGTATAAAATACAACCACGTGAAGCTCAGAAAACATAGACATGCCCTAGGGTCCTATTTTTATAGAATAGCTTTAGAGTAAAACAAATTCAGATTTGGTACTATTGATTTAATATCTAAAGTATGTTTATGAATGAAAAATACAGCAAATGTAAAATTTAAGATCTATTTAAAATCATGTACTTGTATACTAACAAATTGCATGAAGAAATAGCAGGTCTTAGAAACATAAAGCCTATTATCAAAAATATTAATTAAGCAGGTAAAAGGATTTCAATGCAAAGGTACGATATTCTCAAGAATACCAATAACCTGTTCTACAAGCCTGAGAAGAGAGTGAGGGGAAATGTTGACGATCCCCACCATAAGGATCTCAGGCTTTCTACTAGAACTGAGGAACTAAGAATTGGTTGTTGCATAGGTGGTCTCTGGAACAAGTTTTAATTAAATGGACTAATAAAAAACCACTGCCCTTTATGGTGAGAAAGAGCTCATAAAATTTTTGTACAAATGCCAGGTAATGTTTGCATTAGTGTCCATGAGGGGTTTCATTTTTGCTGTTTTCAGCTCCATAAAAGTTCTACCTAAGAAAATAATGAAGATCCTAGTCTTCCTTAAGTGTTTGTGTACCAGAGCTACTTCACAGGTTTGTACAACTTTGGTAAACTAACTAAATCCATTACATACTAATTAAAAAAAAAAAGAACCATGAAGTGACTTCTAAAAGCTCATCCAGGCTCATTATTTCTACCCTGGAATGAAATATATTAAAACTTTTATTGATTAGGGAAAATCTACTCAACTTTCTCTTTCATGAATGATATTTTTCTAGGAAAATTTGCCTCCCCCAGAAATATGCTTTTTTTTCCTTTTTGTCTTTCCCTTCAAAAATAGTCTTTCTCCAGTTAAATTTGTCCTTAACTTGTACAACTAAGTTATTTCTCTGAAACCCAAATTTGATCCTAACTCTCTTCCACCTAGAAATATTTCTTGGATCTCCACAACTATATTGTGTTGATAGTTGCTATCTTTATCATTTCTCTCTCCCCCGGGTGTACTGCATATTCTAATCACCTGAAATTTTCTACTATTCTTTTTATGTTGTATTTATCAAGCCTCCTATTTGTATATACTTGTACCTTCCCCTAACAGTGATCCTTTCATATTTTACTTTCTGCACATACAATGTGTAACAGAGCATTCAATTGCTCAAGTTTAGAGTTCAAAAAGATACAGCTTAAAGTCCAAACTAACTGGAAGTGTGAGCCTAAAAAATAATTTAATATACAACAGTATTTTCATTAATGAAATGGGGGGTGAAAACTATCTTATAAATTTTTAATGCATGATAAATGCATTAGTGAAGACATGAAAACTTTAAGCACATAAGAACTATGTGCTTAAAAAACAGTGGCTATTGATGAAGAGACAAGATGGCTGACTAAAGTCAGATTTCCACAGAGGCTCCTGTCCAGAAAGAGAGTTAAAACACAGAAAGTTAGCAAGTAACCTGGTGCATTAGAGCTGCACCAAGAGAGAAGGTTGAAGAACACACATCAAACCCACTGAGGCGAGCTGCGACCCCAAGGATACAAACAAAAGGTACAAAATCCACCACCAAGTGGATGGGAGTCCCTCCCCCATGAGAACGGCTCAGAATAACCCACAAAAAAAAAAAAAGTAGAGTTCAAATGTCCTCCCACTACAGTCCACAGGAGAGATCCTCTAAAAACTGGACCTACCTCCCCTACTAGGGTGCCACAGCATTCTCCTGCCAAGCATAAAACTGTATATATTCTCTACCTACAACTCTGAGCTCCCAGCACTCCCCTCCAATCTCACTCTGAAGTCTGGAGGCCTGTCCACCAGGAGTCCAGATTCTTGGGTGATTTCTCGAGGTGTGTGGACAGGGCCTAAACTGCAGCTGGTCAGTGCTGACTCTGGGGCATGGGAGTGAGAAGAGGATGGTTGGCTGAGAGGGAACCACACTGGAGGGGCGATGCCCCGAGGCGCAGAACAACAGCTGTCTTTTGGCAACAATAGAGCTCACTCCCGGATATTCTGAAGCCACACCCCTGTCTCCCTGGGCAACCAGAGGAGGCCGGGCATCTACTCAGGTGGCAACCACGACGGAACAGATCTGGGACAGAAGTGCAGCCCCATGAATAAAGGGTTTGCCCGAGGCGATACCGGCCTAGGTGGACCGCAGGGACTAGAAACGCGCAAGCAGAACCGGGAAGATCCCAGGGCAAGGCTGACCCAGAGGACTGCTGTACTGAGCCTAAGACACACTCGGCCCTCAGGGGATCGTCAGCCTATAGACAAAGGAAGACAGGAGGCTAGAACTGACAGGTAACCAAATACAAACCTGCAGGAGCAAAGACAGGGCCTGAGGCGCAGGCTCTGGGAACTCAAAACAGCTTCTTTTCTGCAGGGGCAGAAAAAATTCCTGCAAAATTGTTCTGTTCTGTCAGTAACATCAATCAGAGATGCTGCTGGAACTGAGTGAACACCCCCCCAGACTCCACCAAGTGCCTGAGGTTGTCAGGCCTCACGTCCCCCTGCTAGATAGAGTCAGAGCACAGCAGCCTGGTTGAGCAGAAATAGATTTCCTTGTAATTCAGGCAGGTGCAAACCCCTGGAGTATCTGTTCACTACAGGCAACTGGGTCAAAGCCCCACAGGACTATCAGTGAATGCGTGTGACAGAGGTGCAAGGTGGGGAAGGAGGCATAAACCTACCCAGACTGATCTATTTGTTTGGTGGGTCCTCCTGACTCCACAGAGCACTGGAGCAAGCCATATCTGAGTAGTCACCAGACCCCTGCGATCCAGTTGCCAGAGAGCTTTTAAACTCTCTCACCTGAGACAGGTTCTGACTGAGAAAATTGATTTGGACATTTGAACTAAGCCAATTGCCCAAGGACTATATAGGTGGTGCCCTGGATGTGTGGTTGTAGGAAGGTTCGATTATCCTTTTCCAATTGTTGCCTGTGGGGGGGCGGGGTGACTTAATTGCTGGTATTTCTCCACAGCTGAGACTTCAACCCAGAGTAACTGTTTCACTAGGGTTGAACAGAAACCAGCTGAAAACAAGACAGAACCACTTAGCCGCACCACACCAAACAGGTCCCCAGTTTCTCAGGCCATGGCACTGTACGGGTCCTTGACAAAGCTCCAGGGAAAAATCAAATGGTCTAAAATAATCATGGAGCAGAATCAGTGGGAAAACTCTGGTAACAAGAATAACCAGAATAGATCAACCCCCCACCCCCAAAGAAAGAAATGGCAGATGTAACTGAAGATCCCATTCATAAATAGCTGGCCAAGATGTCAGAAATTGAATTCAGAATTTGGATTGCAAACAAGATTAATAGAACGGAGGAAAATTTGAAATTAGAAATTTGTGAGCAACTCAAAAGTCAGAATTAGATATTTGAGGAGAAATTCAAATATTGTCTCAAGAATTTAACAAATTTAAAGACAAAACAAACAAAGATTTTGCTGCACTGAAGCAAGAATTTGCAGCCCTCAAAGATCTGAAAAGTACAGTAAAATCACACAGTAAATGAGTGGAGCAAGCAGAAGAAAGGATTTCTGACTTTGAAGAAAAAGCCTCTGAATGCTCCCAAACTCTCAAAGAGGAAGAGAAATGGAGAGCAAAACAGATCATTCTCTCAGAGAGCTCTGGGATAATTCAAAGAAGGGTAATATCCACCTTATTGAAATCCTTGAAAGTGATGAAGTGGCCTCACAAGCCACAGAGGCCCAACTCCATGAAATTATAAAAGAGAATTTTTGAGGCATGCCAAGAGATTCTGAAATTCAGATAGGAGACAGTTTAAGAACCCCAGCACGACTCAATCTGAATAAGACATCCCCCAGGCATATCATAATTAACTCCACTGAAGTTAATATAAAGCAGAAAATTCTGAAAGCAGCCAGACGTAAGAAATGCATTACCTACAAAGGGAAGAATATTAGAATGACTGCAGATCTCTCTGCTGAAACTTTTCAAGCCAGAAGAGGGTGGTCATTGACTTTTAATCTCCTGAAGCAAATAACTTTCAACCCCAGATCCTGTATCCAGCTAAACTGAGTTTCATTTATGATGGAGAAATTAAATACTTTAATGACATTCATATGTTGAAGAAATTTGCCATAACCAAATAAGCTTTTCAGGATATTCTCAGACCTATCCTCCATAATGACCAGCCCAATCCTCTATCACAAAATTAAACTCACGTAGAAAATTTTGGGCAACTCTAACTTCCACAGTGGTGAAAGAATTAAAAATGTCCACTGGACTTTGAAAAACTGGATACCCAAAATTTTACCAGACTTATCAATATTCTCCATTAATGAGAATTGCTTAAACTTTCCTCTAAAGAGGCACAGGTTAGCTGACTAGATGCAAAAACTTGGGCCAGATATTTGCTGCATACAAGAGTCACATTTTACCTTAAAAGAAAAATATAGATTCAGGGTGAAAGGATGGTCATCCATATTTCAGGCAAATGGTAATCAGAAAAAAACAGGTGTTGCAATTCTATTTCAGGCAAATGGTAATCAGAAAAAAACAGGTGTTGCAATTCTATTTGCAGATACAATAGGCTTTAAACCAACAAAAGTAAGGAAGGATAAGAATGGTCACTTCATATTTGTTAAGGGTAATACTCAATATGATGAGATTTCAATTATTAGTATCTATGCACCCAGCCAGAATGCACCTCAATTTATAAGAGAAACTCTAACAGACATGAGCAAATTGATTTCCTCCAGCTCCATAATAGTTGGAGATTTCAACACTTCTTTGGCAGTGTTGGAATGATCCTCCAATAAAAAGATGAGCAAAGAAATTTTAGATTTAAACCTAACCATCCAACGTTTGGATCTAGCAGACATCTACAAAACATTTCATCCCAACAAAACTGAATACACATACTTCTCATCAGCCCATGGAACATACTCCAAAATCAATCACATCTTAGGTCACAAGTCTAACCTCAGTAAATTTAAAGGAATAGAAATTATTTCTTGCATCTTCTCGGACCACCATGGAATAAAGGTTGAACTCAGTAACAACAGGAATCCGTATACTCGTACAAAAACATGGAAGTTAAATAACCTTATGCTCAAAGATAGCTGGGTCAGAGATGAGATTAAGAAGGAAATTGTCAAATTTTTGGAACAAAATGACAATGAAGACACGAATTACCAGAACCTCTGGTATACCACAAAGGCAATCATAAGAGGGAAATTTATAGCACTGCAAGCCTTCCTAAAGAGAACGGAAACAGAAGAAGTTAACAAATTAATGGGACATCTCAAGCAACTGGAAAAGGAAGAACATTCCACCCCCAAACCCAGTAGAATAAAAGAAATAACCAAAATTAGAGCAGAATTAAATGAAATTGATAAGAAAAGAATTATACAACAGATCAATAAATCAAAAAATTGGTTTTTGGAAAAGGTCAATAAAATAGATAAACCTTTGGCTAACCTAATCAGAAAAAAAGAGTAAAATCTCTAATCTCGTTAATCAGAAACAACAAAGATGAAATAATAACAGACCCCTCAGAAATTCAAAAAATCCTTAATAAATATTACAAGAAACGTTATTCTCAGAAATAAAGGAAATTGACCAATACTTGGAAGAACGTCACCTTCTAAGACTTAGCCAGAATCAAGTGGAAATGTTGAACAGGCCCATATCAAGTTCTGAAATAGCATCAACGATAAAAACCTCCCTAAAAAGAAAAGCCTGGGACCAGAAGGCTTCATGTTAGAATTCTACCAAACCTTTAAAGAGGAATTAGTACCTATATTACTCTACCTGTTCCAAAATGTAAAAAAATGAGGAAGACTATCTAACACGTTCTATGAAGCAAACATCACCCTGATCCCCACACCAGGAAAAGACCCAACAAGAAAAGAAAATTATAGACCAATATCACTAATGAATATAGATGCAAAAATATTCAACAAGATCCTAACAAACAGAATCCAGCAACACATCAAACAAATTATGCATCATGACCAAGTCGGTTTTATCCCAGGGTCTCAAGTCTGGTTCAGTATACATAAATCTATAAGTATAATTCAGCACATAAACAAATTAAAAAATAAAGACCACATGATTCTCTCAATTGATGCAGAAAAAGATTTTGATAAAATCCAGCATACCTTCATGATCAGAACACTTAAGAAAATTGGTATAGAAGGGACATTTCTTAAACTGATAAAGGCCATCTATAGCAAACCCACAGCCAATATCGTACTGAATGGAGTTAAATTGGAATCATTTCCACTCAGATCAGGAACCAGACAAGGCTGCCCATTGTCTCCATTGCTCTTTAACATTGTAATGGAAGTTTTAGCCACCGTAATTAAGGAAGAAAATGCAATCAAGGGTATCCATATAGAGTCAGAATAGTTCAAACTTTTGCTCTTCACAGATGATATGATTGTATATGTGTAAAACACCAGGGATTCTACTACAATATTCAGCAGCATCTCAGGTTGCAAAATCAACATTCATAAATAGGTAGCCTTTATATATACCAACAATAGTCAAGCTGAAAAAACTGTTAAGGACTCTATTCCATTCACAGTAGTGCCAAAGAAGATGAAATATTTGGGAGTTTATTAACAAAGGACATGAAAGATCTCTATAAAGAAAACTATGAAACTCTAAGAGAAAAAGTAGCTGAAAATGTTAATAAATGGAAAAACATATCATGCTCATGGCTGGGAAGAATCAACATTGTTAAAATGTCCACACTACCCAAAGCAATATACAATTTTAATGCAATATCTAATTAAAGCTACACTGTCATACTTTAAAGATCTTGAAAAAATAATACTTTGTTTTATATGGAATCAGAAAAAACCTCAAATAGCCAAGACATAACTCAGAAATGAAACAAAGCAGGAGGAATCACACTACCGGACCTCAGACTATACTATAAATTGATTGTGATCAAAACAGCATGGTACTGGCACAAAAACAGAGAAGTAGATGTCTGGAACAGAATAGAGAACCAAGAGATGAATCTAGCTGCTTACCATTATTTGATCTTTCACAAGCCAATTAAAAACATTCAGTGGGGAAAAGATTCCCTATTTAACAAATGGTGCTGTGTGAACTGGCTGGCAACCTGTAGAAGACTGAAACTGGACCCACACCATTCACCATTAACTAAGATAGACTCTCACTGGATTAAAGATTTAAACTTAAGACATGAAACTATAAAAATACTAGAAGAGAGTGCATGGAAAACCCTTGAAGAAATTGGTCTGGGTGAGTATTTTATGAGGAGGACCCCCCGGGCAACTGAACCAGCTTCAAAAATACAGGGGGACCTGATCAAACTAAAAAGCTTCTGCACAGCCAAAAACATAGTAAGTAAAGCAAGCAGGCAGACCTCAGAATGGGAGAAGATATTTGCAGGCTATGTCTCCGACAAAGGTTTAATAACCAGAATTCACAGAGAACTCAAACGTATAAGCAGGAAAAGAACAAGTGATCTCATTGCAGGCTGGGCAAGGGACTTGAAGAGAAACTTCTCTGAAGAAGACAGGTGCACGGCCTATAGACATATGAAAAAATACTCATCATCTTTAATCATCAGAGAAATTCAAATCAAAACTACTTTGAGATATCATCTAACTCCAGTAAGATTAGCCCATTTCACAAAATCCCAAGACCAGAGATGTTGGTGTGGATGTGGAGAAACGAGAACACTTCTGCACTGCTTGTGGGAATGCAAATTGATACATTCCTTTTGGAAAGATGTTTGGAGAACACTTTGAGATCTAAAAATAGATCTGCCATTCAATCCTATAATTCCTCTACTAGGCATATACCCAGAAGACCAAAAATCACATCATAACAAAGATATTTGTACCAGAATGTTTATTGTAGCCCAATTCATAATTGCTAAGTCATGGAAAAAGCCCAAGTGCCCATCGATCCACGAATGGATTAATAAATTGTGGTATATGTACACCATGGAATATTATGCAGCCTTAGAGAAAGACGGAGACTTTACCTCTTTCATGTTTACATGGATGGAGCTGGAACATATTCTTCTTAGTAAAGTATCTGAAGAATGGAAGAAAAAGTATCCAATGTACTCAGCCCTACTATGAAACTAATTTATGGCTTTCATATGAAAGCTATAACCCAGTTATAACCTAAGAATAGGAGGAAGTGAGGGAAGGGAGGGGAAGGGAGGCGGAGGTAGCGTGATTGGTGGGATTACATCTGTGGTGCATCTTACAAGGGTACATGTGAAACTTAGTAATTGTAGAGTGTAAATGTCTTAACACAATGACTAAGAAAATGCTAGGAAGGCTATGTTAACTAGTGTGATGAAAATGTGTCAAATGGTCTATAAAACCAGTGTATGGTGCCCCATGATTGCATTAATGTACACAGCTATGATTTAATAAAAAAAAGTAAAAAAAAAAACAGTGGCTATTATTCTTTTCATCCTAAAAATTATAGCTCCTTTGTAAATACTTCCCTGATATACCCATGAGAAGTTGGATGCTGTCACTAGCAATTCTAAGTTTTATTAGCACAGTACATAAATTTGTATAATGGAATTTATACTATTACAATTTTGTATGATAGTCTATCTTTGTAGTAAATTTATTGAGTTTACCATTGTTAGAAATCTTTGAAAATTCCCTTTCAGTGTTTCTACTCTGCCTGTAATGTAAGTCTATTAATTAAGTCAACAAGATAATATAATTAAAAATGTATATATTCACCTCAAATTGTTAAGACCTTTGGACAAAGGTTATATCAGAGGCTGGTATCTGACTGCTAAATCTTTTCCTCTTATTTCTTGCCGTACAGCTAGACTGTCTTTTCCAGTCTCACCTGTAGTAAAGAGTTAAGTGTGGCTACAGGATTCAGTTCTAGCTCAAACAATGCAGACTGAATCAATGTACACCATACACAGGTTTTCTGAATTTTGAGGAAGAATACTTATGGCTCAGGGACAATTATTTCATAAGTAAAAAACAAACTTTAATTATACTAAGCCAGGGGGCAGCCAACTTTTCCCGTGAAGGCTGGATAGTAAATATTTTCAGGAGTGTGAGTCCTGCTCATCTTGCCAATATATTTAAAAGGAAAAGATAAATAAATGCATATGGGCCATTGAATCTCTATATTACTGAAGTTTGAAGTTCATAGAATTTTCATGTATGGTGAAGTATATACTTTTTTTGATTTTTAAAGGATCAATTGCAGGCAGTAGCTCATGTCTGTAATACTAGCGCTCTGGGAGGTCAAGGTGAGTGGATTGCTTGAGCAAGAGAGAGACATCATCTCTTCTAAAAAAAAAAAAAAAAATAGACCTAGCCAAGTATAGTGCTACACACCTATAGTTCCAGCTTCCTGGGAGGCTAAGGCAAGTGGACTGCTCAAGCCCCAGAGTTTGAGGTTTCTGTGAGCGCTGATGCCATGGCACACTACCCAGGGTGACAGAGTGAAACTCAGTCTCAAAAATAAATAAATAAATAAAAAAGAAACAATCATTGGTAGTTTAAGTGATATATACATCCAGCATATAGTAGGTAGTCAATAACTGTGTGATGAATGAATAAATAAATAGAAGAATTTAACCTACCTCTGCTTTTCTTAGGTATTCATTTGGAATAGGAGCCTTGAATAAACAAAATGGCATAAATCTCATAGTTCCTCAATTCTGTGTCAATTATACTGAAAATTTTATATATGTATTTGAGGATAAAAAAATGCATTTAAATTCTAACATGATAAAATCATGTAAAAGCCAAATACTATATGTGTCAATTTGAAAACCATAATGATACAAACAAGGCTTTCTTTTAATTACCAATGTACAAAGATAATATAATAAAAATTTATTATTTATGTTAATTTTAACATTATGTGTATTAAAATCAAAGGCTTCAGACAAAGATGGATAAAGTTAAAGATTATTTTCTCTCATCCTGGCCCTTTCCTTGCAGCACTTTTCTTGATTATAAAACACCTATTTGTTTTGTTACAAACCAAATCTGGTTTTCCCAATTAGACATTAAGCAGTGTGGTGACAAGGACCATGCCTATTTTATTTTCATATTCTCAGAAATTAACCTAGTTCTTGGCATCTATCAGATATGGTCCATATTTGTAGGTGAGTGGATAGATTATACATATGATTCTATTTAATTAGGGGAGACTAATTGGAAGAATAATTATTAGGAAACACATGAAATTTTTATAAAAGTTAAATACACTTTTCTTGCCTTGGTGCTAATAGCTCCAAAAAGGAAATAGCCATTTTCCAAATTTAGAAATAAAATTCCTAAATCAAAACAAGCAAACACAAAATGTGATTGCCTTTCCAAACAAAAATGGCTGCTACTGGTAAGGAAATATGCGATTTTTTAGCAAGAAGCAACAAGGTCCTTTTTATTATACATAAAAGGAAGAAAAATATTTGTCGTTTAAATAAGCTTAAGCAAGTCTGAGACCTTGTAACCAACATAGTGGTCACATTTAAGTTTTCTCCATGAGTTAAGCCTGCCAGGCCAACTGAAGACATCAGAGGAACTTCAGAAGCCTGAATCACCTAAGCAGGCTGGTAAAAGAATGCCATTTTTAATCACCGTAGTAGATTTATGAGCCTGGAACTCTATCAAGCATCTAGCAATTCCCTGAGCTTAATTCAAGTGCATATAGTTCCAAGCTCATAGGATTTTAGCCTTGGTGTCATAGAATCAGAACAGCAAATGAAAATAATGCCATATAAACAGAGCGCAGTGTGTCAGCCACACATCTCCATGTTAAGCAAGTATATGGGTACATAGAGAAGGGGAGCAATTCTCAGATATATAGCCCACCTAGGTAAAGCACTTTCAAATGTACTTCATTTATTTATTTTAGGCCATTTTTGGCTCGAAATCATGCAAAATTACTGTCTCTAGTTTCATTCTGCTCTTTTGAAATAGTCCAGATTTTGCGCTAAGAGTTTAAAGCCACAGCAAAGAGCTAGGCCAAGAGGGAAAGCTTTTGAAGAGTTCTCACAGCTGTGAAAACACAGGCCTCAGGCTGTGTGTAGAGTTACTTCAAACAGCTGCTTCAGGTGACTAAACACCTTGAGTCTCATTCATCAAGTGTTGTTTATACTGGCTGACAGACCAGACTTGGAGAATTAACTCGGAGAAAAAAGATGTACTACATACCAAGTATGGGAAAGGAACCTAGCTCCTTAAATGTGAAGCAAAGAAAAAAATAATAACCTGAACAAATTTAAAATAAAGCAGAACAAGAGTGATTTTATTTCATGTTAATACTTCGTGTGATACCCTTTGCATCTCTATGCTCAAAAGCAAAGCAATGCTGCTGATGGGTTGCCACTTTTTGATCCTGTTAATAAAATAGATGGACAACTCTTAGTATGCAGGGAAATATGTCAAATAAGTGGTCACCAGACTTTTCATTAATTATCAGGGAACACTATATTGAAATAGTAGGCATAAATAATGCATTTTCATTATTTTATAAAAGGAAAATATGACTCTCTTCTTGCCTAGATTCACTGCTTTATTGCAACATGAAGACTTGGCCATAGGGTTCATCACCCAGTATTAAAAAATTCTTTCATTTAATCTTTCAAAAATGTGACATGATAATATATTTTAAATCTTGTAACTATTTGCATGGATCAAAAGAAGAATGAAATAAAATGACATGAGTCAGTGTCAGGCGAAGTGTTACTAGTTAAGTAAGCTTTAAATATTGAAAGCCAGTTTTAATATTTCCTTTTAATCTAAAAATATGTCACTTGGCAATTTTTTTTCTTTATAACATCAGGGTTGTTACTAACAACATTTTTCATGGCTTCAATTTAGCACTGAGCAGAAAAATCTACCCTAGCCGTTCCGTTGTGATGGCAGATGTTGCCAATTGTCACTTACACTGGCAATTAGTTTATCAATTACCTTATGGCAGGTTTCAAAAATAAGACATCTTTAAAGCTCCCCTCTCCTCCTATCATTTCCCAGTTTGTGTGTGATATTTAAATATTGCCTCTATTTTTCTGATTTTTTGCCATTTCAAAAATTGCTTTTATTTTTTAAAGCAATGCTCTGTAAAGCAATTCTCAAACCCTACTGTGCATAGAAACGACCTGAAGATATTATAAAAATCTAGTTTTACCAGGTCCCAGTAGGGCCTGAGATTCTGCATTTGTAATAAGCTTCCTTGTGAACATTCATGTTGATGATCCAATAGCTACACCTTGAATAAAGGCACTAAACAATACAAGTTTTAAACCACAAAGTGAAAGAGGGTTTTTTTTCCTTTTTTCCTTCCTTCCTTCCCTACTCCTTTCCTCCCTCCCTCCATTCCTTCTTTCTTTTCTTTCTTTCTTTTTTTTTTTTTTGTTTTTCTTTTCCACCTATATGGGCATGAGGACACATATTTGTCCAACCATTAGGTAAAACATTGATGGAATATAAGGTTATCAAGAGTCAGTACAAAATTCTATTACTTAGAGTATAGAACTATTAATAAAAATGTATATTTTCTTAACTCAATACTAGGTCATTCAAAAGAGAGAGAGCATGAATCCAAATAAAACATGCTATGAAAAATCACCTTTTATCATTCAACGTCATAGTCTATAATTGCGGAGACTGGGAGGGGTGTGCTTGCCACATCTGGGCAGTTGTGATGGGATTAAGCCTAAGGATGCAATTTTCATGAACAAAGAAATAGAAGAAAGCAAGCAAACAACAATGTCAGAAATTGGGGAGGCAAAAGAAATAGGGAAAGAAGAAGAGATATTTAGTGACAATCTACTCTTCTACGAATGAAAATCTCATGGCAAGTGTCACATTCATTTTATAGATGAAGACAGTGAGTCCTGGAAGGATTTATCAGCTCGTTTATGATATCATAGGTAATGGCTGGCAATTAATTGAGCCCAATTAATTTTGACGATAAATTCTTCCCTCCATCCACCGTAGTTCTGAATCAAAAATAGGACAAATGAAAGGAGTTAAAGAAGCAGCTAATAACAGCAAGATCCCAGGAAGACTGAGAAATCAAGCGGCGTAAGCTTTGGGAAGTGTTATCGAAAGTCACTTGAGGAGAGCTGTGGGGAAGCAGGTGAACATGCATTAAGTGTTGAGGAAGGATGAATGTTCTGCAGGGCCAGACAGCAAACCCTGGGAACTAAGAATTCATTATGCAAGGTTCAGCCCTGGCTTTTCAGATCTGGGTCATTCGATTGGCTCCCATTCAAGCTCAGCTGTGTTATATAAAATATCAGACCAGGCCATTAAAATATCGAGTAATTACTAGATAACAGTCACTGAATCAGGGAATGAGTTAATGAAACCCCATATAGCTCATCTAAACACATCTGGGACAAAAAAAAATATTGGCAAAGAAATTCTTGGAGATATTAAAATAGCTTTACAAAAAAATGCTTAAAGATGAAGTAACTGAATCATTGTCTTGGATTATTATAAAGATAAGCCGTTTTTCTGGTTCACAAACATATCAATCTTTCTCTTGCCCCTGACTTATGAGACTCTTTTTTTCATGTATAATATAGAAATATGATTTGGAGAATTAAAACACATAGAGAAAGCATTGCAAACATAAGTATGACCAAGATATCCTATAGAAATTAGTCTCCAGGGACAAATCTGTTTGTTTGTAGATAAAATCAAGGAATTAGGCCACTCGTATAATGAGAGTAAATCAGCAATGAAGATGCCACTGGGTAATGGGGAAGGTAGTAATGACACCAAAACCAAACGGACAAACTGTGTGGCATATAATTTGAATAATACAGCTGAATAAAGAATGTTACCAGAGGAAAGTGTTGGCAGCTCCTATCTTGCAAGGTCAGTGGTTCCAACTTCCTCCTCTTTGCATTTCTGTACAGTATTTGCAACATTAACAGAATCCCATATATTTTGGTTCCTTTTGCCAGATGGCAGAAAAAGAAAATAGAAGCTAGAATTTTACTATATCTAATTTATTTCTCTGATGTTTTGGTTGATATTTTATCTCCTCTACAAGAATGAGACTTGTTTTACAACGTAAAAATGTAAGTTGGGAAGGAGCACATTCATGAAAAGTCCTCCCGGGATAGAGTCTCTCGGGAACAGACTGGGCTCAGCTGTCACCCACTTTAATGTCTCTTGTTTCATCTTTCTGTTCTTCTAAGCTTTGTGTGTGTGTCAGGAGGCATATTTGAAGCCCTATATGCTCTTCCTCCACTATTCAAATTCTAACAAAAGTCAATTTACTTGGAGGACTAATATTCTTCAAGAGAGCTTACCTCGAGAGTAGCTATTATTATATGGTCACCTGCCACGGGGATTATTAGGAATTGTAGAATGAAACAGAGGGATGAATATTTGAAAGACAAGGAGGGGAGTTATTTCTATGATTCCTCCACCTAAAGACACAATTGACTTAAACTGTGTTAAAGGCTGGATTTCAGTCTGTATGCAAACTTTGGTTTGCCCTGAGGCATCTCTTCCTTTTCTTCCTTTCTGTATTTTTTCCCTGGCTGCGCACCTCTGAGTCCCCCCTAGAACATCACTGAGTAAAACATTTAAGACTGCTGTGTGTACCCTCTCGTCACAGACTTGCAAACGGATTGGCAGCCAGTAGCTTACATGTGCTTCTGATTATGTTAATGAATTAGAGGTCAGGCCCTTTGACTCTTCAGTTAAAGCAATCTGAATCCAGTTAAATGTAAAATTAAACTAAAAAAGAGTTTTGGTTACCTCATAATCTCAGCAAAAATAGCTCATTTAATATATCATGAAATCTGGCATAAATGAAGGTCTCTTCTTTGATCTATGTACAACAAAGCTAGAAAACATACATTTCTCCAACTTTAAGAATAATAATAAAATATATATTTTATTCACTGAAACAAACGCAGTTACTCATATTTTCCACCTAGTGTATGGTGGTAAATTCCATCACAACTTCACAAGGTGAAAATGGTCAAATATGGACAAACTTGGCTCCAAGATCAATCTGCTCCTTTGAAAGCTTAGAAAGACAGCTGCCTAGTTCTCTAGCCACATGTCATTAACACATATCAATAAAATGTGGGTACACTTTCAAGTGTGAGTGCAGAGTACTGCTCCCTAGAACGAGTTTCTAGCAATATCTATTCACACATCAAGAAATCAACAGTTAGGGCCTATAGGTGGTTCCTCAACTCAATGGAAAGATTCTATATGTGGGTATGTTTGTGTTCAATAGTACTTAAAAACTTAAAAAAAAAATAAGCTGTAGTCTTCAAAAGCTTTAAGCAATTGGTGATACATGCATTGGCCCCTCTCAGTTTCTCAGGACCATAGACATTTGAATTTTGGTCAGGAGTGTGCAGGTTAAAGCAGAGGGGCAAGGCCACATTTTTTTATTATTAATTTATTTTTATTGTTAAATCATAGCTGTGTACATTAGTACAATCAAGGGGTACAATGTGCTGGTTTCATATACAATCTGAAATATTCTCATCAAACTGTTAAATGCAGCCTTTATGGCATTTTCTTAGTTACTGTATGTAGGCATTTGTATTCTGCATTTAGTAAGTTTCGCCTGTACCCATTCTAAGATGCACCGTAGGTGGAGGGCCACATTTCTTAATAAAACAGCTAGAGAAGAAGACAAAATCAATGATATGGAGACAGACATCAAAACTCAACAAAATACTTTCTTTTTAAGATTAGAGTATTTTATAAAGATAAGTCTGATAAATTTTACTAATCATGAGGGTGCTGATGAATATTGTACAACTAAATATTTTGGAATGGATTTCTGGTGTTATATTAGGCAAGATTTATTAAGCATGGCAGTGATCAAAGCACTTTGTATGTTTGACATAATTGATGCCCATACCTTATAAGGCAGGTGTGATTCCTATTCCTGTTTTGCAGATGAAAAAACTAAAGAGGTTGAGTAACCGTCTTATAGCTATAACCGGTAGGAAGCAGAGTCACGGTTCAAACTTGGGCAAAGTCAAGAGTCAGCCTTCTTAACCATTGACCACATTCTGCTCTCCAAGCAGGATAGCAACTCGAATAATTTCCTTACCATTTTAGTTTATATAATATAAATATTATGACTCATTTTGAGGAGGGGGATATAGTGTCTTAAAATTATACAGTGTCATGTCCTCACACTACTAAATTTTGGTTGAATGTATGTCTCAAAAAATAAGCAGGTCACAGAGGCAGCCACCACATGGTGCCTGAGGAAAGGCTCCAAACCCAGGGAATGAGAACAGTTACAGGAATGTGAACAGTTGAGCATGTTTACCCCTTACGTTTGGCCATGTGAAACTTACTAAAACCATTTCCAGTGACTTCCGATTGTGTCAACTAGCCTAGCTAGAACCACGTTTTCCAAAATTCGGTTTCCTACTGGCGACAATACCAGAGTTGGCCACAAAAGAGATTTATATGAAATGTGCGGCACTTTTATGGTCTAACATGTGTGGGGAGGCCCTGTTGTTACACATCTTGTCAGTGGGGTCAGCGGGCTGGCTTCTGGGCTCTCTTCATTCTGACTCCACAGAACTCTGGCGACTCCAGGTGTAGAAGGTGCGAGCTTATCCCGCAGATCCCCTGCACCACTGATACGGAGGCAGAGACACAGGTCTCTGCTCCCGATTTCCTTCACAAGGTCTTGTTTTTCTTTGCTCTCCCTCATTCAATGTGCCCTTCCCAGCTGACACCTTTGCTGACTTCAGGCCCATCAGCAGATGCAGGTACGGCAGGCTTACATAGACTGCTTACCTAAAGTTGTACAACGTCCAATCACTTCCCAAAGCCCACACGAGTGGGGCAGAGCACAATAGCTGGAGAGCAGAGGCCCTTATTCTCTAAAAGAAGCCACACTGAGAGAAGATGCCAGTGGCGCTAGACCCCTAGGCCTGCACAGAGAGAACTGTCTCCAGCCTCTCCCCCTCTACACTCCTCACACTACCTCACACCCAGGATCTGCTCCTCTGACTGAGCCCTGACAGGTGCCCCGTTTGTGCCTTGTGGATTGCTCTTAGCACACTTTTGGAATTTGGGGCTACAGAGGCTCTCAGTGATAATCTGTTGCAGCAGAAAAGGCAAAGATGAGAAAATATGTATTTTCTTTTAATTGAAGTACAAGACAAGAGTACAGCTGGGAAAAAGGGGCAGGGAATATATGAGCAATCAATAAAATACATGACATGGCATTTACAGAATGGGTTTTCCTTCTTCCCTGCTATCTTTATATAGCATATGACTTAAACATGTCCTTGTTTCCTCACAGCAATATGTGAGGAAATGCCTCACAGAATTTCTCAGACAGAAATTGTCTTGCTCATAGAATAAGAGAGATAATTATAAAATCATGTGTTCATAGATCTGAACCTGGCTGATAGACTCCATGTGGATGTACCTACACATTGAATAATAGCAGCAAGAAATTGAATTTGATATTATAAAACAGATCTAAATTCCATCTGCAAGGACGCTTAGGTCAAATTAAATCTTCTGCAACACCACCTATGCACAAGAAATGAATAGAGTCTGCCCAGGCACTTACGTCCATCCGAACTGCCAGAATTAAACTGTATGTGATGTCTAACTACAAGAAGAAGAAGAAGAAGAAGAAGAAGAAGAAGAAGAAGAAGAAGAAGAAGAAGAAGAAGAAGAAGAAGAAGAAGAAGAAGAAGAAGAAGAAGAAGAAGAAGAAGAAGAAGAAGAAGAAGAAGAAGAAGAAGAAGAAGAAGAAGAAGAAGAAGAAGAAGAAGAAGAAGAAGAAGAAGAAGAAGAAGAAGAAGAAGAAGAAGAAGAAGAAGAAGAAGGAAGGAAGGAAGGAAGGAAGGAAGGAAGGAAGGAAGGAAGGAAGGAAGGAAGGAAGGAAGGAAGGAAGGAAGGAAGGAAGGAAGGAAGGAAGGAAGGAAGGAAGGAAGGAAGGAAGGAAGGAAGGAAGGAAGGAAGAAGGAAGAAGGAAGAAGGAAGAAGGAAGAAGGAAGAAGGAGAAGACTTCAGAGAGTTAAACAATTTAATCAGTTACCCACCTTTAACTCTGAAAAGCAATTCACAACACATTTGAGTATGGCTAGGTTAATCATATAACCTAGTTTGCTCTGATTTACCCTGGATGCAGTGGTCTGTGTTTATTTAGGGTATATATTCACACATCTTTATTTTCCTAACAATTATGTCCCAATTTTGACAAAATTAAATTGTTATCCTAGTCATAACCCAATCACGTGGAAATTGAGGATCACATGAAATAATAAAAACAGAAGTAGCTAACTTATATCTAGTACTAATAAATGCCAGGCATTGTCTTAAGGGATTCCAATAATTACTTTATTTACTCCTAGAAAATTTCTTGCCATAAGGACACTGTCATTAGCACCCACTTTGAAAGGAAGCCTGAGCCACACAGGAATTAGAAACTTCCCCAAGCCCATGTAAGCAGCAGAGTGGAACAATTGAAAAGCAGAGGCCCCAGCCTCTATAACAAACTACCCTGAGTGTCGAATGTCAGTGGATCTAGAACTCCTAGTCTTGCATACAGAGAACTGTCTCCAGTTTCTGTCTCCCCGAAGTACTTCAATTCCCCCATGTATTTACTAGCTGTCTGCAACAAAAAAAATGTGATGGTTAATTTTATATATCAATTTGGCTAGGCTATGGTGTCCTACTGCTTGGTCAAACACTGGTCTAAATATTACTATAGGTGTGATTAACTGACTTCAAGTAAAGGAGATTACTCACCATACCTTGGGTGGGCCTTATCCAATCAGTTGAAGGCATTAGAGAACAAAAACAGAGATTTCCAAGATAAGAAGGAATTCTGGCAGAACTTTAACACAGACATCTTCTCCTATGGATTTTAGACTTGTCAGCCCAATAATCATGTAAGAAAATTTCTTGGCAAGATGGCAGCCAAGTAACAGCTTCCTTGCATCTGGGCACCGTGAGTCGGGGGAGATAGGACTCCAGGCATCTCTGGCTGGTGGGAACTGCCTATCATCACTCCTATGAGGCTACAGGGAGTCAGCGAGAGACTTCTGGACCCCAAGAGGAGGACTAAAACAGTGGAAAACCAGCAAGTGGTCGCGTGTGTTCAATCTGTCTAAACCCGCCCACAACTGTAAGTTCAGTAGCAGCGAGACTGCAAACCAGAAAGGCCTTACCTGTGAACTCTTTTGATGTCCTTGGACTTGGCACTGAGTTGAACTGCCTTGGGGAAGGCCTGAGCGGGAGTGCGGAGAACTTTGGCCGTTGTCTAGGGCCCCAGTCTGAGCCGCTGAGCCAGACGGAGCTAATAGTGTTTGGCGGTGGGTCACACAGATCCATTGTCAGTGATCTGCCCCGGCAAGCTCCGCCCTCAGGGTCGCAGAGCTAGAAACGGGTGGGAGCTGGTAACCCAGCAACCAAGTAGCCTAAGGGTGGGGTCTGAGCCGCCTTGCAGCCCTAACCCTCAGGGGCAGAGTGAGACCGGTTTTGGCACCCTGGGTAAGTGGATAGCCACTTCAGCAGTGATTCCAGCAAGAAAGCTGGGAAAGCTTCTGCTCAGCAAGTTTACAAGTTCAAAGTGCCTTTTAAGTGGGCTGAAGAGAGATTTAGGGTGTCTACCTGCTGGGGTTTGAGAAATCAGCTGCCTCCAGTCGTATCAGAACTGTGACTAACATCTCATACCCCAGAAGACCACGTGTTGCCCAGACAATATTCAATAACATATACAAACTGCTTTGTTTTTGGTTGTGTATTTTTTTCTTTTTTTTTTTTTGCTTGTTTATTTTGACGTTGTTGATGTTCTTTTGTTTTTTAATTTCAATCTTTTCCATACAGATCCCTTTTTCTTTCTCAATTTTTCTAGTTTAATTATAATTTCCCATTGCTGCCTTTTTTAATAACTACAACTTCATTTTTGCTAGTGTTTCTACTGCTATCATTTGGTTTTTCACCCCATTGTATCCCCGTAAAGTTTTCTGTTTGCTTGTTTTGGTTTGATTTATAGCATTTTTGTCTTTCCTCTCTACTTGGTGGAGGTGGGGTACTGTGTCTGATCAGGTTAGCAAAGAGCTGCTGACCTCAAGGGAACCACCCAACTGGGGCACCCTCAGAAGGTGGGGTTTTTTAAGGTTGTGTCAAAGTACCCTACTGTACACCTATATTGCCCTGTCTCCCTCTTTCTGTGCCTCTCTTCTTTTTGTCAATATTCCTTATCCCCACCCCCTCTCCTTTCTCTATCTTTCTTTTTTTTTTTTTTTTCTTATCACTCGGTCCTCCTTTCTTTCATCCCTTTTTTGCTCTTCAATCTTCTCACCCTTCTGGTCCTGTAACCCTTAGTCCACAGGCACAAGATCTTAAAGAGCAAGAGGAAGTGAAAGGAAAATTAGGGCAAGGAAACAGATAAAAGAAATCACTCATGAGGAAGAATCAGCAGAAAACTCCAGGCAACATGAAGAACCAGTCCAGAATGACCCCGCCAAGGGACCATGAGGTAGCTACTGCAGAGGATTCCACCTATACAGAAATGTTAGGAATGACAGAAAAGGAATTTAGAATACACGTGTTGAAAACAATGAAAGAAATGATGGAAACAATGAAGGAAACTGCTAATAAAGTGGAAAATAACCAAAAGGAAATCCAAAAACAGAATCAAATCAGAGATGAACGATATGAAGAATATAAAAAGGATATAGCAGAGCTGAAGGAACTGAAACAGTCAATCAGGGAACTTAAAGATGCAATGGAAAGTATCAGCAACAGGTTAGACCATGCAGAAGAAAGAATTTCAGAGGTAGAAGACAAAGTTTTTGAGATAACTCAGATAGTAAAAGAGGCAGAAAAGAAGAGAGAGAAAGCAGAACGTTCACTGTCAGAATTATGGGACTTTATGAAGCGTTCCAACATACGAGTTATAGGAATTCCAGAAGGGGAAGAAGAATGCCCCAGAGGAATGGAAGCCATACTAGAGAATATTATAAAAGAAAATTTCCCAAACATCACCAAAGATTCTGACACACTGCTTTCAGAGGGATATCGGACCCCAGGTCGCATCAACTCTAACCGAGCTTCTCCAAGACACATTGTGATGAACCTGTCCAAAGTCAAGACAAAAGAAAAGATTCTGCAAGCTGCCAGGAGTAAGCGCCAGTTGACCTACAGGGGCAAATCCATCAGAGTGACCGCAGACTTCTCTAATGAAACTTTCCAAGCAAGAAGACAATGGTCATCGACCTTTAATCTACTTAAACAGAACAATTTTCAGCCCAGAATTCTGTACCCTGCTAAGCTAAGCTTCAAAATTGATGGAGAAATCAAATCATTTATGGATATACAAACATTGAGGAAATTCGCCACAACAAGACCAGCTCTACAGGAAATACTTCAACCTGTTCTGCACACTGACCACCACAATGGATCAGCAGCAATGTAAGAACTCAGAAATCAAAGGACAGAGCCTAACCTCCACACTGATGCAAAAGATAAAACTAAGCAATGGACTCTCACCAAATAAGACGAATAGAATACTACCACACTTATCAATTATCTCCATAAATGTTAATGGCTTGAATTCCCCACTGAAGAGACATAGATTGGCTGACTGGATTAAAAAACACTAGCCATCCATCTGCTGTCTGCAAGAAACACACCTGGCTTCAACAGACAAATTAAAGCTCCGAGTCAAGGGATGGAAGACAATTTTTCAGGCAAATGGAATTCAGAAGAAAAGAGGAGTTGCAATCTTATTTTCAGATACATGTGGATTTAAAGCAACTAAAGTCAAAAAAGACAAAGATGGTCACTTTATATTGGTCAAGGGAAAACTACAGCAAGAAGACATTTCAATTCTAAATATTTATGCACCCAATTTAAATGCTCCCAGATTCTTGAAGCAGACCTTACTCAGTCTGAGCAATATGATATCTGATCCTTACTCAGTCTGAGCAATATGATATCTGATAATACCATCATAACAGGGGACTTTAACACACCTCTTACAGAGTTGGACAGATCCTCTAAACAGAAATTAAACAAAGATATAAGAGATTTAAATGAGACCCTAGAACAACTATGCTTGATAGACGCATATAGAACACTCCATCCCAAAGATAAAGAATATACATTCTTCTCATCACCCCATGGAACATTCTCCAAAATCGATCATATCCTGGGACACAAAACAAATATCAACAGAATCAAAAGAATTGAAATTTTACCTTGTATCTTTTCAGACCATAAGGCACTAAAGGTGGAACTCAACTCTAACAAAAATGCTCGACCCCACCCAAAGGCATGGAAATTAAACAATCTTCTGTTGAATAACAGATGGGTGCAGGAAGAAATAAAACAGGAAATCATTAACTTCCTTGAGCATAACAACAATGAAGACACAAGCTACCAAAACCTGTGGGATACTGCAAAAGCAGTTTTGAGAGGAAAATTCATCGCTTTAGATGCCTACATTCGAAAAACAGAAAGAGAGCACATCAACAGTCTCACAAGAGATCTTATGGAATTGGAAAAAGAAGAACAATCTAAGCCTAAACTCAGTAGAAGAAAAGAAATATCCAAAATCAAATCAGAGATCAATGAAATTGAAAACAAAAGAATCATTCAGAAAATTAATGAAACAAGGAATTGGTTTTTTGAAAAAATAAATAAAATAGATAAACCATTGGCCAGACTTACTAGAAATAGAAAAGTAAAATCTCTAGTAACCTCAATCAGAAACGATAAAGGGGAAATAACAACTGATCCCACAGAGATACAAGAGATCATCTCTGAATACTACCAGAAACTCTATGCCCAGAAATTTGACAATGTGAAGGAAATGGATCAATATTTGGAATCACACCCTCTCCCTAGACTTAGCCAGGAAGAAATAGACCTCCTGTACAGACCAATTTCAAGCACTGAGATCAAAGAAACAATAAAAAAGCTTCCAACTAAAAAATGCCCTGGTCCAGAAGGCTTCACTCCAGAATTCTATCAAACCTTCAAGGAAGAGCTTATTCCTGTACTGCAGAAATTATTCCAAAAAATTGAGGAAGAAGGAATCTTCCCCAACACATTCTATGAAGCAAACATCACCCTGATACCAAAACCAGGAAAAGACCCAAACAAAAAGGAGAATTTCAGACCAATCTCACTCATGAATATAGATGCAAAAATTCTCAACAAAATCCTAGCCAATAGATTACAGCTTATCATCAAAAAAGTCATTCATCATGATCAAGTAGGCTTCATCCCAGGGATGCAAGGCTGGTTTAACATACGCAAGTCCATAAACGTTATCCACCATATTAACAGAGGCAAAAATAAAGATCACATGATCCTCTCAATAGATGCAGAAAAAGCATTTGATAAAATCCAGCATCCTTTTCTAATTAGAACACTGAAGAGTATAGGCATAGGTGGCACATTTCTAAAACTGATTGAAGCTATCTATGACAAACCCACAGCCAATATTTTACTGAATGGAGTTAAACTGAAAGCTTTTCCTCTTAGAACTGGAACCAGACAAGGTTGTCCTCTGTCACCTTTACTATTCAACATAGTGCTGGAAGTTCTAGCCAATACAATTAGGCAAGACAAGGAAATAAAGGGAATCCAAATGGGAGCAGAGGAGGTCAAACTCTCCCTCTTTGCTGACGACATGATCTTATACTTAGAGAACCCCAAAGACTCAACCACAAGACTCCTAGAAGTCATCAAAAAATACAGTAATGTTTCAGGATATAAAATCAATGTCCACAAGTCAGTAGCCTTTGTATACACCAATAACAGTCAAGATGAGAAGCTAATTAAGGACACAACTCCCTTCACGATAGTTTCAAAGAAAATGAAATACCTAGGAATATACCTAACGAAGGAGGTGAAGGACCTCTATAAAGAAAACTATGAACTCCTCAGAAAGGAAATAGCAGAGGATATTAACAAATGGAAGAACATACCATGCTCATGGATGGGAAAAATCAACATTGTTAAAATGTCTATACTTCCCAAAGCAATCTACCTATTCAATGCCATTCCTATCAAAGTACCTACATCGTACTTTCAAGATTTGGAAAAAATGATTCTGCGTTTTGTATGGAACCAGAAAAAACCCCGTATAGCTAAGGCAGTTCTTAGTAACAAAAATAAAGCTGGGGGCATCAGCATACCAGATTGTAGTCTGTACTACAAAGCCATAGTGCTCAAGACAGCATGGTACTGGCACAAAAACAGAGACATAGACACTTGGAATCGAATTGAACACCAAGGAATGAAACTAACATCTTACAACCACCTAATCTTCGATAAACCAAACAAGAACTTACCTTGGGGGAAAAACTCCCTATTCAATAAATGGTGTTGGGAGAACTGGATGTCTACATGTAAAAGACTGAAACTGGACCCACACCTTTCCCCACTCACAAAAATTGATTCAAGATGGATAAAGGACTTAAATTTAAGGCATGAAACAATAAAAATCCTCAAAGAAAGCATAGGAAAAACACTGGAAGATATTGGCCTGGGGGAAGACTTCATGAAGAAGACTGCCATGGCAATTGCAACAACAACAAAAATAAACAAATGGGACTTCATTAAACTGAAAAGCTTCTGTACAGCTAAGGAGACAATAACCAAAGCAAAGAGACAACCCACACAATGGGAAAGGATATTTGCATATTTTCAATCAGACAAAAGCTTGATGACCAGGATCTATAGAGAACTCAAATTAATCCACATGAAAAAAGCCAACAATCCCTTATATCAATGGGCAAGAGACATGAATAGAACTTTCTCTAAAGACGACAGACGAATGGCTAACAAACACATGAAAAAATGTTCATCATCTCTATATATTAGAGAAATGCAAATCAAAACAACCCTGAGATATCATCTAACCCCGGTGAGAATGGCCCACATCACAAAATCTCAAAACGGCAGATGCTGGCGTGGATGTGGAGAGAAGGGAACACTTTTACATTGCTGGTGGGACTGCAAACTGGTGGGACTGCAAACTAGTACAACCTTTCTGGAAGAAAGTATGGAGAAACCTCAAAGCACTCAACCTAGACCTCCCATTTGATCCTGCAATCCCATTACTGGGCATCTACCCAGAAGGAAAGAAATCCTTTTATCATAAGGACACTTGTACTAGACTATTTATTGCAGCTCAATTTACAATCGCCAAAATGTGGAAACAGCCTAAATGCCCACCAACCCAGGAATGGATTAACAAGCTGTGGTATATGTATACCATGGAATACTATTCAGCCATTAAAAAAAATGGAGACTTTACATCCTTCGTATTAACCTGGATGGAAGTGGAAGACATTATTCTTAGTAAAGCATCACAAGAATGGAGAAGCATGAATTCTATGTACTCAATCTTGATATGAGGACAATTAATGACAATTAAGGTCATGGGGGGGAAGAAGAAAGAGGGATGGAGGGAGGGGGGTGGGGCCTTAGTGTGTGTCACACTTTATGGGGGCAAGACTTGATTGCAAGAGGGACTTTACCTAACAATTGTAATCAGTGTAACTGGCTTATTGTACCCTCAATGAATCCCCAACAATAAAAAAAAAAAAATAAACAAATAAAAAAAAAAAAAAGAAAATTTCTTAAAATAAATTCTCTAAAATAAATAAACTAAGGTTTATAACTTAAACGGTTAGATATATACATAAATTTATATATACTGTTCATACTGGAATACCACAGAGGTTGAGGTGCCAAAACTCCATGCAGTCAAAAATTTGCAAATAACTTTGGATACCCCCAAACTTAACAACTAATAGCTTTCTGTTGACCAGAAGCCTTACCAACAATATAAACCACTTATTAACACATAATATACAAGTTATATGTATTATGTACTGTACTCCCACAATAAAGTGAGTCAGAGAAAGAAATGTTATTATGCAAAACATAAAAAAGAGAAAATATATTTGCTCTTCATTAACTGGAAGTAGAGCATCCTAAGGGTTTTCATCCTTGTCATCTTCACATTGAATAGGCTGAGAAGGAGGCAGAGGAAGTGTCAGGGGCAGCAAAGGCAGAAAAATCCACACATACGTGGACCCATGAAGTTCAAACTCATGTTCTCAGGAGTCAGTTGTATATAACATATGACATAGTACATGTCATGCCCACATATACAATATACAGTGCTGACAATTAAGTTCACAAACTCATCTTAGGAAAAAATGCTGAATGTCACCTTCAAAGTACTCTCCAAATACATACATATTTGCACTTTTTTGTTTTCTTTTGAGACAGAGTCTCAAGCCATCACCCTGGGTAGAGTGCTGGGACATCACAGCTCACAGCAACCTCAAATTCTTGGGCTTGAGAAGTTCTCTTGCCTCAGCCTCCCGAGTAGCTGGGAATACAGGTGCCCACCACAATGGCCAGCTGTTTTTTGGTTGTAGTTGTCATCGTCCTTTGGCAGGCCTAGGCTGAATGTGAACCCGCCAGCTCCGGTGTATGTGGCTGCTGCCCAAGCCACTGAGCTACAGGCACCAAGCTTATATTTGCTATTTTACTTAGAGAACCCTGACTGATAGTCACAATTTATGTCAATTCAGCAAGGTGCATTCTGTTAGCCTCAGTGGAGTGTTAGCAATTGGTTTTTTATATAAAGTTCATATCAGCCCCATAAATTGAAATTCGTTCAATGTTGATAGTCAAAGCTCTTACTATAAGACAGATATCTATTATTGCACTTGAAAGAATAATTTGGTGAAATATATGATACTATTTCTCCTGCTTTGTAGATGAGAAAAATGAGATGTTAGAGTATTGAGTTAACTTATCTAATCACTGTTACAGAACTACAAAGTAAGAGAAATAGAACATTAACCCAAACCTATCTTCCGATCTCAGAGACTCATAGTTTAATCACTAAACAACTCAGTGCCATGCAAGTCCCAAGGACAGCAAAGTAATGTGGAAAAGGCAGGGGCTGGATGCCAAGTTCCTGAAGTTTAAGTCTAGTTTATAAAGCTATCAACCATAAGCCTTCCCTTTCCTCTTTTAGCTCAATGTTCTCTATTTATAGAGAAAATAGCTGTTAACAATCTTAATTTGAACTTAAAAAAATACATCCATATATAAAAAATCAAGTATCATTTTATTAATTTCATGATAAGAATTCATATAGTGGGCTTTTTCTTTCACTGACCACAAAATGTCCTGGAATATTGAACATTAAAATAATAACTCTAGCCTCAGGAGGCCTTAGTGGTAGCACTCAGCATCAATGTAATCCGTTTTTGTTTATGGATTTTAACACAAGTTTCCTCCAGAACATTTGATGAGTATAACATTTCTGGGATAATCCCAACACTTTTTTTTTTTTTTGTAACCTTTATTTATTTAACAAGTTTAAAGTAGAGGATACGAAAAATTAGGAAAAAAAGGTAGGGAAAGGAAGAATAAGATCCAATAGGTAAAGCAATTAAGGAACAAAACAAATCAGAAACAAACAAGCAAAAAAACACCTTCAAAAAGCAAGAAGTATTATAAATCCCATGAAGTATTAGCATTCAATAAAACAAATAGCCAATTATAAATAACAACAACAACAAAAACACTACGTAAATACTAGGGTTGTGTCAAGAGAAATCTGAGCAAATTAGAGAACACCTTTCAAGGAAGAATTTGCCAAGTGTTGTTTCAAAGACTCCTTCACAATGCAGTTACTGACTTGGTTCAAAATAATTTGAGCGCAGGTGAAGGTGTACGTTTATAAGACTGCATTGCCATTATTCTTAGAGGAAAGATGCAATATCTTGTTTATCTAAATAGCCTAGTTTTATTTCTCTCTTCACTTGACCAGCAGAACAGACTCCAGGTGTGTTTCCATCCAACAGGAGGAAGATAAGACTCCAGAAGGAAGAATGGGGACAGATGAAGTAAACAGAAGAATCAAAGGGAAACACAAGGGAAGCCCAAACAAAGAATGAGAGAAGGCTGTGTATTATAGCAATCTGACCAACTGAAGGGAGAAAAAAGGTTCTATCTTATGGCAACTTGCTGAGCTCCAGCTGAGCTTACTGGGTCATTTTTTGTGAAAGTTAAGACATAACATTAATGAATTTATAGCACTGAAGTCCATTTGGCATATTAGCAGTTTATGGTAAATAAACTTGTCTCTTTTGCCACCATGGACTTAAGATTGTTGGGAGACATTTAGTTAAATGTCTCCACACACCAAGGGGATTGTTAATATTTTTATTAGTGTATTGAGCCAATACAGTTCACCACACAGATTCAGACTGTGGCCTCTTTTTACCGTAATATCACTGAATAGGAAAAGAGGCAGCTGGAAGGTGAGCTGGGGAGGAAAATTCAGCTTTGTGTCTTTGTTCTCAGGACAGGATAGAATGATATACTAACTGGTTCCCTCGGCTCATTTTGTAGTAATGTTTTTCAGACCTTAGTTCTTTCCTCCCTTTTCTACTACAAAGGGAGCACACGGCACCACAGCCTCACACAAAGAAAAGAAAACACAGCAGTAAATTATCTTAAATACACCTGAACTTAGGATATGCAGTCAAGCTTCCCCTGGATAGGGGTTTTTGGGTTTTTTTTTTTTTCCCACATAGTTTTAGATTTATTTTGCCACTAAAAGTTTATTTTGGCTGGGGTTGAAATTTAATTTGTTCCTCAAAGAGACATTACAATGGAAACATGAAGAGGAAGCTTTTGTTCACTCCCTGGGAGTTCTGAAAAGTAATAATTATAAAATGATAAGATTCTAAATGAAAATGTCACTTGGAAAGGTTGAGGTTGACAGCGGCACAGACCTATGTGAAGTGAAAAAAGTCACATTATAGTCATGAACATAAATATAACCAGATTATGTATTTTACATCTACCAATGATTTATTATATAAAAGTTTCATAAGTTTAGAATAAAATGCTTTCTAAGAATATTCATTCAAAATCTCAGAAAGAAATACTTGCTTTAAAAAAAGATATTTAGCAATATTATTATTATTATTTAGTGGAATTAATAGTAGATTGATAATAATAACTAAGAAAGTTGATACACAGAATGAATCAGAGATACACATTAATTATTTTGAATATTTTCACTTATTTCTAGTGATGATGTTAGGTCTGTATTTAGTAGGTTGATCTGATCTCAGCTATTACACTAAGGTTACAAATAACCCTTGGAAATACACACACACACACACACTCTCTCTCTCTCTCTCCACAGATCACAGAGAATACACCACCACCCATACAATAACAGCAACATTAGCATTATGAATTAATCAAATGCCAGTTTTATACTTGTACAGGCTGATTAGAAATTAGGAGCCAGATTTTGCCAAAGCGCATGGTCTTTTTTCGCTTCGGGTTTCCATAATGCTTTGTGTTTGCAGTAAAGTTAAGCAGAATCAAGGAGAAAAGCTAACTTGTGCAAATATTTTTCAGCTTTACCTTTCTAGATTTATAAAATGTGTTTCTCTTGAGTCTTATGTTTTAGGAAAATGGATGGCACACACACCTGCACATGCACAGGTGTGTGTCTCATAGACCATGTGTCACTTCTGTGCACATATGTCCCTCCTCTGAACACTGCTAAAGGAGCTCTGTATGGTTTTGCAAGGTGCTCATTAGATGTGAAAGCTGCTGGAGGGCTGGTGTCCTAATCTAACCGTGTCTGTCTTAACAGTTGACACGAGATGTATCTCGCCTTGCATGACAGACACAGGGATGGTTCTTCCAGTCTATGTGAAAGATTTCTCTATACCACAGAGACTCATGTTTCTATATCTCAAAGTCAACTTTCTACATAGCCTGTGCCAAATCAAGACAAATACAAATATCAGGCCAGGTGTGGTGGCTCACACCAATAATCCTATTACTCTGGAAGGCCAAAGTGGAAGGATTGCTTGAGCTAAGGAGTTTGAGACCAGCCCGAGCAAGAGTGAGACCTGTCTCTACTAAAAATAGAAAAAAATAGCCAGGCATTGTGGCGGGTGCCTACATTCCCAGCTATTCAGGAAGCTGAGGCACGAGGATTGCTTGAATCCAAGAGTTTGAGGTTACTGTGAACTAGGCTGATATCACCACACTCCAGCCTGGAATGACAGAATGAGACTCTGTCTAAAAAGAAAAAAAAAAAAAAAGTCAAACTGCCCCAATTTGTCTGTGCCCCTCAGCATTACTTGGTTGCTCCTTAAAATGAGAATGCTGTGTTGAAATTAGCTATAGGATCTGAGAAGCATTGAGAAGAAATGTTTTGAAAGCTGTAATAACTTCCTGATTCTCCTCAAAAAGAAAATGAAAAAGACCAGATAAAAAATAATATGAAGGGTGTGCAACTCCACAGTTGCACACAATTCTCAGACTTTTATGCAGCTAAACTAGAGAGTTCTCTGTTCTGAGTCATGCCCATAGTGTCCTCAGGAATCACCACAGTTTGACTCTGCGAACATAGAGCTGCTCTTTCCACATTACATGATTATAAAATGTAAACAAATAGTGGTATATGTACACCATGGAATACTATGCAGCCATAGAAAGGATGGAGACTTCACATCTTTTATGTACCTGGATGGAACTGAAACATATTCTTTTTAGTAAAGAATCTCAAGAATGGGGAAAAAAGTATCCAATGTACTGAATATTGTTATGAAACCAATATAAAATCACCTACACATTCTTACAAATGTTTAAACACAACTATAGTCCAGGAAGGAGAGGAGAGGAGGGAGAGAGAAGGGAAGGGGAAAGGGCAGGAGAAGGGAGGGTGTTTGGTGGGACCTCACTTATTGTGCACCAGGTAGCGGTACATTAGAAATCTATTAAGACGAGACTATAAATGTCTGACCACAACAAATAAGTGAGGTAATAGTGATGTTAATCAGCTTCATGTAAGCTTTCAAATTATATATCAAATCAGCATACTGTACCTCATAAATGTACACAGTTACGATTTAATAAAAAATGATTTAAAAAATGTCAACAAATATCTCTGATAGTATACGGACTCCAATGAAGGTAGAGGAATCGGGGAAGAATGAGTTATACTTACTAAATCATTTTACCCCTACAGCGTGCCCATAAAATTCATGTGCAATTTAAAATGGTTGTCAACTAAAATAGTTGTCTATTTTAAATTGTATACAAACTTTAAGGACACCCTGTATTATCTTAACATTGACTCTAAAGTTACCCCTAAATCAATTATTCAGACTAGATTTTATAATGTTAAGTTGCTGAATAATTACCCATATCAGAACCAGTTCAATTTTAATCAGGATTCTTTCTTACCGTGTAATTACTTCTGTCACATAAGTTTTTTTGAGCACATTTTATAAAAATTATATTAAGATTTCCTTTTTTTTTTTTTTTTTTGTAGTTTTCCCCAGGGCTGAGCTTGAACTCACCACCCCAGGGATATGGGGCCTGGACCCTATTCCTTAAGCCATGGGTGGCGCCCTGTATTCAGTGGGGAAAAGATTCCCTATTTAACAAATGGTGCTGCGTGAACTGGCTGGCAACCTGTAGAAGATTGAAACTAGACCCACACCTTTCACCATTAACTAAGATAGACTCTCACTGGATCAAAGATTTGAACTTAAGACATGAAACTATAAAAATACTAGAGAAGAGGGTGGCGCCTGTGGCTCAAGGAGTAGAGCGCTGGTCCCATATGCCGGAGGTGGCGGGTTCAAACCTAGCCCTGGCCAAAAACCACACACACACAAAAAAAAAAATACTAGAGGAGAGTGCAGGGAAAACCCTTGAAGAAATCAGTCTGGGCAAGTATTTTATGAGGAGGACCCCCCCAGGCAATTGAAGCAGCTTCAAAAATACACTATTGGGACTTGATCAAACTAAAAAGCTTCTGCAAAGCTTCTGCACAGCCAAGAACACAGTAAGTAAAGCAAGCAAACAGCCCTCAGAATGGGAGAAGATATTTGCAGGTTATGTCTCCGACAAAGGTTTAATAACCAGAATCCACAGAGAACTCAAACGCATTAGCAAGAATAGAACAAGGGATCCCATCGCAGGCTGCGCAAGGGATTTGAAGAGAAACTTTCTCTGAAGAAGACAGGCGCGCGGCCTTCAGACATATGAAAAAATGCTCATCATCTTTAATCATCAGAGAAATACAAATCAAAACTACTTTGAGATATTATCTAACTCGAATGAGACTAGCCTATATCACAAAATCTCAAGACCAGAGATGTTGGCGTGGATGTGGAGAAAAGGGAACACTTCTACACTGCTGGTGGGAATGCAAATTAATACATTCCTTTTGGAAAGAGATATGGAGAACACTTAGAGATCTAAAAATAGATCTGCCATTCAATCCTGTAATCCCTCTACTGGGCATATACCCAGAAGACCAAAAATCACATCATAACAAAGATATTTGTACCAGAATGTTTATTGCAGCCCAATTCATAATTGCTAAGTCATGGAAAAAGCCCAAGTGCCCATCGATCCACGAATGGATTAATAAATTGTGGTATATGTACACCATGGAATATTATGCAGCCTTAGAGAAAGATGGAGACTTTACCTCTTTCATGTTTACATGGATGGAGCTGGAACATATTCTTCTTAGTAAAGTATCTGAAGAATGGAAGAAAAAGTATCCAATGTACTCAGCCCTACTATGAAACTAATTTAGGGTTTTCACATGAAAGCTATAACCCAGTTACAACCCAAGAATAGGGGGAAGGGGGAAAGGGAGGGGAGGAAAGTGGGTAGAGGGAAGGGATTGGTGGGATCACACCAGCGGTGCATCTTACAAGGGTATATGTGAAACTTGGTAAATGTGGAATGTAAGTGTCTTGGCACAGTAACTGAGAGAATGCCAGGAAGGCTATGTTACCCAGTGTGATGAAAGTGTGTCAAACGGTCTGTGAAGCTAGTGAATGATGTCCCATGATCATATCAATGTACACAGCTATGATTTAATAAAAAATAAATAAAGTAAAACCTAAATGATGAGAAAAAAATTTAAAAAAAAAGATTTCTTTAGTCTTTAGAAATAGGAAATTCATTTCTTTGTTAAGGTGAGTTTAGCATCTTCAGTTTTTAGAATGAATAGGGAGCTCCATGGTCCTCTCAGAGGACCTTTCAAAGAGAATTCAATGCCAGGAATTTAATGTCATTTTTTAAATCCATATAGTAACTAACTAACAGTAAAACAAGACCTAGAGTGGTGAGTTTTATCTCCCAATCTGAAAGCTCTGTACATTGCTCCATACATTGCTCTGAATTTAATTATCACCTGTTTGCACCTAGTAGAAACTAGAGACCTTCGAGAATGTGAGAAAGTGAATTGGTTTTCAATTTTTTCTAATATTTACTTTTCAACCGGATCTCTATGCTTGCTGATCATGTGACATTAACTACTTATCTCCCTAAGAGTATATCTTTTTGTTAATTTCTAGAATGATTATGGCAATGCTTTATAAGTTTGTTATAGGATAAAATCATATTATGTATTCAGTACATTTATCTCTGTGGGTGGTGAACAGTAAGTACTCAATAAATGTAGAATAGCCCAACTGATGGAAAATGTTTTCCATTAAAAATGAGACTGTAGATATTAAGATTTTTAAGCCATTACAGGGCAAAAGCATCAATTGAAAACACAGAACGGAATGGGTGTGGCTATGATTCACAAAATCTTATTTACAAATACGAACAACGAGTTAGATTCGGCCCATGGCCATACTTTGTCAGTTTCTGATGTAGTTTACCTAACTGTCAAGTCAGGCTTGCTAGAATCAATCAAGTGGTAAAATGGCTGAGACCATATAATTTCATTCCTTTTTTTCCTGCAGTACCCCAAACTTATGTGGAAAAAGATACCATAACAAGATTTATATAAAAGGGTTGAAATCACTTATGTAATTACTTCGCAAGGATGCACTTAATTGTGTTTCATGTTTGCTGAGTATTCAACCTGCGAAGACAAATAAAAAATAAACATAAGATGAAGTTAAAGAGATAAACAGAGAGATGTAACAAGTGACACCTATATTCTAAACACTGGGTTCTTCCATCTTTGTTTCTGCTGACAGAATTGTGATTTAAACATTTGGTTCTCTCATATACTCATGGTGAGAAGGCAAGTTAAAGGGTAAGAGATTAAAGATTCCACCTTTGCAAATCTCTGCACCTAGAGTAGTTAACTCTAGTGCTTCTTACCAATAGGCCATATGTCATAATTAACACCATCAAATTTGTAGCAAATCTCTCAGACAAAAGGTAAAGAGAAATTTAAGGTAAATTGATAAAATTATCCAGCCTTCATTCACCCATCTTTATGTAAAAGAAAACAATAATCTCTCTTGGGAAACCACCCCTTGCCTACTCTGGCTCCTAAGTTATGGATAGATGGCAGATATCCAGTTTCCCTTAAACCAGTTGGTAAAGAGCATTCTCCTAGCCAGAGGCATGAGTACAGAGGCACACGGCTCCCCAGTCAGAGAAACTAAGACACAATGAGAAATTTACTGAGATATCTGAAAGGGAAGCAGGTATTGAATGAACACAGGAAGAGGAATTGCTCTCATCATCTTCCTTCTACATTCTACACAACCAGGGATGGTGAGGGGTGGGTGTGTACACTCTAGGTCCGGGAAATAGCACATGAACTGAATGTAGAGACTTATAAAATCATATTACTACTAAGAGAGTATATGTTATTATCACAATTCACTGCCAATTCTAAACAAAACAATGATAAGAGTCTTCCTGCTGAGGGCGGATTGCTTCACAGTGCTACTCCCACCCACCTTGTACCTACTGCTTTCACTTGGAGCCTGACACTTTCAGAAAAAGGCCAAGAATAAAATAAATCTCTTGTTGATAACACTATAGAGCTCTGATTCTGGCCATGAAAAAAACCAACTCTGCCTCTGGACATTCTGCTGCATAAGATCCAAAATTTTCTTGTAGGTTCAGTTTTCTAACATTCTAATCCAAAGAATTTCTAGTTTCTTATTTTGAAGCAGAATATTCAGGTGTCAAAACATATCAGTACACTATGTATTTTAGTGATTGTCAACCACTCGTAAACCCAGCATTTATACATAGCAGTTACTGGGAACAAGGCATTCCAGGTATAGAAGACACGGTGATGCTTTGCAGTAGAAACACCTCACTCAGCTATTGCCTGACACACTAATGTTTCTAATGCACTAGGTTTCTTTATTCATAAAATAGTGAATAAATGAAACAGTTATTTTTAACCTTCTTTCTTTCACTAAATTACAAAGTACTCCAAACAAACAAGGACACATTTAACTAATAATGGTCTTCCTGTATATGCATGTATGTATGGACACATGAATACATACGGCCACACCTACAGCCCCCCACATACCCCTCCGCCTGGTGCTGACTGTTGATCAGAGTCAGTAGCTTTTCTAAGACCGCTGTAAACTTTCCTCTGTGCTAGGTATCATCAAGAATATTCTTCAAACAGAATTATGTTTTGCTCTTGTTTTATCTAGGCAGTGGTATAAAAATGTGTTTCATTTTGATTTTTTGCTTAATATTTTTTGCATATTATTGGAAAAAATATTTTGGGTAATGATTCCCTGCCACCTCGAGTGTGACCTAACCTCAGTAGAGAAGGAAGAGTCAGAGATGGTCTGTTCTTGTTTCCACATCATAACATCAGTCTCTGATTGTTATCTCCATTCTGCAGATGCTTGGTTTTAAGTTTCCCTTTGAATACTGGCTGAAGCATGACTATCAGCATATGCCCTTTGCCCAATGTTTGACTTTCCCTGAAATACGTACATCGACAATTAATAACCTTCTCAAAGTGCTATGAAATTAGCTTTCTGATTATGTGATTTAATTGCTACAGTGGTGAGACCAGGTCATTAGTGCTGCTTCTTCACAGGACATCCTTACATAATGTACTGAAGAAAATAGGAGAAAAGGCAAAGTGGCAACCTAAACTAGAAAGATATAATCTCTACTTTCACAAAGTTTTACATGAATGAAGTGATTGCAGATATGTTCTAATACCTCTACTATAAAATAGTGGGTAATTTTTCAGATTATATGATCAGGATGGTGAGTAGGAAACTATACTTACGTTCCAAACAATAACAACAACAAAGTGTGGTCCGCGCTGGGTGCCAGCTCTTATAAGAAGCACTCACATATATTAGCTGATTCACTTCCTGAAGAGAAGATACTATTAATTACCATTGTTCTCTTCTAGAGATGAGCAGACAGGCTGAAGGGATTCAGGTAATCTGTACATAACTCTCCCATATAAGTGGGAGAGTTAGCGTTTGAACTAAGTCTATGAGAACTAAGGCTTAGAAAAGAATACACATAAAACAGCTCTGTTGCCTTTTAGTAAACATTTAAATGGTGATATAATGACATCAAAGAAAAAATTGAGTTCTTGTTTCAGGTGAGATGGTGTAAGTATACTACACTCGGTATATCAAATGGAATGCAACCATAAAAGCTTGGGACCTATCTGATTACTATAAAAAATAAATAGTACTCGGGTGTCTGTGTGTGTGTGTGTGTGTGTGTGTGATAGAAAAACCAGAAGAGAGAGAGACCAATGAGACTGAAGTGATAGCAGGAAAAATCATTTTATTTCTCCTTTTTTCTCCAGGATCCTCCAGTTAGATCTCAGTGAAACTCACAAGCCAGAAGTAGACACCAGGCTGTAGACAAAAAGACCTTCAAAAGGAGGCTTCTAGTTCTGCTCAAGGAGGAAGAGAATGAAGTTGTACATTTAGAACCGTGTAGTGATTTCTCGTTTTCCTTTTGTTTTGTTTTTCCTTACTTCCTTTTAAAAACAATTTCATTATTCTATTGTGTGTTAGTTCTTCAGTAATCTATGATGGCAGCAATGGTGGTGCAGACGCTGTAAAGCCACAACTCAGGAGAGGAACCTTCTTCCTGTGTTCAAGGAAGCTGTGATTCCACGGACATGGGACAAATCTCTGTGTCTTTCAATCTCTCTCTGTCTTTCACTGTGTTCTGTCTCTTGGGCCCAGATGAGGCATAGCCACAAAAGGCAGAGCATGAAAGTGCTGTCAAATCCCCTGATTACTCATCCAAGGACAAAGGAGGAGTCTCAAGAGACTTGAGGGGTGTTAGGGGGATCATAAAGAATGAGTAGGCAAGAAAAGCAACCCTACAAAGTCGTTTAGAACTTTCCGGGACCATCTCCAAACTGTACACAAATGAATTTGATTCCAGCCAGCATAACAAATGTGTGAGAACTTAACTGACAGAGCAGAGCCCAGGTCCCAGACTGATGGATAGTTGACAACTGAGACAGGTACAGATAGATTTGAAGACTTGAGAATTTTATTGAATATTGGACCCACTCTGCACAGAAGACAGGTTGGAACTTTTAGGCTTAAAGTAACAATGCCAATTTTCTTTAAAAAATCAATATTCTGTATAAGAGTGGAACAAGGCTCAAAGATTTAAAACACAATATTTTAAATATCTTGGGTACAATCCCAAATCACTTAGCATGTAAAGAACCAGGGCAATCTCCTCCTATGGAAAAAAAAAATCAACAGATGCTAAGAGTGAGATGAAACAAATTATAAAATTATCCAAGTTTTAAATGATCTTCTATAAAAATATTTTCACAGCAATTTTAAATATATTAAAGTCAAGGGGAAAAGCAAACTTCGGCAACAAATAAATAAATGATACAAGTATTAGAATGCGTTACAGATGTAAGTCTGAATTTGATAATAGGCAAATGGAAATGGTCTAGTGTCTGAAACTTAGAGAAAAATAATTGGAAAGTAATTAAAAAAAGGCTAAAAATTTATATATTTATGCCATTAGTGTTCCAGAAGAGAGTTGAAAAAAGGATGTGTTGGTAAAAAATATTAAGGAAATAATGATTGAAATATTGCAAAATTTGGTGGAAGACCTAACTAAACCTACAAATATTAGAAACTAATCAAACCCTGAACAGACAAAGACAAGGAAGTGTCAGGAAACTAACAAATCTGCTAAAAACTAAAGTTAAAAAATTCTGAAAGCAGCCATAGAAAAATTACACATTGTCTACTTGGGAACAGCAATACAATGGGTTTCTCATTAGAAATTATGAAGGCCAAAAAGAAATGGCCAAAAGGTGCTGAAATCAAACAAACACCACCAACTCCCCTTCAACTGAGAATCCTATAGTCAGTATATGTGCCATTCATGAATTAAAGTAAAATAAGAATACTCTTGGATAAAGGAAAACTGAAAGAATTTACTTCCAGCAAGTGTCCTCTTAAAGTATTGCTAAAGAACGTTCTTGATATAAAAGAAAAATTACTACAGAAGGAAATCTGAAATATTAAGTGGAAAGTAAGAGTCATACACTATTATTTCCTTTTTTTTATTTCTCATTAATACAGAGTACATACAATTAGGGCACATGGCTTGGATTTGTAAGATAAATTCTGAGTTGTAGCTAAGTCCTTCACACAGGACATGAGCCATATACCTCATGTTGTTCCTGCTGGGGAGGAACCTACTATTTCCCTCACCGTCTCCTTCCTTCTTGTATTCAATTGAGTTTATCACTCAAGTGAGCAAACGGTTGTTAATCCACATGTTTCAGATTAGTACTGAGTACACATGGTCCCTGTCTTTCCATTCTTATGATACTTTACTCCAGAAAGTGTTCTCCAAATACATCCAAGTTGTAACAAAGGATACAAAATCTCTATATTTTTATGGGTGAATAGTATTCCATACAAACATATATACCACAGTTTATTAATCCATTCATGTGTGTTGAGGGGCACTTGGTTTGTTTCCACATCTTTGCAATTGTAAACGGAGTGGCTATAAACATTCAAGTGTATGAGTTCTTATGATAACATGACTTTTCTTTTAGGTATATCTGGTAATGGGATCAACCACTATTATTTTCTTAATTTAAAAATTGATTATTGAGCGTAAAAAATATAATATTTTCTAGTAAATGTTTCAATGTAAGTAGCGGTATTATAGGTAAATAAATATACTTATATAACTATAACATGAAGAAGGGAAAAAGAAACATATATTGTGGTAAATTTTCCATATTCAACTGGAGGTTAAGGAACTGAACATATACTTACAGCAGTGAAAATATACAAAGAGATCTAGTAAAAGCAATAGATAAAATAAAAAGAAATATTACGTAAGGTTCAAATGATGAACACAAGAAAGGGAGCAAAGAGGTAAAAAGTGTAAAGAAAACATACAGAGAACAAATAATAAAATGGCAGAGCTAATTTTTAAACATATTAGAATTAATAAATGTAAATGTTTAAGCAAACCCATTAAAAGATACAGATTGTCAGATGGATTAAAATACATGAGTTAATTGCATTCTATCCATATAAAACTTAAATCAAATATAATTATGATATAGCTTGGAAAAACACTAAAGGATGAATAAATTTATACTATACAAACATGAATCAAAAGAAAGCTGGAGATGACATCATTGAAAATGGCAGAATAAGACCACTAAAAATTCTCTTCTCCATAAAAGCAATGAGAAAAGTGTCAAAAACTGTAATTTTTGGCAGACCACTGTGGCTCACGCCTATAATCCTAGCAATCTGGGAGGGCAAGGCAGGGAGAATATTTGATCTCAAGAGTTGGAGACCAGCCTGACCAAGAGCAAAAAAAATAGAAAAATTAGCCCAGTGCAGTGGTGGGCGTCTGTGGTCGCAGCTCCTTGGGCGTCTGTGGTTGCAGCTCCTTGGAAGGCTGAGTGGGAGGCTGACGCAGGAGGATTGCTTGAACCCAGGATTTATGAGGTTCTGTGAACTAGGCTGATTCCCTGGCACCCTAGCCTAAGGAAGAGTGAGACGCTAGCTGAACACCACCCCTCCCCCCAAAAAAACCACCTGAATTGTAATTCTTAATTTTTCAGAATGGTGGAAATTAATTTTTAAAATGCCGTATGGTTTTTCATCAGGGGAAAAACCCCGAAATTTAGTATGAACAGCAAACTTTGTGCTGTTTTCTATCTGGTCCTACTCCCTCCTACCTCTCTCCAGCTTGATGATTATCTTGAAAACCAACAAGTACAATCACAGTGAAAACCAGAAGCCTGGCTACTAACAAAAGAAACAGACTATGACTGGAGTTCTGTCAAACTTTATTCTCTTTTTTTTTTTTTTTTTCTCTTAAAGTGTGACACACGCCACCTGTTCTCTCTGGTAGCACTGTGGAAATCTCCACTTGCTCGGCTATTTTTGTTTGACCTATGTCAAAGATCTCCCTCTGCGTGTGTTTGTGTGTCTGTGTACTCAAAATATACTAATAACAAAAGATGAATATAACATCAGCACCCCTTGGGATTGCAGAAGTGAGACGTGATTTGAGTATTACAAATTAATACGGTGAAACATGACTTGAGTATTTCAAATTAATTCAGTGTTTTCCTTTCTTAAAATGTGTATACATTTGTTTGGCACCCTCTGTGTATGTATGAATGTAAATATTTTTTCATTTCTTACCTTTTCTATTTTAAGTTTTATAATAACATTTAAAGAGTACATGTATTTGTTATAGTCTTCTTTATATTCCTACTCCAAAGGAGTATATTGAATAGAATTGCATTTTGTTATCAATAATTAGTAAATTATTTTACTAGCTGTCCATTTGATTACTTACAATGGTTTTTTATAGACCAGTCTGAATCATAGAAATTCCAGCACTGGGAAATGTATTAAAATTTTTTTCATCTAACTTTCATATATTCGACATAAATGCAGTTCATAAAGTTGAATTTTCTAAATTAGGACATGAGATCAGATCTTTTCTTTTTTTCTTTTTTTTTTGCTTCAAATTTAAACATCCTGACTTAAAATCAAAAATTTCTAACGGCCTTTCCTTTCCTTCTTTCCTTTACTCTATAATTTATCTCAAGCCATTTTCTATAAAATCACAATATTCTTTCTTTCTGTAATAGTTCACAAACCTATAGTCAGAAGTTTGAATAATCTGCTGAGCAAATTATTTTTATCATTTCTTTTGATATTTGTCCTTGAATTTAAAAATCTGCTACATTTGATACTAAATATTCCTCAATTTTTTTCTTGAGCTTATACCGTATTCTTCCAAAAGAGATAGTAAGCTTCTAGAAGACAGGAATTATACTGTATTGGATGTGGTTATCCATCTGGACGTAACATGCGGTCTTGTAGATATTATATAATGAAAATACGCAATAACTGCTTGTCACATTTAATCTTTTCCAGTGATAAAATATGCTTTCATTATTGAAAAATAAATTCCAAGAAAGGCATTTTTTAAAAACACATATGTGAAAATAAGCCACGTAGGTAATATATTGTAACATTTGTCTTAAAATAAGCCTTAGGCATTCTCCCACACTTTTCTCACCATTATCTCCATCTGTAATAATAAAACATATCTTCTGATTACAGCTATTTCTGTTATCTCAAGTCTGAATCTAATTTATTTGCTATTCAACCTTACTCTCCCTCTGTTACAAGATTTGTTTTTCCTGTAACGCAATCCAAGGTTTTGATTTAAAAGGTAGAAAACACTTTTTTTTCCTCAAAGATGTGATATTTTAAACTGAAAGGAAAAATAAATTTTAAGTAGATTGGGAGTATTTCACAACAGAAACATCAAACAAATTTTTAATTTGAATCCAATAATTTGTATTTAAATGTGTTTTGGAATAGATGACCCTTTGGGGGAAAGAAAGCAATATAAACTCTGCCAAGAAGTAGAAATCTCTAAAATGCTTTCCTAACAATACTTTTGAAATACTTATTTACAAAGAGCAAAGGATTTCTTAGAAAGCTTGTGGTATTTCTGAAGTTGCATTGTATTTCCAAAGCTATGAAATATGATGCTCCATTCATGACACCATCATTAAAATTTAAAAAGCTAATTTAGAAACCACAAAACTATAGGTAGATTTCTAAGAGATTTATTCTCTGGATATTGTCATTTGCTGGTTTACTTATTAGCAGAAACGTAGTTTAATTTGTTATACACCCATACATGCTAATGCCACATACATGCCCATAAATCATGCAGTTTCCCCACTTACATTTTGCCCAGAGGGCAATTTCTCAACTTCTACTTTTCTCCCAATAGTTATTTTGCTATTTCTTCTCTGCATGTAATACAACCTTGATTGCTGACTTAAAATCTCTGGTGAAATAATTATATAATACGGCAGATATGTTACACTCTGGAATTTGAACACTGAGGACTTTTTTAGAAACAAACTTTGTTATTTTTATGTTTAAAAAATGATTAAGTTCATCTCTGACAAGTTAAATAATATGTAATTAAGAACACTTAAAAACAGGTCAGTGTATCTAAAATCAGAGATGTAGAAATGAAATATCCATGATAAATGGGTTATTTTTTAATTCTGATGAGAATAATTTGATTTCCAATCATAGCCAAGACATCCAAGTAGTGGATATAATTATTTTCTGTTTTGGAAAAAAAGAATAATTTCATTAATTTTCTTTAAATTTTCTTAAGGCATAATAATCGTTATTGATAGAAAATACAATTTTTAATGGACATTTTTATCCCTCAAAAAGCCTGTGTTAAGTCATTTTAATTTATTTTTTATCTTTTTTTTTTGGTTAAAAGTGTGTGTTTTTTTTTTTTTTTAAGGGTGCTTTTTTGATGCATTTGTTTGTCTCAATAAATTGCTAAACCTGCATAGGGAATCAAATCTAAAATATTATTAAGAAAAGCTATTTTCCCCAAGTGATCTATCTAAAATGTTTTCCCCAGAGGGAGTTGGGTTGAACTTTTACCTTAAATAACTGTTCTAAAACTTTAGTACACTCACTTAAAATAATTCAGAATTAGGGATACAGCCAAAGGCACAAGGAAATACTTTATAATTCATCTCATTTAGAAGAAAGAAAACAAATTGAAGAACAAATATACTAACGTGTACACGTATGAGTTGCACTTTCACTCGAATTTTCCCTTTTTTGTGTACAGTAAGTTTGGAAAAGAACCAGCATCTCATTCTCATCATTTGTCTCTTCTCTTTTCCTCCTTTTCCTTTGAATTTATTTGGCTGAAAATGATGCTTTCTGTTCTATCACTATTCACTATTTTCCATTTTGACTTCAAGTGTTTCCCTGTACTATTCTCATTCCATACCCTCTGAGACCAAAAAACCCCTTTCTATCTTTAAATTTACTATAAATCCTTTCTCTAGAGAGTTTTCTGTTAAAATGGAATTGAGATATAACTGCTAGAAAATCTCTTTAGAATACTACAGTCTATTTACTATCTCCTTGATAATACGTGTTTTTGTGTCTGGGGAATATTTTGGGGCACAGGAATTTAATGTTTAGATATTAAGCTACCAAATCACAAGGAAAAAATATAAACTCTCCAAGTCACTGACTCTAACACCATCTTTTCAAATGTCAAAAGTATACAAGCCTTCTCAGGTAGATACCTATCTAGGTGAATTATCCAACTACCTTTGTCCTATTGGAATAGAAATAATGACTTTTCCAGGGCAAAACACTGTAAGAAACATACACTTTGGTTTCTTTATAGATCTTAAATAAGTAGTCACTTTTGGGAATTATAAGAGCAACACAGACTTTGAAAAACATAATGCTAGGATCATTGCCCCCCTATAAACAGAAAATAATTTACAATAGAATTTTGTCAATTAATCTAAACTTAAGTAGCTTTAAAATAATAAAACAGTCTAGGAAACAGGTGGACTAGGTGGTAATCAATTCAACTAAGAAATACCCATGAAAATTTTATATATAAGAGATATATATGTCTATGTCTATATAAACATATTTAACCAGTCAGGGTGCAACTGAGAGAGAAGTCACATACATTATTTGAATAAAGACATTTTAATATGAAGAATTGTTAACTAGCTGCAAAATTATTAAACAGATAATCAAAAAATACAAAAAGAGAGCATGAAGGCAGGACCATGGTAACAACTACCAGAAGCGTAGAGAAATGAAGAACAAAGAAAAAGGGTTGCACTTATTAAAACCTAGGAGCTTGGAGTAGGGACTTCTTAGAACTGGCTTCAGACCTCTGATATCTGCCTGGAATTTAAATCTCTAACTGGGAGGATGATCCCTGCGGTCCTGGAAAGCAGAACTCAGGAGGGGTCACCGTCTCGCTGCTTATGTCTCTGAGGAGCACTGCACGGCTGGTTTTGAAAACGCCAAATGAACTAGATTCAGTTGCTATTCAGCTGGCTACTAATGGGGCTGCTGCTTCCAGGGTGAAGAAGCAACCTTGGTCCTGCCCACAGGAATAGAAGGCCGAGGGGGAACCAACCGGGAATCAACCTGAATGTCAAATCCCATCACCACCTCCAGCTTTCACTATGCCCCTTGACAGCACCTAGCATAGAACTAGCTCTCAAAGCAGGAAGCTGGTTTTCTAGCTTTCACGATCACAAAGCAGGTATAGAAAGGGGGATTGAGAGCCGAGGGATGATAACTTGATGATTAGTGCATAAATACCACTCAACTCAGTCTTAGAGTTTAAATTAATATGATTATATAAGTTAAGTGCCTCGCTAGACGGTGCTTCTTTTTCATTTTCAATTTCAAAGTGTTAAGGGGGGTGTGCGTGTCTCAGTGAGTAGGGTGCCGGCCACATGCACCATGGCTGGTGGGTTTGAGCCTGTCCTGGGCCTGCTAAACAACAACGACAACTGCAACCACCTGGCATTGTGGCGGATGCCCTTATGTAGTCCCAGCTGCTTGGGAGGCTGAGGCAAGAGAATCTCATAAACGCAAGAGTTCGAGGTTACTGTGAGCTTGTGACACCACTGCACTCTACCGAGAATGACATAGTGAGACTCTGTCTCAAAAAATAAAAAAAATAAAGGGGTACAAATGTTTTAGGTTACATGGATCATTTTTGTAAAACTTGAGTCCTGTTTTTAGGTGTGACCATCACCCAAATTGTGTTTATAGTTGCTATTGTGTTGGTTTATTCTCTCCCCTCCTCTCTCTGTCTGAGCTGCTTTCCAGGGAGTTTTACTTTCCTCTGTACACTTGTGGGCTCATTGGTTAGTTTCTATTTAATAATGAGTCTCTTTGATATTTGCTTTTCCATTCTTGTGATACTTAGAAGAATAGTGTCTAGTACAACCAGATTGTTCCAAAAGGTATGAATTAATCATTTCTTATGGCTAAATACATATGCTACATTTTATTAATCCACTCATGAATGGATAGTTACTTGGGTTGATTCCACATCTTTGCAACTGTGAATTGTGCTGCAATAAACATTCTAGTGCAGTTGTGTTTTTGGTAGAATGACTTATTTTCCTTTGGGTAGATATTTGGTAGTGGAATTGCTGGATCAAAATGTAGGTCTGCTTTTAATTCTTTGAAGAATCTCCACACTGCTTTCCACAGAGGCTGCACTAATTTCCAGTTCCACTAAAAGCATGTGAATTCCTTTCTCTCTGCACCCACAACAGCATCTGTATTGTTTGCGAACTTTTTAAGAAAAGCCTGGATGGTGCCTCTATTTTAGTGAGGGAATACAGATAAGTAAAAAGCAATCAAATTAGCAAAGATAATATCAGAATTAAATGAGAGAAAAGTAAGTAAAACAGAAACAGTATTAAACATAAGCAGGGAATAAATTCTACATAGATCAATGCCAAAAAAGGACTTTTCAAAAGTTAATATTTGGTGTAAATGAAGAGAAAAAGCCAGTCTAGGAAAGAGTATTTGAGGCAGATGAATGCAATTTCACCCTGAGGTAAAAATGGCCAGGCATTTGCAAAGTTCCATGTTGGCAGAACCAATATGACCTTTGCAGCCTCAGCAAGGAGGAGCACCTGACAGGAGACGAGCTTAGGTTAAGAGGAAACAGGCTCTGCGGGGCTACATAGGGCCATGAAGAGCATGGCAATGAGGTTTACTTTTTGGGGAAGGGTACAAGTCATGGAGTGTTAAAGCAAGGTAGCATATTTCCATTTTAATATTTAAAACCAATGATCCCATCCTCAAAGCTTTTGCACTTTCTATGTCCATACGTGATGATGATATCAGTATGTTGATACACAATGTATACCCTGAGAGGTACATGTATGGTGTATGTAATAACCAGGGTGATTGAGTCTGACCCATATTTCATGAAGTTGAACCAGAGCATTATGAGTCTATTTAATGGAAGATCTACTTTCAAGGGTCACTCCAAGAAGGAAGTAGCTCTTGTTTCTAAAGTGGTCCTTGATTTTAAATGGTGCAAAAAGAATTTTGAATCTAATGATAACACAAATACTACTTCAGATAATTCTTATTCTAAAAAATTAGAACTATAGCATTACATCTGTAGCATTAGATGTCATATTGTCTGGAAGCAAAACTTTTCTTGAAGGCAATAATAAAGTACATATGAAGCAATTGCTTCAGTAAAATCTAAGTCTACTAATGAGAGACTCCAAAGCAAAGAGTTGACATAGTAACATGGTGTGACTAAATAGAAAAAGAATAAAATGGGACTAGAAGAAAACAAAGTCACCATTCCTTTATAGCCTTGTGAATCAATGGTCACAACTAACCATTTCTCCAATGTGCCATACAAAACAGACAGGCAAATATGGGAGTCATCTCTGCATCCTCTTATGAGTTTTAGTTATTCTTTCCCTCAACAAATATTTATTAACTCTCTTGTACATGCTAGGATTATTTTGGGTTTGGGAACAGAGAGGTAAAATTATCTGCACTCATGACTTGTTATAGTTTTACATGTGTTGCTTAATTGCATCTTTCAAGGATACATGTGAAACTCCGTAAATGTAGAATATAATTGTCTTAACACAATAACTAAGAAAATGCCAGGAAGGCTTTGTCAACCAGGGTGATAAAAATGTGTCAAACTGTGTATAAAACCAGTGAATGGTGCCCCATGATCGCATTAATGTACACAGCTATGATTTAATAATTAAAAAAAACTAAACAAGCTCTCATATCAGATTATAAAATGTCATTTCCAATAAACTTCCCTTTGTGTGTGTATGTATACGTGTGTATATACACGTGTGTGTATTTATATGTTAAATGGTCAGAGAAAAACTCATGGTGGTGTCATGAAAGTTAAGCATTGAAAATTCCACAAGATTTTGTTCAAAAATAAAAGAAAATATTTCAATTTAAGAGTAACAATAAGCAGGTAGTGGAAGAGAAGAGACTCAGAGGTGGAACTATATCTAGTATTTATAAGCAAAGTGAAGCTCCTGAAAATTAATAGAAGACAATTTAATGGTTATCTAAAATATGTTGTTTTAGAAGAGACACAGAGACTGTACAGATTTAAACAAAACACTTGATAGCAATAGGCTTGGTTATGATAAAAAAAGAAAAATATCTTAAGGAGATGAGAATTCACTAGGTCCCAGAGCCTGATTTTACATTTTGTGAATTTAGGATGGAAGGAAGAAAGCAAAGAACAATGAAGGAAGTAGGGAAGGGAGGAAGGAAAGAAGGGAAGGGGTGGGGAAGGAGCGAGGAAAGGAAGGAAGGAAGAAAAAACAATAAGAATAGGAAGGAAGGAAAGAATATCCACACTCATTGCATCAGAATACCTCTTAGGGACTAGTTGTGTTTCGTGTTTCATGTTGATGAGTCTCCTCCTTCTGCCCAGATCCAACTAATTCTTTGTTTATCATCTGAGCAGTGCAGTTTTTTGCACACATTAGATTATAGCTCTTATTTGTATTTATAAAAGCTATTTAAATGCTTTAGAAATATGTATATACACCGGGTATATACTTGTGGCCATTCAAGAGCAGATAGATGTTTTAAGCATACAGAGCTCTTACTTTACCAGTCTCTGTAAGTAAGAGAAGTCGTAGAGATACTCATTGGTCCCCTGATCAGAATATTCTCTATATGTGGCTTGTTTCATTGTATTACCTTTATAATTGGTTTTATTTTAAATTCTAGTTCAAATTATTTTATATTATAAATCTGAAAATTATTAGAATGGCATACGTCACTTTCTAATATTTCCATACTAAGGACATCTATAATCGTGTCACATGTATGGGGTGAGGGCAGGAAGTGAGGAGTACTTGTATGTTGTGGAAATGATGTTTCACAGAAGATATTTAAGGAAAAGCACAAATTAATTTACATGATCATTAAAACAGGCTCAGTTTAGAGCTGTGGAGTTGTTTTTTTTGAACCCTTGTCTCCTCAGGAACAGAGATAATGCCCTCCTTGATAGAAAAAAAAAATTAGGTATTATAAATATCCAATGCTGATCTCATTCAATTTATGAAAAGGATTCACTTTTATTTTTTAAACTCTATACAAAAGACACAGTCATAATGGAAGTGTAAGCTTCTTCAGAATGTATTCTGAGCTAGAATAAAGAAGTGGATTCTTCAATTAATGTTACTGGATTCTTAACCAGTATCAAATATTACTGATGATTTTAAAATTCACTCGATTAAGAGGCACGGGACAAATAAGGAGAGATTGGGGGCAAACTGTGAGGCTCCTCAAGCTTCTTTCTTTCAATTTTGGATTAGACTCTGTCTCAGAATAATGCATGAGGTATCTGTATATTTAACAGGTAACACATGTAATATATAAAGTCTCTGTAGAATGTGGTTACCTCACATAGTAGGGACTATTGAAGTTATGAAATATCTTTATTTTATTTTCATTGTGTATCTTAATACTATACAGATAATAAGACAGTGTCTAGGGATCCATAAGTACATAGACTGTAGATTTATTGTTATTGTTGTTTTTGCCCGGAACAATCCTCTACCGGGGATATCTTGCTCAAAGCATGCCAGAGGTAAGACTCCTCTTCCTAGCAGATGCCGATGGTCTATTTGCCCAGGGGTCCAGGTCTCTTGCTTTTGCTTTCTTTTCTCCTAGCAGTACCACGCCCATAAGGGAGAATAAAATGCATCAGAAGTCAGCTGTCTAAACTTCTTCCTTCCCATATTCAGGCAGCGATTTGGCCTGAATCATTGGAGAAAGTGTTGCTGCAAAATCATGAAATATATTGATTGAAGAAAATTTTCTTTGAAAAGGGCAAAAGCAGCTTCTCAAAAAAATGCATCTATGGCTTTATAGAAGGCAATATTTTTCTCGAATACAAGGAAATTTGTCACATTACCAAAAATTTAAAATTAGTCATTATTTTAATTTTATTTAAAAAAATTGATGATCAATATATCAGTCAGCATTTTAGTAATGCCAAATATATCATTCTTATTGAGTACTTAATTTTGTTAGATTTTACTTACATTTTTTAAAATTCTAAATCCTGAGGAAAATTATAGGATTATTGGGAGATTGTTCTTTCAATTCTTAACATTTTGAGACATCTGAAATGTAATTGCTAATGTTGAAATATTTGGAGTGAAAGGAACTCAGAAACTCAATTTGCAAAGACACCTATGTTCAAAACAAATGTAATATTACTATCCTTTTATATCTAAATTAACTAAAGCTGAGAGAAACTAACATATGTGTCTACCAACATAAAGCTAGTTATTAGAGGAAGGATAGGCCAAGTTCAGTTCTCTCTTATCTAATCCTAGAAAAAAAATATTTCTAGCATTTACTGTGGTCAGTGACTGGGCTAAATACATTCCTTAATCTTCTAGCATTATTACTCTTTCTCTACAGATGGTCCTGGAACCTCAGTGTAGTTAAATAAATAGTCCACCATCCCATAATAATTAAATTATAAATACTCCTCAATTTAAGATTACTTCCTGATAAACCCATCATTAGTTGAAAATAATGCAAGTCAAAAATGCATCTAATACACCTAACCTATGGACTATCACGGCTTAGCCTAACCTACCTTAAATGTGCTCAGACCACTTATATTAGCTTACAGTTAGGCAAAAATCACCTAACAGAAAGCCTAGTTTATAATAAAGTGCTAAATATCTCCTGTAATTTGTTGAATACTCTACTGAAAGTGAATAACAGAAGGTTGCATGAGTTCTCCTAGTGCAGATTCTACTGAATGCAACGTCTTAAAGCCAAACTCTTAAGTCAAACCATCATAATTCAGATTATCACCAAACTAATATATCCCTCATTCTAGCCAAAACAATTTTTTCCCTCAATGCCCACTACATTAGCCAGACTAAAGCCCACCTCAGTAAAGTTCTAACACAACGGTTTCCATTTTCTAATAGGAATATGCTGCAAAGTCACAATTATCAGCCTCCCCAATATGTAATCTTAAATTTTCTTTTTCTTTCTTTCTTTCTTTCTTTCTTTCTTTCTTTCTTTCTTTCTTTCTTTCTTTCTTTCTTTCTTTCTTTCTTTCTTTCTTTCTTTCTTTCTTTCTTTCTTTCTTTCTTTCTTTCTTTCTTTCTTTCTTTCTTTCTTCCTTTCTTTCTTTCTTTCTTTTTCTTTTTTAGAGACAGAGTCTCACTTTGTCACCCTCAGTAGAGTGCCGTGGTGTCACAGTTCACAGAAACCTCCAGCTCTTGGGCTTAGGTGATTCTCTTGCCTCAGCCTCCCGAGTAGCTGGGACTACAGGCACCCACCACAAGACCCGGCTATTTTTGTTGTTGTTGTTGCAGTTTGGCCAGGGTCAGTTTCAAACCTGCCACCCTCAGTATATGGGGCTGGCACCCTACTCACTGAGCCACAGATGCCACCCGTAATCTTAAATTTTCTAGTAACCCTACTAAAAACAAGTTGACTTTAGGTTTTAAATTACATTTTATTTAAACAAAATATACATATTCTCATGTATGGTGGCTCGCGCCTGTAATCTTAGCACTCCAGGAGGCCAATGCTGGTGGTTTGCCTGAGCTCAGGAGTTCAAGATCAGCTAGAGCAAGAGAATAGAAATTTTCTAAAAATAGAAAAAGTAGTGTTGCAACAGGCTCCTGTAATTCCAGCTACTCAGGAGGCTGAAGCAAGAGGATCTCTTGAAGCCCAAGAGTTTGAGGTTGCTGTAAGTTATGACACCATGGCACTCTATCCAGAGCCAAAGTAAGACTCTGCTTAAAAAAAAAAAAATATATATATATATACACACACATATACATATATAAAATTATAATCCATAGGATCATTTTATTTGTAACAAATATGAAATGATTAATAAAAATATTTTACCTTTTTTAATGTAATCTTGAAAATCAGTAACTTCTCACATGTCATTTCAATTTTGACAAGCCACATTTTGAGCATTGCAATAGTCACCTGTGTTTAGTGGCTACTGCTTTGGACAGTGCAATTTTAATTTATGCTGGAACTTTTACTTTCACTTTGTAACTACGATTTTTTCCCTTTTATTTTTCTGTAGAGCTTTGACCTTCTTGTATATATTTGATCAAACTCACTGATCAGGGACCAGAAGATCAGAGTAAGCAGGTGCTGTGCCGGCCTCACCATGCGGTTCTGCCAAAGTTGCTAGAGCTTGACATGCTACCAGCTTTCATCGCATTCCTTGTCCTCTCCTGAACAGACTGCAAATAATAAAAAATGATGCCACATTGATAGCCAAAGATCCAATAATGATGTTTTGGAAACTGTAGACATTTTATGTAGGTGAGATAACCAGAATTTAAATTTGAGTTTTCAAAAGTTATTCAAAATTTCTCTGCATAATATAGTTCTAATTTGCTAAAGAAGTAGGTATTAGCATGTCACTTTATGATGAAAAGATCATTTTTGTTTTCATTTATTTTTCATGTATTTTATATACACATCTACTTTTTAAATCTCTTTCTTATACTTTCCTGCTCAACATGGTTCTATATGTAACAGTCTCCTGCTTAGCTGTGATCATACACTGTATTTCCCTATCTTTCTTTTTAAGTAAGCAAAGTACTTGTGTCTTTATATCCCCAGTTTTGTCAGTGAAAGACATTTGCTTAGATTAATTTCAATAATTTTCCTTCATGGCTGAGAGACCTTCTAAATAGTGCAATGCCATAAACAGAATATCTCACAACTTCCCAAATGAAAATAATCCCCAATTCCTCTTTTAGTCTCAGATTTTAAATATTTTCCTTCCCCAAATGTGCCATGCTGTTCTCCATCTGTATGTTGCGAAGACAGTAATGACAAAAGTTGACATCTGAATATTTCTTTTTCTTTAATGAGGAGCACATGTGACTACCAGTGTTTGTAGCCACACAAGATTGTTACAGAAAATGCTAAATGGAATTTCCATGAACAATGAAAATTCTATGTGAAATAGACCTGTGGATCAAGTCTTATGTAGAATGGCATGGTCATACCAGAAGGTTGTGTTGGAAAGGCACAGATTGTGTACAGGACATGTAACATTCAAGAGTTAAATTCTTCCTCTTCTAACCCGTTACTCAGAGGAATCCAGTATGTTAAAGCAGCAAAAGACACATAGTTTCCATACTTAGCACTTATTCCATTTTCTGCCCACTCTGTATCTAACAGGACTAGAGCCCTTTCCTTGATTTTACAATTCCATCCTCTACTTAAATACACCTGTTCTCTACCCCTTAGATGAAAGACAAATGAGTTTATATCATCTGAACAAAGTTTTTTAATAACCCCTCCTTACACATAGACAGATATCCAAAGTCCTGTGCCCAATACTTTCTGGCTTCTAAGTGCCTCCTAACTTTTTCCTCCCAATTTTATTTCCATTCTTCTTTTTAACCACACACTGGTCCTCTTACTTCTTGCTTGAGCACACGTATTCAGCCTCCATCGACTTTTCTCTGGCTTTCCTTAGCTACAATGCTTGCCAGCCAGACATTGGGATGTTCAGCCATTCACTTCTTTCTGGACTCTTCCCCAATACCTTCTGCACAGAAAGTCCTTCTTGGTTTGTAGTATCTAAAATGGAATACCTTATGTCTCCCATTGCTTTTTTCAGATTTTTCTTCAGAGGGAAAACCCTTGTCAGATGTATTATATTCTATATATGTATTTGTTTATATTTTTCCACCCCTTTTTTTCCCCAAAGCTCACGAGAATGAAGACAAAATGCATAGTGGTTGCTTGAACATACGTAATTCCTAAAAATGTGTGACTATTTTTTTCCTTAATGAATATCAACTACCACATATTGTAGTTAAGATAAGCATAAGTATTGTATGCTTATCATGTACTTTACTTGCTTTATCCTATATATTGAATTTTAAGTAACATATCCTTCAACAACCCTGGGAACAGTAATCTCTGTTATGCAGATGAAAAAACTGAGGCCAGATCCAAACCTTCTATTTTCTCTATTCCAATATAATATAATTCCCCATGACAATATTTAGCCTCATTCAAATCATAAAGATCCAGAAGACCTCTCAAAAATACAGCTCCATGGTGAAGATTTAAGGCACCTGCATAGGTTTGCAAATGATGTTTGTGAACTATTTTGTCTCTAATCACCCAGCAGATGCCATCAATTAGGTGACTACTTTCTTAGTCTGACCACCTGTAATAGTGCATTCTAAGAGTGGGTTATAATTTTTCTTTGATTGTTCCTTCTTGGTTTAAAGAGAGTTGTGTTTTGAATCTTTGTTCTTTCATTCCTTCTTCTGAATGTTTAGTCTAAATAATCAGTTTATGTTTGTGTTACTATAGTTGTCATATAGTTGACTTTAATCTTTCTGGCTGATACATGCATTAAACTGCCACATGGATTAGCCAAGTCAAAGGATGTTCTTGGCTCACCCACCATATCATTTTTTTCTCCCTAGAAGCACTTCCCCTCAACAATGAACCTCATCCATAAGTATATATAGAAAATGGCTAAGACGTCAAATATTTATTCCTTTTAAAAAATGTAATATGTTCTCCTGGGGCCTGATTACAGAATATTTTAATGCTTACAAATTTCATTGGTGGCACAGGACTAGTTTGTTTCCTAGGAAACAAATGCATTTAGACTGCACTGCACACATCCTTAATCACTACATTCTATAATCTCTTTGTGAATGGATATTGTAAAGATTGTTTTTATAGGAGTTACCAGCTACAATATCACTGCAGGTAAATTTCCAAATACGTTATCCATGAAAGATTATTTCAATTTAACCTAAAATATGAGAGAGAATTTTTATGAAGTCATCTTAAGATGGAAATGTGTATTCTTTTATGGCTGAATTGCATGCATAAATATGAGGTGAATTTGAGATATGTATATACTTGCCTCTGCTGTCATTTCTGATCTCATTCTCTTTTTCACAGAAAATATGCCTTAGTTATTTTCCATTCAAGAAAGTGACTTGAAAGAAAAAATAAATAAATAAAATAAAAGTGGCTTGGTTTGGGATGTCTTTCTTTCTTAACCAAATATTAGCTGAAATCTAATAGGAGCCCACAAAAGGGACAATACATTTTTAAAGTGACATTTAAGCATTCAAGCCATTCACATTCTTCAATGTGAATACAATTTTTATCTAATAATTTCGGAGGGAAATGGATTCATTTGACTACAGTGCTTCTAAGACCAGTGGGAAGCTCATCATCTTAATATTGAATCTGTAAATCCTTTCCACCAGGGATGATTAACAGCTTTGTCAAGTGTTTATTTTACTTTAAGAAGAATATGTAATTTCCTGGTACAACGCAGCCAGATTTCAGTTGATTTTTCCCTTCACATGTCACATCCGTGCCATGAACTCACATGATCTAGCTTAGCTCTATTAGAAATCTATTTTCCATGGAAAGATGATCACCTAACAAGTTTTTATAGTTTAATGAGCGTACATCAATCTATTCTATGATTCATTTATACTTGATAAAAAAAAAAATTCCTAGCAGTCTTGATAAAAAGCAATAACAATGAATTACTTCCAGATGGAACTTTGCTATCCTACACGTGTGGTCTGAGTTACCCCTAGGATAAAAACTTCTACTAGTGCAGTGATGGACTACTCATATATGTTTTGTGTTTAAAGGATTGGTGAACTCTACTCAGGGAAGCATCAGCCTTCAGGCACATGGAATTAGGCAGGTGAGAAAGGTCATTTACATATTCAGTTCCCGTATCAAGCAGGAAACAAAAGTAGGACTTTTCATTGTCCCTAGAGTCATTATAAGAATATAGTTTAGAAGTCTCCTTCAGAGTATCAAATCATTTATAGATCTATAATCAGATGGAGTTGGCAACAAGAAGTTATTAGAAAACTTCTAGTTTCCTAAGTTGGCAATAAGAAGTTTTTAGAAAACTTCCAGTTTCCTAAGATGTAACTAGCTACATCTTTGGTCTTTTAAAAAATTGAGTCAAGAATCTAGGTAGTCACTGTTTTTAATCATAATAAATTCATGTTTTATTTAGTCTTCCATTTAAAAAAATAAAATCTTGATTAAGTGAGAACAAGCCAATAAGAATCCTCAGATAGTAAGATTAAAATAAAAAGCTTTCTATACTTTTTATGACAGGGGAAGCCAATAATCAAGGAAAACAAGCTGATTCAGGAGTTTGTTCATAAAGCATCTTCTTAAGCATGTCTTGGAGTCACAAATTTTACAGTCTAATCTTTTCATCTAGCTTTGAAAAATTATAATAAATGTTCAAGGTGATGACCCTAAGGGACAACAAAAAATAATTTTTAGAAAAAAGGATTAAATTCAACCCAGTATACTAAAATAGAAAAATAGACAAGCTTATTTTAGAAAGATTTTTATAATTAAAATTTAATCTCTTCACATTAATTTGATCAGAAATTCAATTAAACAGAATACAACACAGAAGCTAAGAATTCTATTTACTGTGATTTTACTTTATGTGTTAAACCTCAGACTTGAGAAGACAATAATATATGTTTAAATTAAACTGCACTCTATATAAATCAAGAGAAAATCAAGGCTAGAACCATAGTCCAGGAGCTCATTTTATTCAGATCAAATAATAATACTGAAGAAGAGAAATTTGTAAAGTTTTATGTGTACATCAGAACATCAACTGATTACAAGATCTAAACTTTCTCATTCAAACCTGTATCTAAGATTGCACCACTGTTTGAAAATAGCAAAATTTATTGAATCACAATTTTAAAAATGCCACTTAATTAGTGATGAATCATGCTGAATTCTCTTCCTTTATAAATAAATGATGTCGATACAAATGTCTTAATAATCCAAGTACCATGCATCTATTCCAATTTTGAAAGAGTATGAAGCATTTACAGAGTCCTACACCTTATTTCATTTTAATATCTTGGTCAAAGTCTAGAATAAAAATTGCAAATTAGAAAATCCTTTGAGAATAGAGTTCAACCAGGGAACGGTTTCAAGGTAAGTTTTATATTAGTTTCACTCATTTTAATGAGCCTTTGTTAGAAACCAAGCAAGCAAATATCCTAGACTGAAAAGTTACAAACCAGCTATCTTTTGAGGAAGCCATCATAAATCAGAACCTCTATCTGCTTAAATTATCAGGTTGACGCAACAAAAGCATAGACTAGTAGCTAAATGAGATAGCTTGTATTAAGAAAGAAAATGAGACTTTGAATATCAACTTAAATATATTTGAAATAGGCTAGAGACACTGTCAATTGACAATGCAATTCTATTTATATTAAAAATTGACACCATTCTTCAATATATAATGTGGAAAATGGGTTGAAGGAGGTTTATGTTTAAAATATGCACATAAGTTAATGCAAAAGTGCACACACACACATACAGACAATGGCAAAAACAGTATTACATTAATCAGTAAGAATTACATGAGTCACTTTAATTCCTAGGAGGCTTGAAGGTAAAAAATCTTGGGTTCAGGGGACTGATTTTTCCCAGTACTTACTAACCTTGGGCTGTCTTCTTATAACTACAAATTGTCCTTAGCTTGAAAAGAGCCTTTTAATATTTAAAATTATTGGTCTATGGTATCCATGTAATTTTTTCAGCCATAGGGCTTCATTTCCTTTGATGTGTATCAAGGTTCCAACTGATATTACTACTCCTCCTGCTGTCTTTAGCCTTGAGAAAGATTTCTGTCTCTCTAAAACTGATACCAATGATTAGTTTCCAGCTTTGAGAGGGAATTTTATCCATTTGAATGATAGTGAGGCTCAGAAAGAAACAGTACTCTTCTTGATGAAGGATTCCACATTTCAATTTAAATTTCAATTTATTATTTTATCACATTCAGTTTTTTTCCCCTCCAGGATTCAAGACATCTCAACAAGTGTCTCTATAAATACATATAAAATCATATTAAGTTTAGTAGGTATCTGGGCAGTTTCAAGGTCTCCTACATGATTATATTGTTCACATATATACACACATGACTAAGTGGCAGAAAACAAAGAATGGGAATACCCCAGCAATGGAATTGCTGGATCAATGGTAGGTCTACCTTTAGTTCTTTGAAGAATCCCCAAACTATTTTCCATAAACTTTGAATTAATTTGCAGTTCCACCAACAGAGACAAGAGAGAGTTCCTTTCTTTCTGCATCCATACCAGCATCTATTGTTTGGGGACTTTTTAATAAAAGCCATTCTAATTGGGGTAAGGTGATATTTCATCGAGGTTTTAATTTGCGTTTCCCTGATAATTAGTAACATTGAGCATTTTTTCATATCTTTAATGGACATGTTTCTACTTCCTTTGGAAAAGCTACCATTCATGACTATTTGGGTAGTGCTTATACTTATAACCCTGATTCAAGCATAACAAGATCAATGCATTTAACCAAAAACATTTGTATCCCCTTAATATTTTAAAATAAAAGAAATTTAAAAATTTAAAAAAAACTGGGAAGACTTCATTCTCTATTACTCAAATGCTTCTCCAGAAGCAAAAAAACCCAAAATATTAAAAACTCCCACGGTCTCGTTTAACTTGAAAAAGAATAATACATGTAAAAATGTAGTTACTTGATAATATTACAAGTACTCACGTTCATGTGAGTTTTAAGTATGGTAATAAAAATCAATTGGATTGTTAATATTTAGAGCCCCTTGTCTTAAAAAAAAAGCCCCTATGATTTTGATATAGAAAACTAAAGCAGATATCCTATTATCATTATTTTCTCTAAAACATGAAATATTTTTAAGTTTCCACTTATGAAATTGCATTAAAAAGAAAAAAATATTTCCCCATACAAAGATGAAATAATCTTTTAAAATCATCTGTTCTGAATCAGTGGCTGAAAGTTGTTAAGAGGAAAATAACATTTATTTTTAAAACACTTTTGTGTGGACATTAATATATTTTTAAATATATTTCATGTTTACCATGATTTTGAAAGATGAAATATACCCAACACCTAAAATAAAAAAAAAAATCAGTGTCCTGTAAAGCAAGATTAAAATGACTTTAAAAGAGATTTAGATAAAATGTTAAAAATAGAAATAGTTTGATCAAGGATTACTGAAGTTGGAACCATAAAGCAAAGGCATTTTTATTCTACATGATCACCAGGTGAACTTTGACAACTTTAGTAATGTTATGTCCCAAGAATGAGGAATTGGTGGTAATTACTTTCATCAAATACAAAGAAACAAAGCCCTCAATCTCATAATCCAAATAAAACCCTCAAGAACTTGAAGATGCCTTGAAGTCAATCCTTCAGCTGACGAGAAATCAATGGATGGATAAGATTGCCGTGATATTTCTGGTGTGACTTCATTTGAGGTAGAAAAGGACTGGAGCATTTTGTGCCATCTAATGAGACGATTTCTAGCAAGGGCAGAAGTCAAGGTTTATAATAATTAGTATTTGGGGAGGACAAAATAAATGAGTTATTCTGCATATTAAACCAAGTAATAACATAATTGATTAACATTAAAATTTCTATACTATTACTTTTCTAATAATGGAGATTCAGGATAAGGAAGACATTATAAATAAGAAACAGATAATCACCATTTCCTTTCTACCTGTTATTATTTCTACAAATAGATATAACGAAAAATTATTAACATCTTGTGCCTATAATGAAAATGTGTCTTAAATCACGCATGTTTTAGTAATTTGCAGTATTTTAGTATCAATCTCATCATTAATCTTAACCTGTAAATTGACCAATAAATTCTCACTTTGTCAGCCACTTTTTTAGGAAAATGAACATTGAATATTATTTCTCTATGTTTCATATGGAAAGCTACTATACATAGTGTTCTAGTCAATGTGCAGCATGCCGATTTTAATGGCAGATATTTCTGCTATGGCTAACTTCAAACATCCAATAGTTTAACAGATGTCTTGCAAAAGTCTCGAAAATGTATCAGATATAACCTTGAGCATGTATAAGCAAGCTCTGCACACCACCAGACAATATGTGGATAACAAAATACTTTCAAAAAATTGTTTGCTATAAATTTTATTATCAATGTAGATTCTATTGTGTTATCATCCCCCTGAAATGTGCATGTTTTAGTTTCTGGCAGCTGTGAATTTTATCTCTGTTTCTATTTAATTTTGATCCAAAACACTTCAACACAAATGATAAATATACCTTCATAATGCAGAGTTGAAACTTCATTTGTGATCATCTGACAGGTAACTCCAAGCCTAACCGCAGTCGAATATATTATTATTTTTCTTTGACCCACTTCCTTTTCCCCCCCTTATTTACCAGAGCTTGCACAACCAAAGTAACGTCTCCCTATCACAATCCTTGCCTTAGTTTCTGCTTTCCAGAAAACCTGAGCTAGAGACATCTGGTTATAAAATATGCTCAATTTGTAAAAATTATAATAGAAAGATAAACACTTAATATACAAAAACCTGTTAATAATATTCTGAATCCATAACAACTATTATAGCTTTAAAATCAAAGAATTTGGAGCAAATAAGATGAGGGTAAATAAAAGGTTGTCACATCAATTTTTGGCATGTCACTCTGTTTACTTTTTACGACATCTTTATAATAGTTTTATTGAGATATGATTTATGAATCATAAAATCTTCCATTTTAAAATATATGACTCAGTGGGTATTAGCACATTCACAGTCATGTAGTCATCACCATTATTTAATTTCAGAATATTTTCATCACCCCACAGAGAAATCCCATACTCATTGACAGTTGTCCCATTTACTCCTCCCTCTAGCCTCTGGCAAACACATATCTGCTTTATCTCCTTATGGAGCTGCCTATTCCGAAAATTTCATATCAATGCCTTCGTACAACGTTTGGTCTTCTTTGGCTTCTTTCACTTATTATCACATTTTTACATTTCACCCTTTTTGTGGGATGTACTAGTGTTTCATTCCTTTTTATTGTCAACTCTTTGTTAATATACAACACTTTTGTTTATCCATTTATCAGTTGATGAACATTTGTGGTTTTATTCCACTTTCGTGCTATGATGCCCAATGAACATTTGTGTACATTCTTTTTTTATTTTTTGGATATTTATTTTTTTTTTGAGATTTTAATTTTTTTATTTTTTTTTATTAAATCATAGCTGTGTACATTGATGTGATCATGGGGCATCATTCACTAGCTTTACAGACCGTTTACCAAGTTTCACATATACCCTTGGGATTGGTGGGATTACACCAGCGGTGCATCTTACATTCTTTTTTTAAAGAAACATCTAGTTTCATTTCTTTTGTGTATATATTTTTGTGAGAAATAGAATTGCTGTGTCACATGGCTTATGTTGAATGCTTGGAGGTATCTTAACACTGTTTTTCAAGATGGCTGAACTATTTATTAAACAATCCCAACAACAATGAATGAAGATTTCAAGTCTTTACATTGTTACCAACCTTTGTTATTGTCTATCACCTTTTTTTATCTGAGCCACTCTAATGAGCATGAGGCAGCCCCTCACTGTAGTTTTTTCATTTCCTAGTGTCTCATGATGGTAGGCATATTTTCATGTGTTTATTGCCCAAGATATAATCTTTGGAGAAATATCTGTTATTATAAAACAACCACCCATTTTCAAATTGGTTAATAGACTTTTATTGCTGAATTGTACAAGCTTGTTACATATTTTGTGTTAAATTTCTTTATGTGATATATGACTTGCAAATATTTTATTCCTTAACATAGATTGCTGCCTTATTTTCTTAATGCTTTCCATTGAAAAACAAAAGTTTAAATTCTGATTAAATTAACTCAACTTTTCTCTTGTAATTTAAGCTTTTGATATAATCTCTAAGAAATCATTACAAAACCCAAAGATATAAAAATGTAATTGTGTCTATTTCTAAGATCTTTATAGTTTTAGCCATTGCAGTTAGGTCCATAATGTACTTGGAGTTACTTTTGAATATACGGTGTGAGACAGATCTCTGATTTTATTATTTTGCATGTGGATACCCAGTCCTACCACCATTTCTTGAAAAAAGTATCCTTGCACCATGAGATCACATTGGCACCCTTGTCGAGAGTAAATCAACTATGTGTGTGAAAGTTTATTTCTGGAGTAACAGTTCTGTTCAACCGATCTATATGTGTATCATTGTCTTGGTTACTGCAGCTTTGTAAGAAGTGTTGAAATCTGGAAGTGTAAGTTTTAGTAAGTCTTAAAAATCTCAAAGTGTGGATCTTTTGCCATTTTTTTTTAAAGGCTGTTTTGACTATTTTGGGTTTTGTGCATTTTCATATGAATTTGGGGATCAACTTGTCAAATTTTCCAAAAGAACAAGTTGAGATTTTGAAAGAAATTACATTGAAGCTATAAATAAATTCAGATATTATTGCCATCTTTTTTGTTGTTGTTTTTTTTAGAAAGTCTCATTCTGCCTCCCTGAGTAGGGTGCCATGGTGCCATCGTGGCTTACAGAAACCTCAGTCTTCTGGGCTCAAGTAATCCTCATGCCTCAGCCTCCCAAGTTGCTAGGAGTATAGGTGCCCAACACAATGCAGTTTTTTTATTTGTTTTTTCTATTTTCAGTAAAGATTTTGTCTGGCTCTTTCTCAAGCTGGTCTCAAACTTGGGAGCTCAATCAATCCACCCACCTCAGCTTCCCAGAATGCTAGGACAACAGGTGTGAGCCACTGCACCTGGCCTATTATTATCATCTTAATTTTAAGTCTACTTAACACATGAGTATGGGGTGTCCTTCCATGAATTAGGTCTTCTTTAATTTATCTCAGAAATGTAGTTCTCAATGGATACATTTTGTATTTTTTAATTAAATTTATTTCTAAGAATTTTATTTTTGTTATTATAAATTGAATTATTTTGAATTATTTTCTTAATTTCATTATCGATGTATTTATTCTTAGAGTATACAATACAATTGATTTTGGATGTTGCTTTTTTATACTATAAACATGCTGAATCCATTTATGAGTTCTGTTTTTCATTTGTTACTTTTGGGGGGACAGAGTTTCATTCTGTCACCTGCTAGACTGCCATGGCCACAATCTATTTCATAGCAACCTAAAACTCCTGGGCTCAAGCAATCCTCCTGCCTCAGCCTCCTGAGTAACTAGGACCACAGGTACACACCACCATGTCCAGCTATTTTTCTGTTTTTAGTTGAGACTGGATTCCATTTTGCTTAGGCTGATCTCAAACTCCTCACCTCAAGCAATCTCCTTTCTTTGGCCTTGTGGAGTGCTAGGATTACAGGTGCGAGCCAATCACATTTACTAGTTCCTATACTTCTTTTGTGAATCATTAGAATTTTCCACACACAGATTGATTAATCTATGTATAAGTAGAAATAACTTTCCTTTTTCCTTTCTAATTTGAATGGTTTCATTTTCTTGCCTAATTGCTTTGGCTGGAATCGCCAATACAATGTTGAATGAAAGTGGCAAGCAGTACGTCTTTACTCATTAAGCCGTGGGATTTTTGTAAATTTCCTTTACCACATTTAAGAATATCCCTTCCATTTCTAATTTTTTTGTTGTTTGTTTTGAAATTGTCTAGGGACAATTTTATTTTATTTTATTTTTTTATTGTTGGGGATTCATTGAGGGTACAATAAGCCAGGTTACACTGATTGCAATTGTTAGGTAAAGTCCCTCTTACTCTAATTGTTTTTTAACTAAGGAAAAATGTTGGATAAGGTGAAGTGCTTTTTCACTGTATTCATTGAGATGATCTTGTGTTTTTTGTCTTGTATTATATTAACATAGTTCATCATACTGATTAATTTTCATATGTAGGATGAAATTAGATTGCTGGGATGAATCCCAACTGGTCATGCTTTAATCCTTCATTATATGTGCTTTAATCCTTCATTATATGTTTCTGGATTTAGCTTGCTGGTTTTTTATTAATAATTTTTGCATTTATATTCATAATAGTTACTCCTCTTTAAATTTCTTTTCTTAAGATATCTAAGTCTGGTTTTGTATTAGGATGATATGAACTCACAGCTAGAATGAGTCAGAAATACTGTTTTATTATTTGAAAGAATTTTTGAAAAATTGAAACTAATTTTTCTTTAAAATTTTGGTATAATTTAGCAGTGAAGCTGTCTCATTCTGGGCTTTTCTTTGTGGAAACTTTTAAAATTATTTTAATTATTAATTCATTCTCTTTACTTGTTATAAATGTATTCATATTTTCTATTTCTTCTTCAAACATTTTAAGTAGAATGTTTTTCTAGGATTTGCTTAGTCTGCATTATCTAAATAGTTGGTATATAATTTTTAATAATATACTTCATAATCCTTTTCATTTCTATAAGGTCAGAGGTATTGAATTCTCTAAATTTTATTGTTGAATTATCTGTTCATTCCTTTATTTATTTCAGTTTTTGATTTATCTATTGAAGATATTTTCCTGACATATTGAAACTTTTACCATTTTAAAATGTCCTTCTTTGTGTATAGTAAATTTTTTTCTCTTAGCATCTATCTTGTCTAACATTAGTCCAGCCACCCAGCTCTCTTTGCTGCATATTTTAAATGCCATACTTTTATTCAGAGATATTTTTGTCTTTGATACTAACATGTGTCTCTTTTAGACAAAATACAGTCTGATAGTATTTCTTTGTCCATTCTGTCAAAAGCCAAGCCATTTGGTTTTTCAGGGGTGATTTAATCTATCCATTTTAACGTAGTATTAGTGATATGTGGTTTACATTTACCATTTTGCCATTTTAATGTGTCTCATATATGATTTGTGTTTGTTCCTCTGTTACTGCTTTGTTTTGTTTTAAATAGTTATTTTTAATATACCATCTTAATTCCCATATTGTTTATTTTCTTTTCCTGTAGGTTTTTCTGAGATTTACAATATGCATCTTAACTTGAGACAATTCGGTTTAGAGTAATACTAATTAATTCCTTTACTCTACAGAGGTTTGCTCAAAGAAATTCCATTTTCTTCCCTTCCCCTTTCTGCTCCAATAGTCATACAAATCAATCATTATTCATTATCTATTAAACTTTCCAAATATTGCTTTATTTGTATTTAAATCAAATAATAGAATAAATAATTATAAACAAACATGTTTAAACTACTTTTTGTATTTACCTGAATAGTTACTTTTTGCAATGATAACCTGCCATTGGTTTATGTTGAGAAGTCAGCTGTTTGAGAATCTTCTGTATGTATGGAGTTGTTTTTTCTTGTGGTTTTAAGGATCCTCTCTTTGTCTTTGGATTTTAGCAGTTGTGTGCAAAATTTTTAGGTTATATTACATGAAGCTTTTTGATGTTCCTAGAAGTGTAATTGGATTTTTTAAATGAATTTGGTAAATTATCAGCAACTATTTTTTCAAATATTATTTTTACTCTTTCCTCTTCTTCTGAAAATCCCATTATGCATATGTTCACATGCTTTTTGTTGTTCTACAAGCTTCTCAAGGTTTATACACTTTATTCTTTTTTTTCTCTCAATGATCTGTCTTAAAGTTTGCTGATTCATCTTTCTACCTAATCAACTCTTCTGCTTAACCCCTTCAACTTTAGAATTTCTATTTTATGGTGCATAAATACAAGGGTGTATGTCAGATCTATTAAGTACAGAGTATAAATGTCTTAACACAATAATTAAGTAAATGAGATGAGGTACAAGTAACCAGTGTGATGGGAACACTCCTATATGAAATCAGCACATTGTACCCCATAAATGCATTAATGTATACATGATCTATGCATTTATGATTTAATAATAAAATAAAAGAATTTCTATTTTATTCTATAAATTCCTTATCACTTTATTGATATTTTAATTTGGTGTGACATTATTGTTATATTTTGGACAATTTTTGAACATATTTATAATAGTTCACTCAAGTCTTTGTGTAGTAAGTTCATCATCTGGGCTTCCTCAGGGGCAGTTTCTGTTAACTATTATTTCCTTCTTGTGTACAGGCCATATTTGTCTACTTCTTTCTACCTGCTGTTGCTGTTCTTTAAAACTGGTCATTTTAACTAATATGATTTGGGAATTCTGGAAATCAGATTCTTTTTTATCCCCAGGGTTTGTTGTCACTGATCATTCTTACTGTTGTGGTTTGTTTTTTAATGACTTTCCAGGACTGTTTCTGTACAGTCCATGTTCTTTGTAATGTATATCTTTTGAAGTCTCTGCTCAGTTAACTTCATGATCATTTAATGATTAGACAAAGATTTTCTTGAATGTTTTCACCCATGGTCTACCAGTCTTTTTGAAGGAGTTCTCTGAATGTTTGGGACATGTCTTTAATAATGATGGCGGTTTACGTATCTGCTTTAGCCTTAACTCCTGCTTCTACAGAGTTTTAAGATAAGAGATGTGTGCTTAGGACCTTTTCACATTATTCTTAGTCATGTAGAAAACAATGCATATGTAGGTGGGCTTTGAATTTCTTAGAAATAATTAGAAATTTTCAAAGTCCCCTATGGACATCAAATTTCCCTGTTCTTTTTAAGGTTGTTATTTTTCTATATTTCTTTTCTTGTCATTTTTTTCCTGCCATTCTATCCTATGCACCAACTGGTATTATTGTCCTAGGCAACCAATGTGCTACTCTATTATTGCTGGTTTTCATTGGTGGTGGTGATGGTGGCTTTCTATTTTACATAAGCACCCTCAGGTGTTTTGTCATTGATTTCCTCACTGAGCAAGCTCTGAATTAGATCAGATAAAGACAAATTCTCTAAATGAGGATTTTTTAAGGGAGTTTCATGATAACCAAATAATGAGTTGTCTGAGGACAGGGCTTTGGAGGTAGTCAAACTCGTTTTGCTCCATTCGTTGGCTGCCAGGCTGCTGTCTGTCAGAGCTACTATGGTTCCAAGGATGCAGATTTTCAAGGCTACTATGGGCTGAAAGGAGGGTAATGGGAATACTGCAAATTAAAACACCCTAAGTCTCATGGTTCTTGCTGAAATTCAGCGTATTTTCTTGAATAAATGCTCCTTAGGAATTATTATAATTCCTCTAGGTAATGTGTAGAGTTCAAAAGACATTGATTTCCAAAATTTATCTAGTATTTACATTGTTTTTTATGGAGGACCATATTTTTAAAGTTTTTTGCTTTACTTTTCAAGAACTGCTTCTAACAAACACTTTATTTTTAAAAGAGAAAGAAGGTAAATTTAGACTCATGTAAGCATTGTTATCCAGACTCAATTTTTTAGCTTTAGGCTTGCATTTTTAAATCATTTTTAAAAAATTACTGACCATTATTTCTTCAAATATTATATTTTCCATTCTCTCTTTTTTCTTCTTTTGGTACTCCAATAATATTTATGTTAGGTTGTTTGACAATAGTCCACGTCTCTTACACTTTGAGTTCTTGTCATGGTTGATATTGTTTGCTATATCTCAGTCTTGCTTCTTTGCTTGAGTTTTTTTTTTTTTTTTTTGAGACAGAGTCCCACTATGTCACCTTTGGTAGAGTGATGTGGCATCACAACTCACAGCAACCTCAAACTCTTGGCTCTTGGGCTTAAGCTATTCTCTTGCTTCAGCCTCCCAAGTAGCTGGGACTACAGGTGCCTGCCACAATGCCTGGCTATTTTTTGTTGCAGATGTCGTTGTTTAGCTGGACCGGGCCAGGTTCAAACCTGCCAACCTCGGTATATGTGGCTGGCACTGTAACTACTGTGGTACAGGCACCAAGCCTTGAGTTTTGATATATTTCAACTTTCTATTAACATATATTCACTTTAATCCTAATATCCAATTAATTTTGAAATCAATTTTTGTAAGAATATTCCACTTTTTATTCATTGTATTATATTTAATATTTTCATAGCTATCATAAAATCCTATGTTCTAAGCTCAATGTTAGATTATTTGATCATTGCTTTTCTTTTTGTCGCATACACCTGCCATTTTATATGCCTTATGTTTCATTGTATGCCAGAGAGCATATATTAAAAACTATAGAAGCTCTAAGTTAGTGATGTGACTCTTCTTTCTTTGCATTCAAAGATGTGTTTATTGAGCGCTGTGTCTACACAGCCAAATGTCCCATGAGCAAATAGGTTCTGAGTTTGGAGCTCTCCCTTCATGTCATCGCTTGTGGTCATCAAGGCTCCACTACTTTTTCTTTTTCATGGTGAAGACTTTGGTGTAGATATAGCATCAAATGCCCTAGAGTAAAAAAAAAGGCCAGAAATCTCAATCTGAAATAAACTCTTCTTTCTTTAGACATTTTCTGTTGTCCTCTTTGTAAATACATTCCTACAACGCTTTAAAAACATTTTCTATTTTTTGTAGTAAGACCTTTGTTTTTCTTGTTTGTGCATCAGGAGAGATAATTGCTGCTACCCCTTGCTTTATGCCTATAAATAGATAGTGTGAAAGGAAAAATTCTTAAATTTGAAAGATTTGTTTGCATCAAAAGCCTTTGAATCTCCTGAAATGATATTCAAAACATGAGCATATGTGCCTTTTTCTGAGAAGAGCATAAATATATAAGAAGTATGAATGAAATGCTTTGATAAGTTTCAGAAAAAACAGCAACAAACTTTAGAAACTATGAATATATATTCTAAGACCCAAAAGAGGAAAAAAAAAAAAAAGAAAATTTGGAATAGTTTTTGAGAACTAATTACATGAAGGAGAAAATAAAATGCAAGGAAACAAGTAGAAAAATATTGACATAAAACATATTGTAGATGTATGTAACAATAAATAGAGATATCGATTGTAATATCCAAAACAAAGATATTGAATTGAACACAAAATAATATATGTGAATGACAGTGTGATTAAAAATTAAGGAAAACTTTTTCAGGAAAATTCAACCAAAAATAAAATGAGGCTCACAATATGATCATAATGTGAAGATAAAATAGAAACATGGGATCACTAAATGGTACTAATGTTCAAATGGAAAAAATAGTTTATAATAGATTTTTCAAAACTTTTTTTAGCAAGTTACAAAATATATAATGCAAAATATACTTGCCATAACAAATATTATATTTTAAAACAAATTATTTTATTATAAAGTATATATGTATATCTTTACGTATATTCTTTATATTGCCTTTTTTTGTTAATTGAGTCTCACTCTGTCACCCTGGGTAGAATGCCATGTCATCACAGCTCACAGAAACCTAAAACTCCTGGGCTCTTGCCTCAGCCTCCCAAGTAGCTGGGACTGGAGGTACTTGCCACTATGCCCAGCTAGTTTTTCTATTTTAGTAGAGATGGGGTCTTGCTCTTGCTCAGGCTGGTCTTGAACTCACAAGCTCAAGAGATCCTCCCACCTCGACCTTTCAGAGTGCTAGGATTCCAAACATGAACCACTGTGCCCAGCTGTTATAAAAATTTTTGCAGTACTCAAAAACAAGTAAACTGACATAGAAATATACATACAGTGAATGTAATAAAAACAACCTAAATAATTTAGAATATAACGATTGTGGACTTCTAATTCATTGATTAAAAAAATAGATTTTTGCCTGGTGTGGTGGCTCACACCTGTAATCCTAGCACTCTGGGAGGCCAAGGTGGGTGGCTTGCCTGAGCTCATGGGTTCGAGACAGCCTGAGTAAGAGTGAGACCCTGTTGTGGTGGGCACCTGTAGTCCTAGCTACTGGGGAGGCTGAGGCAAGAGGATTGCTCAAGCCCATGAGTTTTAGGTTTCTGCGAACTGTGACGCTGTGGCACTCTACCCAGGGTGACAGAGTGAGACTCAATTAACAAAAAAAGTCAATATAAAGCTTAAGCCCAGGAGTTTGAGGTTACTGTGAGCTGTGATGCCATGGCAGTCTATGAAGGGTGACAAAGTGAGACTGTCTCAAAAAAAGATTTTTTTTGAATATGTGCTGCAGTGGACCTTGTCTATTTAGTAAATTTGTAGAAAATTAAAAATTTAAAATAGCTTGCACTATAGATTATGGAGTCAAAAAGTTAAATGAAACAAATCCTCAAATAATAAAAATTTTGAAATAAAAGTATTTACATAAGCTTGAAGTATAGAATGACTTTTTATAAAAGAATATGAAAGGTCAGAATTACATGGAATATAAACATGATTTAAAAATTTTAAAGTGTTAAAACATATACAAAATAGCTAGCACACATGTATATATAAGTATGTGAAAGTAAACATGACAGTTGTATAACTAAAGTAATAAACCGTTGTGACAAATATCATTTACAGGACATACGTTCTTAATATGTAAAATTTCACAATTTATAAAATAAAATCTGCACTGCAATAGACAAAGAACAATGCTATAGGAAGTAATTCACATACAAACATAAATGGTCAATACTAAAAGCAAAATTATTTAATTTTAAGCCAGGTGCCGTGGCTCACGTCTGTAATCTCAGCACTCTGAGAGGTCAAAAAGGGCAGATTGCCTGAGCTCATGAGTTCGAGATCAGACTGAGCCAGACGGAGAAAACAGCCCTGCATTATGGCAGATGTCTGTAGTCCCAGCTGAGGCAAGAGGCAAGGGAAGGCAAGCTGAGGCTGAGGCAAGAGAATCGCTTTGTGCCCAAGAGTTTGAGGCCACAGCACTCTACCGAGGATGACAAAGTAAGACTCTGTCTCAAAAACAACAACAGAAAATTAATTTTACCTAATTTCAAAGAAACTCCAGTTATTAAGTATGAAATATCCAAGGGCTAAATACTAAGTTTGACAGTTGATATCTCTAACATTTCACTTTGACATTTCTTGTTTGTTTGTTTAATTGAGAAGGTACATATTCATTCTTTAAATACACATATTGTCTTGTGATTATTTTCAATTTTTTTCAAAAATTATTTTTTGTTTAACCCATGGATAAGTAAAAAATTTGTGTTATTTTTGAATATGAGTCCCTTCATTGAACCAAGGCAGCAAAGACAGCTCAAATTCTCAATGAAATGTTTGGGAAGGACATGGCTAATGAACACACAGTACACTGATTGTTTGAGAAGTTCCACTTGGTAGTTCTGGTGATTTAGAATTTCAAAATAAGCCACATGGGTGACCTGAGACCAAGACATATAATGAATGAGATCAAAAAAGCTGTAGCAGACGCAAATTCATTTTAACATATGTGTGAATTAGCAGTAAAGTTTTACATCATATTCCAATAATAGTGGACCATGTGAAATAAATAAGCAAGGTGAAAAAGCTGGACAGATAGGTTCCACATGAATTAAACAGGTGTCAGGAGAGATATGTCTCCAAGCTTGCCTGTATTTTCTGTCATGACATAAAGATGAAACATTTCTATACTGTATTGTTACATATGATGCAAAATTCACTATTTTTGACAACTGCAAGTGTTAGGCACAATGGATAAAAGTGAGGTGCTGTAACACAGTCCAAAACCAAATCGTCCCTGAAAATAGCTACCGGTGTCTGTTTGATGGTCCAGCACTGGTGTTATCCATTACAGAGTCATGAAACTTGGTCAAAATTTTACACAGGGTATCTACTGCGATCATTTGGATGAAATGATGAGGATGCTTGCATTTAATCAGTGAGATTAGTCAGTAAACATAAGCCAACCATCCTGCAAGACAGTGTTTGACCACATGTTGCATACACAATTCTGTTCAAACTGTAGAAACTGAACTTGGAAACTCTTTGTCACCCACCATATTTCCCAGATGTTGCACTGACTATCATGTCTTCCAGGCTTTGAATCATTTTTTTGCAAAAAAAAAAAAATTCAATTCTCAACAAGCTGTGGAAAACACCTTTAACTATTTAATCGCCACTCACTCTCCAAACTTCATTGCTGGCATAAACAAGCTGCTGTAAAGATGGCAAGGTGTGTTAATTAGGCATGTACTTTGATTTATTGTACTGCTTCTTGCTTAAGATATGCTAACCTAAAATTTTGGTTCAAAATAGGATATTTCATATTTAATGACCCTTAATAGAAAAACTAAATACTATATTTTCACTTTCTCAAAATGACGAAAACCTAAAATTTTGAAAACGTAATACTCTGTAACAATGTCAAGAATGAGAGAACACAAAAAAATTCATGTATCACTTTGGAGCTTGAAAATTAGTAATACTTTTATTAAAAATCTAGATTGAATAAGGAAATACAAATAAGTATTTAAAATAGAAAAAGATTAATACAAAAATTATAATCTGTAACAGTGAATAGGTGCAATGTGGTGTTGGCTAACAAGAAGCAAAAGAATGCGAAACAATGCATAGGATGCAGAGCCCGTATTTTATGTTCTAGTGTACTGACTTATAATACAGTGTAATGTGTTATAATGTACAAAACATACATAATGCAGATCATATGTAATGTGTGTGAGATAATGTGTATGATATATAATAAGAGAGGATTTAACAAATATATGATAGCCGCAATGCAACCTCATGGGAAAAGACGTGGCTCTGACCCTCTGAATGGCAGAGAATTCCCTGTGATAATGCACCTTTGGGACCTGCTAGAAATCCATCCTTTCAGAAAAAGATGTTAAAAAGTCATCTTTCCATCAGAGGCAGTGTGTGGCCAGACCACCTGAGGGAAGAAGTTCTGGGAGCTTCTTCCATGGGGTGCTAGCTGCTGGCAGCAGGCAGATGCTAGAGGTGCATGCGGAGCAGGACGCGGCATGTACTGCAGGGCCCGGACACTGAAGAGGCACAGGGCTGCAGGTGCCAAGCAAGTACACTGGAACCAGAGATCAGAAGCCTTTCCCTCTTTCTAAGGTCCTCTACTGAAAAAGCTGAAAAGAAATCTATTTAAGGGCCCTGATCTCTCTTCATAGAGCAAGCAAAAATATCGAGTTGTATTTGGATTTAGGCAATAAACTGGCAACTGGCATATCATCATTTTGTAATTATGTTGTAATTGTAATTATGTTGAAAGGGATATAAATGTGCATAATGGTAAAATTGCAGAGGTATTGAAGATAAAATTTTCATACTCCCCAGGTTGGCCTGGACTCCATCTCCGTTGTGAATCTGAAGTAATCCTGCCGTCAAATTCTACCGCTATAGCTCATTGAGGTTATTTGGGTTTCCTTCATTCACGTGTAAATCTTTCCTACTGAAGTTTATCACTATGCCAACTTTCAACACTCTCAGCACTATTCGAATTTTTAGTCGTTAGACAATGTGCCCCCTGGAATCACACAATGCTCAATCCAGTGGCTGTGTCTGGTGACCCTGCAACTGCATATGTCCTTAATGAAGGACTTTGAGCACACACTTTCTCCTAGGTAGTATCAGTGGATCAGAGAAGATTATCTCAGAGCCTTATGAATGCTTATCTATATCAAGATTTTTTAATTCTGTCTATAATAATGAACTTGTGAAGGACAGTTTGCAATGTCTTCCTTAGGAGAGCTACTCAAATAAATGAGGTCAAACTGCATAGTTTAAATAAAAACGTGTCATGATCTTGCCAAATCACCACAGAGGAAATTGACATGCTTAGAAATGTCCCTCGATTCCCAAAACTGCTTGTTATTGGCCACAGCCCTGGCTCTGGGTGCCCTCAGTGCCCGTGTGAGCTCTCAGACCAGTCGGCCTTCCTGTTGGTGCTGTTTGTCTCTTGCTGCTTATGCAGGTGATCCTACGAACTGACTCAATGCCTTTTGGATTACGCTGTTTAATAATTTATCCAGAATTCCTTTGCACCATCTCTGGCTCATACGTAGTATTGAATGTTTTCAGAAGCCATTAATTAGGCACACTTTGCTTAAATTAAAAAAAAAAAAAAGTTTGTGTTATGAAGTTACCTAAGTGCTTCAGATGTTGAGAAATGACTTACATAGACATATAATTATTTGTCTCCTTTCCGTTGAAAAATTGTAGAAAATGCATATAGGTCTGTGTGTGAGTGTGTGAATATTATGAACATTTTATACATCTTCTTTATATATTCTGTAAATTTAATGATTCTTTATGTATTGGAGACAAAAAATATGTTATTTTATTCACTATCCTTTATTTGCATATGTAAACTTGCATTGGGGGTTCATACACACTTAGGGGCTCAATAAATACCAAATGTTTAATTTTAAAATTAAAATGTCAAGTTTTCTTCTCTTTCTAGGAATTACTGGCAACTAGAAGTTGAACATGAAATGGCAATTTAAATATAGTATTCACATTTCTCACATAAAAATTCAAAATATTCTTATCTCAAATTGTAAACAATGTATAAGTTTTTAAAGTATTTAAAATATTATTCTAATAAAATGTCTTATAGTCAGACCTGATCCTTAATCCTATTTTCGCTCTGTTGTGTTCAAAAGATGAGTTTAGTCACTGCCCTTCTTTACCTGTGAGAAATACTACCAACATTTTGCTTACTTGTCCAAAGAAATTCTATATATAACAAAATACTCCTAGAAGTTTGAATACTGTGAAAATATTTGATATTCACAAACTCTATCACTTGAATATTTTTAGTAAATGAAGCATCACAGATACACAAATAATCTACAGATAAAATATATATACACACATATGATATAGATATATATATAATGCACGGATTTACATTTACTTGGTCATGGACATCTTTGTGCCCGTACATGGCCAATCATGTCACCTTGCACTGGTGGATTCACAATTATACACAGGAATCTTGTTGCTGCAAGTGGTAAGTGACAAAAACAAATTGATGGAGAGAGGAATAGGAGACTCTCACCCTGTCAGAGATGAATGAGCCGGACTTGCCTCGTGAACCATGGCTGACACAAGCAAGGTGGAATCAAAGAGCGAGCAACTTTGACAACCCATGTTTCACAGCCCTGACCACTGTGGATGGCCGTGATTATCTGCAGACAAAATGACTGTGAGTAAAAGGCCTACATACACTTAAATTAAACACAGCAGGGTTTTAGTAATCTCTGTTTGCATTTTACTTTCTGTTAAGAAGGAAATTGCTTGGACTAGGAACATTTCATTTAATGGCATTTTTAGTTACCTTTTGTACTTCTAACACTATAGTCTAAATTCACTTCAAATTACCCAGTAAGACATAGGAAACTTTTGTCCCTTTTTGTTTATTTTTTTAATTGCAGTAGCTTCCTTACCAATTTTACTAAATTAAATGTGTTTTAAAGCATCTCAGTTCTTGAAACTTAATTATCCCAATCTCTGGGTGAAGTATAGCAAACAATGCAAACCCCATTTATGTAATTTATTTTGCAAAAGAAAATAATGGAATGCAGTTGTGCTAATAAGGTACATGTTTCTGTATTTTTTCCCCCTTTTAGACAACACCATTGCAAAACCATGTCATTTTGAAACAAAAGCTTTAAGGGCATTTTGAGGCTTTGGTTTGTCCATATTCTGCTTTAAAGAGGTCTGTAAAATGCATAATATTATGTGCCTTCTGAATATCATGAAAGATTTTTTTAATTTAATTTTTTATTGATATTAAATCATAGCTGTGTACATTAATGTGATCATGGGGCACCATACACTGGTTTTATAAACAGTTTGACACATTTTCATCACACTGGTTAACATAGCCTTCCTGGCATTTTCTTAGTTATTGTGTTAAGACAATTATATTTTGTTTTATTTTCTTTATTTTATCCTTCCATCAATGAATATTATTGATACTTACCTATAATAAACTGTGAATAATGATTATGAGTAATTGTTTTGTGTAAATAATAAGAAAAATATGTAGGTACTTCAGAAGCTAAAATACCATTAATTATATCCCAGCAGAGTAAAATCTAATTGTTAGATCACATAGGGCCTCGAAAACTTTGGTTTCCACTTCAGTATAATAAGAACATCTATCATTCTCTTTCTTGTTTACAATAGGAGAATTTTGAAATTGCAGAGTTCCATAATTATGTTTTGTTTAATGTAAAAACCCCTCAATGTAATCAGTTACTTGTCCTAATTTGCTGAATTTTACCCATTGTATCATTTAAATTGGAAGTTAATTAATTTGCTTATGTTGTATTCTTGGAAGGTGGGTAACTATACCTTTGCTCAAGATTGTATTGCTAGATTGGACATGATGCGGGGTGGAGAAAGATGAGGTTCAAACAGAGCAAATAAAAACCACTCCCTCCATAAGACAAATTCACAAATAAACAAAGTAAAAACACTTCAACAAGGTAACTATGTCAAGTATAGGTAAATATTCCATATGTGTGCTTAAGTATGTACATCTTTGACCTGTATGTAAATACACCCACATAAGAATAGAAATATTCCAGCTTGGCTGCATAGCTACAACCCTGAGGGGGCTGAAATTGTACCCTCGTCATTCACTGCTTGTGTGGAACTTTCCTGCAGCAGCGTGAGATATCTTAATTTCTTTATGGCTTTGTAACCACAGATAATTCATTTTTGGTGATTATAAGGTGGTAGTAGAATTGTTTTAATATTCATTTGAATGTATTTTTCTTCCCTGATCCATCCTCAATTTTTCTTTTCTACTTTATTGAGAGTTAATTCTCTATGTTTTTATCCCAATAATATTTTCATTGTCACCAGGGTAATGTGGATGATCCACATCCTACACCAACTGCATAGTTTGTGATTCTTTGTTGTTGATTTCACCAGGATGACTCACCAGAGGTGAGCAAAGGTGTAACATCTTCTACCCTTAGTCTCCTGTTTTCTTAGCAATTACTTGTTCACAGAGCCATCTTAGAAAATAGAAATTATTTGTTCTTGAAATATTTATTATAGTTTCCTTCTATAATTATTAACATGGTAATATTCAACATAAGATACATATATATATATTTTTTTCATTTGCTGATCTTTCCTATGGTTTATGAAGAAGCAAATCCAAGGGACAAGGACCTGAGAACTCTCTAATTTATACTTTCTAGTAGACACTCAGGGTCCTCATGATTATTCATGCCTTAATGATGTCTTCCTGGTAACAGTATCTTCTGTGACACACTCAAGTACTACTGTCACATTGTGAAACTTCATTCAAAATTTTACTGTTACCTAGCTTTGTGACTAATTGACAGTTGACCCACAAGATTTAATGGAGCTGGAACATATTCTTCTTAGCAAAGTATCTCAGGAGTGGAAGAAAAAGTATCAATGTACTCAGCCCTACTATGAAGCTAAATTATAGCTTTCACATGAAGACTATAACCCAACTATAGCACAAGACTATGAGGAGAGGGCCAAAGGGGGGGATGGTTTTGGTGGAGGGAGGGAAATGGGTGGGGCCACATCTACGGTGCATCTTAGAATGGGTACAGGCGAAACTTACTAAATGCAGAATACAAATGTCTATATACAGTAACTAAGAAAATGCCATGAAGGCTACGTTGAACAGTTTGATGAGAATATTTCAGATTGTATATGAAACCCGCACATTGTACCCCTTGATTGCATTAATGTGCACAGCTATGATTTAACAATAAAAATAAATAAATAAATATATAAAATTTTATGGATTGGCTAAACAAAGTAATAATTGTACAAATGTGAAATGTGATCATGCTTCCAAATGAACAATATATATGATTATGAATACATGTATCTGAATTGTTTCTTTATTCCTATGTACATAGCTCACAATTAAAGACTGTATCTGGCATAATAAATTAAAATTAGCTTTCCCATTAGCTAGCATGTATTTATTTATGCAGAACTCAGAAGATCTGAATTTCAACTTACCCTCTCAGGTTTACAGACATTTAAGCACATTATTAGGAGCTGTGATTATTCGGCACACCAACACTCAGGTATCACCCAACTTCAATACTACCTGATTAATTAACCTGTTTAAAGTGTGAAAGTTGGCACCTTGTCATTAGAATCCATGGGAATAACTAATGAGAAACTATGAAATAATTTGTTCCTCAATTAAAAGACCTGAAAGAAGAGGTTTTATCTCATTATTCTTGTTTCTTGTTATCACCTATAGAAAGCCAAGAAGATTTTGCAAAATTTACTGTCTAAAGAGAACAGGCTTTGTAACATCTCAGGGAACATTTCACAGATCTTTAATAAAATTTGGTGTTATTCAACAGAAAAAGGTAAGCCAGGAAGGTTCCTGGGATAATATATTCATTATAGAGCATCAATGTGAAAATGAGGCACTTTCATCTTCTACCTGGTTCAGGTTTAAATGAGATTTCTATATAAGAAAAGAGAGAAGGAGAAGTGATCTAGCTCAATTTAAGTCTATGTAAAGAGACTTCAGGAAAAAATATCATGAGAGGTAATTAGTATTAGAGTACTATTAAATTATGACATTTCCATATATTAAAAAACACAGCCTCAAGCCCAGATTTCTCTTAATTTGATTTTATTCGGTGGCTACATCACACATCACTCAAACAGGGAAAAAGGTGGTGAAGTTACTGATTTCAGTTGTTTCCTCTTGCCCAACATCCATGCGATCACGCAAATCATACAACAATGCTGAGATATCAAAGGTGCTTTCTTGGCCTAGAATATTGTAATTTTTATAGATTTACTCTTCTCTCCATAAGGTATCATAGAGTTTACAAGAGCCAATTAAGTAAATGTCTACAGATAGAACATTATTTTTTTTTTCAAATTTTTTTTTTTTTTTTATTGTTGGGGATTCATTAAGGGTACAATAAGCCAGGTTACACTGATTGCACTTGTTAGGTAAAGTCCCTCTTGCAATGTACAGATAGAACATTTAAAAAGCCTAAGTTTTTCTCAGAGGTAAAATGAACGTTCTTGCACTGATTGTTTTACATACATCTCTCTAGTTAGTAAGCATTCCGTGCTCTGAACCATGGCAGGATATAGAGTAGAGATCTATCCAAACTAAAACTAGGCATAAATGAATACAGATGTTAATTAATTGGATATTTCTATTTAAATTCCTTAAAATATATTCAGGATCATGTCTCCTGCTTCCTGCATAAATCTTTAAACTGAGGCCACCTGTATTTAGTGAAGGAAATGGTCAAATATTTAAAAAACACATACATATTTTTGTCAAAATCAAGATTTTGTGAAGAAAACCACAAAATTGGACATAACAAAATTTAATTGACCATTTTATGAAAAATAAACAATACTTCATACCTATTTTAGACTCTAAGCTTTATAATTTTATTAAGTTGCGAAATGTACTACAAAAAATTAAAAATAGGCTGTTAATGAGACAGTCTAAAGATATTTGCTTGTCTTTCCTAAAAAGAATTACCTTGACAATTAAAACAAAATTTAGAGTCAAGTCAGGCATATGTATGATAGCTATTATTTGTTGAGCACCAATTGCATACCAAACCACACATTAGGTATTTCACATTAAAATTTTGTTTAGGTCTTACCACTCTCAAGAGTTTGTATAATTAGTCATTTAGAAATAAAGCACTGTGGTCCAATAGTATTTAGTGACTTGTCAGAATTTGTATTCTGATACCAATTTCCATTATCTCTCTCAGCATTACTTTGCCTCTGATCAACAAATAATATAAAATGGAAAATACTCTCATATAATATAATCTATTAATAAGTACCTAACTACACTAGAACCTGGGACTATTTATTTGTTTTTAAGTATGTGAAAGAGAATTTAGGTGTAAAAATGATTTGACAGAGTCAGTTATAAAGCAAAAACAATAAAGATAAATTTAAAATCAAGTCTCAGACTTATTTCAGAAATTATATCAATCATAGTTTACCATTATTGACAGATAATATAGCTAATATAAAAATGAGTAATTAATATATGCCAAAACTAGAGAGGCAAGAAAAAAATTGCTAAATAAATAGCTATCAGAACAAACTGCATAATTGTTTTAATATGACAGCTCCTTCTAAGTAAAAAAAGAAAAGAGAAAAAAGAAAAAAAATGAAATGAAATAAAAGAGGTCCCAGTCAGGGCAGCCCTGTCCTGTCAGGGCAGCCTCTTTATCTTACTTGTGTGAGATTAGGCATTTAAACTTTTATACCAGTCTGAAGTGAATGGGGAGAAAAAAAAGACCTAAAATGTTAAAAGCATCAATATCATTTCAAGGTAAACAACAGTTGCTTTTAAAATGATTAGAGGATTATTTGTGCTTTTCCTTTTGAGTCAAAATATAAGCTTTTAAAAGAATAAAGTGATTTTAAAAGAAAATGCATGAAGAACAAATATTTAGACTAATGGAAGATGAATTAAAAGGATTTGAAAATAGATGATGATCTTTAGGCCCAGTGATGTGTCAAGAGAAAAGAATAAATAACAAATACAGAGAAATCAGACACTGAAAATGCACCAGAGATAAAGAAACTATCTCAAAGAGTGTAAGAGCAACTCAGTAGAAATAGTAAGTAGTTTGCACTAAATAGAATGATGTCCCCAATCTCTACATATATTCCATTGTAATTTGTTATTTTCTATGTACTAATGGGAAATATATTTGTGTACAGCCTCTTAAGTTTTATAACTTCAAGTTTTATAACATTATTACTATAATGTGTTCAGTAATATATTTAGTATCTAATAATACTCAAATATATCTTGTGCATTCCAACATGGAGAACCCTATCTACATTAACTAATATAAAACATTAAATGTTGAAAAAACTGCTTTATGGTTTTTAATTGCCCAAGTCATCACCAATTTTCATATATAAATTAATGTCCTGTTGCCAGCTCTTACCCTACCTGCATTCATTCTATGGGGTAATAGTTACATCAGTGCATTTCACCCTTTTATTTGGAAGTCTCCAGAGTACCAGGAAATGGGCGTCCCTATTGGGAGTGTGACTGAGGAACTCTGAATTGGTGGCATTCCTGGCAATGTTTTTAATTTATTTTTATGTCAGTAGTGAGAAGCATTACTATTGTTTAATCTTATCTCCACTCCAGAGCTAAGGGGAGTATATTATCTGACTTCCTTCTTTTGTTGTCCTCCAATAGCAGGGGTCAGGTTCTACTTTATTCAGCATGGACTGGAAAGGAACACAGACAGGAGTAAATCAAGCTAAAAATAGTCATTGCCTACGCACTTCTCTGTTTCCAGTCCAAGCAGGCTTTCCCGCCTCACCTTACTTATATATTGATTGAAGCCAGAGGCCCAAGGTCACACCTCTGAAGTTTCTGACACCGTTACCTTTACCAACCATGAATGCTGGCTTGAAATTGAATTGAACTTAGCTCCTCTCTAAAAATGAACAAAGCACTAGCTTGAGAAACCTCACAAACCTGTCATGGTCTCCACTATCAACTCACAGGGAAACAGGGAGGTGTTCAGTTAATAAAGACAGCTACCCCCGCCCATTCTGATATTATTCAAGGAGCTCATTGAACACCACCAGGAACACAACCTGGGAAAATGAATCATGAAATTAGGCTTTATAAGGAAATCCTTATAAATGGGATCCTTTAAAAGAGGATTTCACTCTTACAAGATCCTATTTAAATGAAGCAGGGAATATATTTCAGGAGTATTTTAAAATTTGCAGTGATCAATAGGGACAGTAATGACCTTTCTAAGTTTATAAAACCCTTCTTTACATTTGGCTGTGTCAATTTATAATTTTTTATGGAAATAACATCAACTTTCCTTCTGAAAAACTGATTATTCCTTGAGAAAAATGTGGACAGTGCTCAAGAGTCATGTTCCTAGATTGTGTTAATGACAGCATGGAAGATATGACACATATCTAAATCATGAACACTCAAACACTATGGATAGTAAAAAAAGGGAGAGGGCAGAGTTGGATCATGGTAAGGGGCTTAACGTGTACCAGATGGTTTATACATTTTATTTATTTTTCACAAAACTCTGAATGGCAAAATTATTATTCCATTATACAAGGATTCAAACCAGTGAGATAGTAAGCATCTAATTCAGGAACAGAGAGAGATTCATTGATGAAGCTGGCATTTGAACCCTCCTCCACTGTTGTCAATTCTAGATAGCATATGCATTTGTTTGCTTGGTTGGGGTTTTTCCTCTCTAAGCCATGCAGGTTCCTACTGGTGGGCCATGTACAATAAGTTACCTTAACGAGAGGAACTTGCTCAATCAGGCCCAGTGGGTGGAAATGGAAAAGCGTGGCCTGATGGAATAAATGGGCTTTATGGCCATCAATGCCCTTCCAGGTGTTACACAAGAACTCAGGGGCCTGGGAATGCAATTAACTACTCCAAAAAGCTTTCTGTCCATTGACATTTAAGATTTGTGACAACTCGTTACCTTTTTTGTCTCCCCTGGAAATGCTGTTTACCAAAAGAACACAATCCCAGGGTCTCATTCATATTCTATTTATTAAGCAATCATGAACTTGTCACTAGGATATTAATTTGAGTTTAGAAACAAATTAAGCTATTTAACTGTCTATGCCAGCGTCTTCACCCATGAACAGAAAACACAATGCTTTTATTTACCAATAATTATTTTCAAGCCTTGAAACTATTTTCACCTTCTAAAAAAGCACAAATAAAGTATAACGTTTAATTCTCCAACAATACTTATATTGCTTATGTTTCAAATCACACAGATCATCATTCTTTTAAATTCCAATTTGTATGTTTCCTTTTGGCATAATGGTATACCTTTCATTTTAAGTAGTGGAATTTCAAAATAAATTGCAAAACAAATCAATCTCTAATAGATAAATGAAAAATGTGCAATGAAGCTAAAAATATCCTCCACAAAGGTGCTAGTTGACTGTGTTGCTTAGTTACCCATGACCACACAGGCTGACAGCACTATGAACTCCCAGGCTAAGCCCGGTATAATTACCAACTAGATTTCCATTTCATTAAGTCCCACTAACAAATCTTGAGAATTTTGAAATGTACATATTTAGAAGATTCCTCTACTGTAAATTAGAACAAAATTTACTTCTCAAAAAAAAAATAATGTTTTGCAATGCATTCATAGTTAACTTGCAAAGGTTGAAATAATGACATTTTTGAAAGCAAATTTTAATTTTAAAGGAAATAATGAGACTCAAAAAGTGAAAGCCAGAGAAGATTCTTTTTCTTTTTTTAATCACGAAATTGATTTTCATTTTTGCTGAATACAGATAAAAAAATGAATAAGAAACATAGGTTTGCTTTGTAGCCCTGAAAAACTACAAAATATGTTTTTTTTTTCTTTTGCCAAATAGAGGTAATCTTTCCATGCTCCTGTCCCCAACTCTAATGTTTAAATGGAGGTTAATTTCTCAAATATCTTAGATGATTTAGTAGAGTCCTGTGCAGAGAACACAGTAATTCTGTTCATCAGACAACAAAGCCCATTAGCAGATATTACGAAGTCGCTACTAAAAGGCAAGGATAAAGGAAATATCCCTTCATAATTAACATACAAAGCTTTGAGTGCAGATTACAGTAGGATTATGGTGAATTAAAGAAGTACATTTGGTGCTTGTTTTATAGATTTCTTATTATCATACTTATCTGAAAAAAATATATGCATTCATTTAATTCCATAAACACATAATTGAAACAAATAGCTGAAATCCATTTATGTAATCTGAAAATAAAAAAGATTATGTTACAAGTATATTCACATCCGTTTACAATCTAATAAACTGGACAACATTTTACTGTTCCATTTCCTTTATTCTCTGTAGAGTCAAAACTTTTGCCCCCTGATTTGGCTGAATTTATGTTGTTTAAATTTTTTAGAAATATATTAAAATAATACATGCATAGGATAATACATTCCATTGTACAAATTAATACATGATGAAATCAAAGTCTCTGCCTTTCTTTGCCACCCTAGTCTTACACACTTCATTTTTTAATAATTACAATGTTTTGAGGCAAAATTCACAAAACACAAAGCTAACCATCTTGAAGTGGACAAGTTTTTGGCATTTGGTACCTTCATAGTGTAGTGCAACCACCACCTTTATCTAGTGCAAAATAATGTCATCACAAAGGAATCCCCATGCCCATCAAGCAATTACTCCACATTGCTCTGGCCCCAGCTCTGACAACCACCAATTCGTGTTCTACATTTATAGATTTAACTATTCTGAATGTTTCATATAAACAAAATCTTATAGTACTTGATGACATCCTTGGCCTACTTCTTTCACGTCACATAATGTAATAGTTATAATTTTTATTCTGGAAGAGATCCTTGTAATTTTTGATAATATACTGATATCTTTTCCAGACAATTACCTTTTGACTCTTTGGTATGAAATACGAATATTCATCCTATATATTCTCCCTCCCCATTCCTTGTTTGAGTTTATTATTCTCCATTTTTCCATTGGTTACTATCGTAATTTAAATAATATATTTAAATCCACGTTTTTGCTCCTTTTTCAATCTCTTGACTGCTTATTTTGCAAATTGAGTATTTAAACCACACTTTCCTCTGTCTTCCTTTTTGTTATACCTTATTGTCCCTCAGTTGAACTTGTACTTTTTGATTGTCAAAATGAATGCATTTATTATTCAAATATTAATTTGGGACCTACATTTATTATCAACACTGTTTTAGGTATGAGGTACGAGTTGTAACTTATGCGTTTAATCCTTTAATTGCAAATGAATTTCCTATGCCTTGACAATGCATTAGCTCTAAACCAAAAATAGTACTTTCAATAATAGAAAGTAGTAACTGTCGTTCAATAGCAGACTAGGTAGTCTACTAAAATTATTTTTCATTTGCTATGTGTACAATACCATATTTTGAACCAATGGAATGCAAATCAATCCATATTTAAGATTAAAATGTACTCTTTATTTTAGGACCTCTAATTTCTTTAAAGTACATCTATTTTTAATTTGTTTTATATCTGGACCATGACTATGTTTTCCTTGCAGGTTTGTTTTGGGGAGCATTTATAATATTCTTTTCATCTGTCATCTGACTTTATATGATTCCCAAGTTATTTCAATCTTTCAATGAGAATTTTTCCTTCTTTGAGACTCCCCTTTTCTTCATCAACCTTTACTCTGAAGACCACAGTCCTTCTTGCACAATTTGGAAGAATTGCCTTCTAACCCTATCATAAAGTTTTCGTTCTAAGTACCTTTCATGTATCTGCAGAATTGTAGTCATATATTCTTCCTGGATTACTTGCCTTCCTCTTTGGTGATTTATTCTGTCTTTTGGCTGTAATTTATCTTGAAATATTTCCCTGTGACAAATGTATTTTGTGATCTTATTTGTTGAAAACCTTTCTGATTTTATTTTACTTTGACAACAGCTTTTTTAGGTGTAAAATTTTGAAAATGTTGTACCTTTTCCATGTACTATCCATTAGTGTTGATAAAATATATGATACCAGAATGATTTTTTTTTTTTTTTGAGACAGAGTCTCACTTTGTTGCCCTCGGTAGAGTGCTGTGGCTTCACAGCTCACAGCAACCTCAAACTCTTGGGCTTAAGGGATTCTCTTGCCTCGGCCTCCCAAATAGCTGGGACTACAGGTGCACTCCCCAATGCCCAGCTATTTTTTTGTTATTGTTGTCTTGTTGTTTAGCAGGCCCAAGCTGGGTTTTAACCACCAGCCCCGGTGCATGTGGCCAGCAATTTTATTTTTTTACAAATAACTTTTTTTCTCTCTACAATTTTTTTTAGATATTCTATCAATGTTTAATGTTACGAAAATGTGCAGTAAAATCATGAATCCTTTTATGATGTTGCTGATACATTTGTTTTCTCACACCTCTTTCCCATTTCTTTGTTTGTGTAACAAATTGTTTATTTATTTGTTTTTGAGATAGAATCACACTATGTCACCCTCAGTAGAGTGTGGGGGCGTCACGACTCACAGCAGCCTCTAACTCTTGGGCTGATGCGATTCTCTTGTAGCTGGGACTACAGGCACTGGCCACAATGTCCTGCTATTTTTTTTGTTGCACTTGTATAGTTGGCCCAGGCTGGGTTCAAACCCTCCACCCTTGGTACATGTGGCTAGCACAGTGGCCATAACCACTGTGCTACAGGCACTGAGCCTGTGTAACAATTTAGATATTATATCATGTAGTTTGGTGTGTTTGTGTTTCACATTTTCTAATATTTTGCTTTTATATTTAAGAAATAGAAAATAAAATCAGAAATATATTGAAATTCTACACATTACTGGTAGGTTTAATAGTTTAGTACAAAATATTTTCTGTACTAAACCTGTGGCCCAAATTGTTTTTTGGAGCATGAATAAGAAAATGAAAAGGTATATATATATATATAACAAATTTATAGATTGTATACAACAAATGTGAATTATTTCCTTCTTAATTTGCTTTCCCTAACATTATTTTTATTTTGCTTCTAAGTTATGTTTCTTTTTCTATTTTCTAGACTTATTAACAGCTCTTTAAAAAATCTCTAAGAATTTTTTTCTGCTTGATAACTTTTTGTTCTAATATTATATTTTTACAATGGTTATCTTCTCTCATAAGGGACTCCGAGTGAGAATCTGAAATGGATTCACTGTCACTCGTGCAGCCTTTGGAGCTGTAGCCTAACACATGCCGAAATTAAAAGGGTTTTATTATAAGGCATCAAATTGCAATAGAGAATTTTTTAGCTATTCTCATGCTTTTTGTCTTATTTATTTAAAAAAGATAAGACATTTTTTGTTTGCCTGGGTATACATTATATATGACTCTGTCTCTCTCTCCCTCTCTGTGTTAAGGAGAGAGTATTACTGCAAGGATATTGCTAAACACAGTTTACCATGTATGATTAACCTCTGTATATCACTCCTGAGGCCCCTGGCAGTCCTATTAACTTGGGACTCAGGTTGTCTTAGAGATTTTATTCAAAAGAACTTTCCCCTGTATTAGCAAAGTTCAGTTGCTCACTTCCTTCAAGTTGTTACTCAGATATAATCTTTTCTATCAAAATAATACTCCTCTTTAAGAATTACCGTTCTATTAAAAATTGCCACCCACATCCCTTCCCAGTACCCAGATTCCTCTTGTTTTACACAAACTTTATGTTTTATGGCCTATCTTTTGCTGAATAGAGAGTTTTTTATATACTTGAATTAATATATATTTTAATAAGCTGATTGAAAAGTGTCTTAGCTGTCAATTTACTACTAGAACAATTGCAATGAAAATCTACCAGTTCATTAACCTACAATTAAGTAGAACAACAACAACAAAACCACGTTAGGATCTTCGCACGGTGGCATACAATAACTACAGAAAAAGCTTATCACCTTGAGTTCACTGCCCTTGGTTTCCTGTTGCTTCATGATTTTGACATAATTGTTTTTTATATTGAACACTCCTGGTTAATATTTCCTTGGGAGTCTAGTTTTCTTGTTTCAAAGATTACTGTAATGTGTCCCAAAAAGAAATATCGGAGTCAGATCAATTCAGCAGTTTAAAAAAGGTGTGAAGAGAAATTGGATATTATCTTCAGGGGATTACATGGAAAACTCAAAGTATTCATATATATATATATATTTTTTTTAAACCAGCAATAATGAAATGTTAGTATGTCAGCTAAAATCACCTAGCTGGGAAAGTGTGGCCAGGTTCTATACATTCTATTCCCCTATGGGAAGAATGAATTAATTACAATCCCTCACTTAAAGTCAAAGAAATTGAATTTCTGTTAAAATATTGGAAGATGTTAACAAAATATACAAGGCTATCAGTTATTTCCAGCGACTAATTTCTTTTCAAGAATTACATTAGCTATTTTATGGAGAAACCAGTTTGAATGGTACATGTTGATGCCTTTTAATCAAGATTATTTATTTCTATGTGAGCATGTTAGATGGTATTTAAATCTTTAAAAAGTTTTGTTTTGAAGAATAAGAAGTCTTAATAATGTTTGTGTGTGTCCAATAATGCTTTTGAGAATATTTTCATTTGAAAATATTTTTAATAGGGAAAATGCACAGTCTCTCACATGTAAGAGTTCATAATAAATCATAAAATGTAAATTTCTTTGGAGATAGAGTCTCACTCTGTTATCCTAGGTAGACTGCCATGGAATCATGGTAGCTCACAGCAAAATCAAAGTCTTGGGCTCAGGAGATCCTCCTGCCTCAGCTTCCCGAGTAGCTGGGACTGTAGGACCCACCAGGATGCCTGGCTATTTTTTTCTACTTTTACTAGAGACAGGCTGGTCTCAGCTCCTGAACTCACGTAATCCTCACACCTCGGCCTCCCAGAGTGTGAGGAACCCAGCCCATAAAATTCACTTCTGACAACACAACTCTATATAGTATTTTATAATTTGCTTCATGTAATATTTTTCAGCTATATGCAAGTAAATGTGACTTAAATAATTTCTATACTATTTGTTCTATTCATGAACCTCAGAAATTCTTTGTGTTAAAATATTGAGTATATACTATGTATGTTTTAATTAGCATGAATGATCATAGTAATTATACCATTAGGCCTTCTTTGAACATACCCGCGTATATATGGTTAAAAGGAGGGGAAAGGAAAGAGAGTTTGATAAGAAGTTTGCCACAATAAAATGAAATTATTCTGGGATGCTTTCCCAAATGAGAAATTAAAGGAAGGAATAATAATGATAATAATGATAATAATTAAAGACTGATGGGAAACTTTACTTAAGTTCAACAAAAACTATTTAGAAAATAATATGACAAAATTACTAATTTCTCAAGAGACCAATTGTAATGAATATGAGAAAGTGGTAGGGAAGCAATTTTCTTATAATCTTCATATCTTAATCATGTGATCCTCTCAGGATGCCAAAATCCAGTCTTCTTAAATCTTGAATAAGCACTTTTTGTGGGCAAATCTATTAAATATTAAATAACTTCAGGAAGCTAAGAAAATAGTTAAGTTGACAATAACACTTGCCATCTTGCAAGATATTTATGTTATACATTATATGAATTTGATGTAGCCCATTGATTTATAGTTCATTATATATAAATTTTATATAACAAGGATCATAAGCAAATATTGAATTCTGTCAATGATATGAGTGCCAAAGTATGTAGGTGGAAGTATAGTAATATCTGCAACTTACTATGACGTTGCAAAATATAATAAGATAGATAAATGTTTATAGGATGATTCTGCATGTGATTAAATAAAATCACATTATAATCGATCTTGCAATAAATATATGAAATATATTAAAATACATGAAAAATTCTGTCAGCTTTGTAATATGCTTAACAGTTTTTCATAATAAAACTTAGGAAAATACTAAAAAACCCATTAGGTAAGAAATTAAAAAAATATTCATGTTCACCTATTTTCTTTTTTTTTTTTTTTTTTTATTGTTGGGGATTCATTGAGGGTACAATAAGCCAGTTACACTGATTACAATTGTTAGGTAAAGTCCCTCTCATGTTCACCTATTTTCATATTTAATAAAATCTTTCCCATTTTCAAGTTCAAAAACCTTCAATATGAAAGTGAAAATACCTGAGTCATAATTTAATTCAATAGTTATGATAGAAAGTTGGTGGTTTAAAATATAAATATTTTACAAATGCATTCCCTTGGTTCATTATTACCTAATGTTTTCCATGATCAGTTCAGTAACTGACAGGCAATTGTGGGCTAGCTATTGTATGGGGAGAAATCTAGTGGGATAACAGGGTGTAAGGGAGAGTGCTAAGGGCAGGGCGCGGAGCATCCGCTGGGGAGAGAAGCTCCACGTTAGGTCAAACTTTGAACTGCAGCCCTGAGCACTTGCATAGTAGCATCCTCATGGACAACTCACATCTTCACAAAGGAACTGAGTTGGTTTCCATGTAAAGTAGCTGAAAAAAATAATTTTTTACATGTATTTTTTTTTTTAATGAAAAGTTCCTTCTGAAGCCGGGGAAGACTCACTATTTTGAGCTAGTATATCTTTGGATATTTTTTCATTTGCTCATTTCTTTTAGGAGCATTCTGCAATGAGAGTTGACATTCATATATCTAAACAAATTTACCTGTATTGTATGCTACATACTGTAGACCTCAAATATATACATATAATTCATTCAAGAAATATATGTTCTCATGTTTCTGTAAGAAAGATGTCTAAGGTATAATTTACTAAAACTTCTAATTTGCCCAAATGTACAAATACACTGAATCTTCCAAGAATATTTTTTATTGCTTAAAAGTAGGCAATGCACTGTCCTAGCAGGTATGGGGAAATTCATGAGTGTGATCAATGAACTCAATTATGGCCCCATTCAGGGGATTTTTAGCTTTCCTTTACAATGACACATAGTTGCCTACACACCTGACACTGTTCTCCAAATCTTTTCAATAAATAAGAAGGATACTTCAGAGCGTGTGTGTTCTCTCTCTGTCTCTCTCATACACACACACTCTCTCTCTCTCTCTCTCTCTCACACACACACACAGCTCTACTGGGTCCTCAGCTGATTTTCTTTGCAAGGTTAGTTGCTAATACATTCCTAGCACCCATGCATTATTAATGCTCTCTGCTCTCCAAGGTGGCAGTGACAAATAGGAAGCAAAATCTACGGACTAGTAGGGAATGTACTTTTTAGTCATGCTTGAATTTTCAATCCATTCTGCTTGTTGAGGCTTTTTCAGTAGAGATTCTGTGACTGAATGTGCTTTTATATCTCTCTTCTTCCTTCTCTCTGTCTTCAACTTTTTTGTTTTTCTGGTAAATAAATCTGAGAGGCATTCAAGTAGCTAGAGGAAGGATCATGCATCAGGGCTTTGAGGGGGAGTAGAGCAAAAAGTAATTTAAAGCAATTAAAAAAAATCTTTGATAATTTCCAAAGCAGGAAGGTCATTGTTTCTCTTTGCATATAGTAAGCAGCAGTTTTTACTCCAAAAGAACTTTGCATATAGTTAAATAAATTGTCCTATTTTAACTAGGTTATGTCAGCTCTAGTATTCCCAGAAATACTGCCAAGTGTGTGTCATGAGAAACGTTGATTGCTAATGCACAGATTTGTTTCTTCAGATATAAAATCCTATTCATTCTGCAATATAGAGAAACAATCTGTGAAGTATTTCCTAAGCTGCTTCTTGGGCACTATAAATCCCACCACCAGTTCTAGTACATTTGTTTAAATCACAATTACGTCAGTTAAAGTGGTGCACCTTTGCACATGGAATGATGAGCTTTTAGAGAATACCTTTTTGATATATACAGATTTAATTGGTAGAGAACAAAGGAATAGGAATTCCTCCAGTAATTAGAATCAGAATCAAGTCCCTTTTACCATGTTTTCTTCACTTTGAAGTTGAAATGACAATCCTTAACATCAAATAGTTAATTGCCACAATATTTTTGTTTTGAATTTTTAATAAGTATTCTATTTAAAACATGGTGATCACTCACTGTTATAAGAGATAAATGACTTCTATAAATTAAAAGATCTAGAGAAGTAACGGTTTTTATATGTGATTTTAATCTCTAAGAGAAGAAGAAGGTACAAAAAAACTTTAATGAGTATGTATTTTCTACCTAATATTTTGCTAGGTGCTTTCAATATATTAGCTCATTTAAATATGACAGCTATTCCACAAGGCAGATATTATAACCTGCTTTACAATTAAAAATAATGCTGAGACAGTATAACTACTTTAGAGAGGGCTTAATAAGTGATCGAACTACACTGAAATAAATCAATTTGATGCCAAATCTCACTTGCTGTCCACCACATGACGATTGTCTTCTTAGACCCTTAATTCCTACATTACAATGTCATTATATTTGATTTGTACAGTTGCTTAGTAATGGTGGTAACACATAAAATTACGGTGTCATTGGTAAGTAGCTATCATTGGCTTAAGCCCACTTAGAAGAGTTTTCAAACATGGATTATTACTTCAAATGCATGACTTTAAGTATAAATTCTGTGAAAGCACATTATATGCCAGGATCTATCACCTGTATTGAGCCATGAAAGAATTAGCTAAAATAATTCGTGCTCCCTTGTTAAATCAATACCTATGTGTAAGTATAGAATCAGATATTTTACAAGTGAAGAGAACGAATAAAAGAAATCTCTCAAATTCCTAAGCCTGTGAAATAGGCATATTGGGTATCCTAAAGTGAATATGAAATAATAAATAAAAGAATGGTTTATTACATGATGCTAAATGTCACTGTGCTGGGGCTTCCCATGACTGATCGGATATAGAGGTATCACCACTTGTGTCCACAAATCCTCCATGAGGAATACAGTTTAAAAAAAAAAAAAGAAAAGACAAACATGTACAGCATAACATGGGGAAAAAATTAAAAAAAAAAAACTCGAAAGAGGTAAATTTCCATCTTTCTTTAAGGCTGCATAATATTCCATGGTGTACATATACCACAAGTTATTAATCCATTCGTGGGTCAATGGGCATTTGGGCTTCTTCCATGATTTAGCAATTATGAATTGGGCTGCAATAAACATTCTGGTACAAATATCTTTGTTATAATGTGATTTTTGGTCTTCTGGATATATACCTAGTAGAGGAATTGCAGGATTGAATGGCAGGTCTATTTTTAGATCTCTAATGTTTACATGGATGGAGCTGGAACATATTCTTCTTAGCAAAGTATCTCAAGAATGGAAGAATAAGTATCCAATGTACTCAGCCCTACTATGAAACTAATTTATAGCTTTCACATGAAAGCTATAACCCAGTTATAACAGAAGAATATGGGGGAAAGGGAAAGGGAGAGGAGGAGAGGGGGGAGGATGCATGGAAGGAAGGTGATTGGTGGGATCACACCTATGGTGCATCTTACAAGGGTACATGAGAAACTTACTAAACGTAGAATATAAATGTCTTAACACAATAACTAAGAAAATGCCAGGAAGGCTATGTTAACCAGTGAGATGAAAATGTGTCAGATGATCTATAAAACCAGTGTATGGTGCCCATGATTGCATTAATGTACACAGCTATGACTTAAAAAACAAAAACAAAACTTCTACTTATATATGAGTGCAAGAATAAACACCAGAATCAGAAATAATCTTTGGCCATCAAAGAGCTGAGTCAGCCCTACTATGAAACTAATTTAGGGTTTTCACATGAAAGCTATAACCCAGTTACAACCTAAGAATAGGGGGAAGGGGGAAAGGGAGGGGAAGGATGGGGGAGGTGGGTAGAGGGAGGTGGATTGGTGGGATTACACCAGCGGTGCATCTTACAAGGGTATATGTGAAACTTGGTAAACGGTCTGTGAAGCTAGTGAATGATGCCCCATAATTATATCAATGTACACAGCTATGATTTAATAATAAAAAAAAAAGAGCTGAGTCAGTCTTTTGCTGCACAGTAAAAAAAGGAGATTAACAGGCCACATAACTCAGTAATCTTAACCTCAGCCTCAACCTGAGAAGAGAAATACTAAAACAAGGACAGGTCTGATATCTTATAAATTAGAATTGTGACTGCTTCAAAGGATTTGGCTTGAAAACTCATGGAATTTGAGAAGCAATTCAATTTCGAGAAGGTAAACTTCTAGAACAGATTGAAGCAAGTTAGGTGGGCATAGTATACTTAAGATGAGAGATAAGAAAAAAATAGAAAGCAAGTGATTATCATCAAGTAGCTGACAGAAACAATAACAACTACAAAAAAATAGATCATAAGATGAACTAACCTATTCCCAATAGGTGGAGTTTATTAAAGAAATTTAACTTTGAACTTTTCTGTAGCAATCGAAGATGGTTCAACTAAACTAAGACCTAGTACTATTCAAGTCCTTTATTCCTCTCCATATCTCACCTACTATTGCTGGCCCTGGCAACTCTACCATATTTAAAAATGAATTACACCACAATGGCAGGAAACACTCATGAAAATTTACATAAGAGGAAAGAGAAGAGGTAATCAAAATTATTCAATTGATTAAAATACTACCAACAACCTCAACTAGGTAGCAGAATAAAACTGTAATTCAACGCTATAACGTAAGTTAAACACACATTATTGGGCAGATGCAAAAGTACTTCTCAAATCAGAATATAAATAATTTGAAAACTAAAGATATAAAACAAAAGTTGACTAAAACCACAATAATTTTAAGAAAAAGACACAATTATCTTAGAAACAAAGATTAAATTACCAGGTGTCCATGAAAAATTACAATAGATTTGATTAAAAGTTTAGTTAAGAGATTTTGAAGAATGAAATCATCTAAGAGAATGAAAATGAAATAAATTCAACAATAGAAATATGTAAAAAAAAAAAAAGGAAAACTTATGAAGAAAGGAAAATTATTTATAATCTTTTTGGTCCTATTAACTTGCACGTTCCAGTGGAGGTGATTTTCTTCAAGTCCCACTAATTACTGAGCAGGAATTCAACTATTATCAGACACAGCTTTTCTGGATCCTGGGGTTGGGGTAGGTTAAGGTTGAAAAGGCACCATCATTCAGGGTGGCAGAGGTGGCAACTGAGAAGATCAAGAAAAGCAATTACTCATCCAAGCACCAACTGGGCTGGACCAAGCAACATAAATAGCAAGCAAGATTCTCTCTCCACAGTTTCCAGTCTTGCAGAAAGATGTAATGAAGATACTTGCAAAACACCACACCAAGGTGATGCATTTGTTATGTGAGATAGAGGTTAAATTCTACTGGAAGTTTAGAGGTGAGAGAAATCAATACCATCTGGGGATGAAGAGATCACCATTCCAAAGATTTCTCAAGATCTTAAAATACTTTTGCAACACAAATATCAGAAATGTTTATACATTCAAAACAAAAATCATCTTAATTGGTCTCTCACCTTTTCTTCTTCATAAGAGGGACCCACTTCCAACCCTCTTTAGAAGTGCTCTAAACTTTCTCATTGTTCTTCCTAAATAAAATCTCTTTGTCACCCTGAAAAAAAATCATGTTAATCATGTTCTGACATAAAAACATATTACTCTTCAAGTTTTCCCATGTTCCCTAGCTGGAACTCCAAATGTCTCTATTTTGTTCTTAAAAATCTGATTCATGAATCAAAGTAATAAAAGATGCTGTCATTTGAGGTATAGGCTCCTAAAATCTTTCAAAACAATTTTCAAGTCTGTTATTATAAATAATGACATTGTTGGAATAACAATGATAGAGTGTCTCATGATCATGACTCAGAACAACTTTGGATATATACATTGGATATATACATTTCTCTTTTATTTATTTATTTTTTTTTAAAAAAAACTGTCACACCTTGTGTGAACTAAATAAACCATCAACAGTGAATCTCTCCTTCCAGATCCTTCCTTTGGGATAACTTTGCCTAAGTCCCTCTTCAATCAAAAGCTTATTCATTTAAAAGTATATATGAGTTTTCATGTTATTACACTGATGAAAACTGTCCAAAGGTTTCCAGCAAAGTGCTACAGCTTCAGGGTGCTATGTGAGCAGGCTCTGCCCAACACCTGTTTCCCCCTGCTCCAAGGCCTGTAGTGACAATTTTCCAGCTGCATTGTGCCCTTGCTCTTCCTTGAATAGGCCAAGCTGAGTTGAGACTGAGGTGTATTGCCTCAGTTCTCCTTGCTGCTCAGAAGGTATTTTCCTCCAATTTTTGTGTAGCTGCCACCTGCTCTTAATCAAGAATGAACCCAGAGCCTTCACCACACAGAGCACTCTTCTTGTCACTGTCTAACATAATGCTGATGCTGCCAACCTCTGCCCTCCTGGTTCACAGAATCCTGCAGCTCTTTACCTTACTTAATTATTTTCACAAGACTGACCGCAAGTATATTTGCTTAAGGATTTATTGTCTGTCTCCACACCCCCAAACTATAACCCCAAAGTCTATCTTGTTTGCTGCTGTCTCTACAGTGTCAAGACCATGTTTATCAAATGAATAGGCAGCTCAAGGAATAAGGAAATAAAAGAATAAGTATCCTAGTGAATGAAGATAGTGGAATTCAGTTCATCCTACCCAACTTTTCTCCTTTCGGAGGGTTTTTAGGGAATAGTTTCTTACCTGCGGGAAGGAAGGGAATTGCCTTTGTTCTCCCTCCTCTACTTCTTGGAGCCTTATTAGAATTGAAAGAGTGACAAAAGAATTTTGTTTAAAATTGTGGTGAACTAAATTTCCTAGCATTTAATGTTATGTCACCTGATTACCATATTATTCTATCTTCCTCCAACTAAACACTCACGTAGAGTTAGTTAACTGGTGTTAAAAATGAGAGAAGAAAAAAATACACAGACACCATGTGCATGCAGTTTCACACTTATTGATAAGTAAAAATACCTGCTGTTCTGCTGCTGGCAAACAAGCGCAAGAGAAATGAGGGAATGAAGAAGGTGTTTCAGAATAAATGACAGCTGATGGATATTTCCCCAAGATGGATGTTTTCTGAACGATTTTCAAAGCTCTGCTGACTTTTACCATCTATAAAGGCTTAGATTTTCCTTGACAAAGAAGAGTCCAGAGGAGAGTAACCATTACTAAATAAAAGGGAAACATAAAGTTCAATTTTATAGAATGGCAAATATAAAAATGCATTTTTATAGTTCCTTGTGTGAGTAGATTTTATCATTTCTTGTAGTGTTTCAGACATTAAGTTAGAAAGGGAAACAACACTGTCCCAGGATGCATAGAAATGGAAAAACAAGGACCAGAAACCAAAGGAAGCCCTATTATTCTTTTCATTCTTCAACCATTTATTTGAAGTTTCCAAGTATCAGCTGTGAATGTTAGCTATAATCAGGGCTATGGTAAACAAAAGTAAAATTATTTAATGTTAAAAACATTAGGGAATAATTATTGTTGAAGAACAAATCAATTTGTTCTTTTTGTTGTTCTTTCATTTCTTTAGTTGTACGTACGAATGATGTGGAGCACAGAGGCAGGAGACCATAAGCCTCTTCACGGTGTCTCTCCAGAGAACAGCAGCAACAAGACAAAGCTTAGAAGGAAAGAGGCAAGGATGAAGTCTACAGCCACAGTATTACAGAAGGTAAGATGTTGATCAGCTTTCTTACTTGTAGGCTATGAATGTCTGCATACATTTCTAAAAGCCAAAACCATGCATTTAATTCTGGTGAAGGTTTTTGTGAAAGTACGTAATTTGTTGAAGTGTCTCATTTCATTGTCAGAGGATATACTTCCTAACACAGAACCTGTAGCTATACCTCCCTGAGGCACTGTCAATTTGGTTTTTAAATAGATTCAATCAAAATCTAGAGAAAGGACAGGGGGAGAGGAGGAAGGAGAAGAGAGTGAGGGGGAAAGAAAGAAAGAGAAGGGAGGGAGGAAGGAGAAGTTTAAATGTTACCAAACACATCTACCACATTTTGTTAATCTGCTCATAAATTGATGGTCACTTGGGTTGGATCTAACCAATGAGTGATGAACACACTCACGCACTGAGGGAAGTAAAACTCAATGAAAATTAAGCAGGGGGAGGGAGCATGAGGGGATGGGCAAATCTTACCTAACTGGTACAGTGAACACTATCTGGGTGACAAGCACACGTTCAACTAGACCCTTAACTCAAGCATTTCAAATATCCGTGTAATCAAACACATTTATACTCCCATCATACTTTGAAATAGAAAAAAAAAGTTATCAATCACAAAAGCCATGGATTTATGCAAGAAATTAGTCAAGCAAGATTTCTGGCAAAATGTGCTAGTCAATTTAATGAAAAAGTAGGTTGATATATATTTATCTAGGGAGTCTCATTCTATAGTGGAATTCACTACATATGTCTTTGGCAATGTTAGAAGCGTTGGCCTGATAGCTCTTTCAGAGCCCTGTGTACACAGATTTTCATTTTTTAAAAAAGATATCGTGATAGTATTTGCAAGGAAGATAAATGCAGCTAAATATTGTATAATCTTGACTTTTTTCTTTTATTTTAAGGAAACTTAACTAATTATTATATAACCAAAATGCTAACTTGAGTGGGTGATATTTGTTATGTAGGCCAGAAACTACCCAAGGAAACATTTTATATTTAAATATAAAAATCAACACACACTACATGATTGCACTTATTCTTTTGCCTTTAGCATACACCACTGGGACTCACCATTGCTATCACCAGGATTAAGTAGCATCTTTCCAGAGCCCAAATCCATTAGGAACACATAGGCTCTTTGTCACTCTAGGTCAACTGTGAAAGGGAGGAAGGCACACGAGCAGAAAGTCCAGGGAAGTCTCCTCTCCCTAGGTAAAAGGTTCAATGCCATTTTTATCATGCATTTTAACCCAATGATTTTCTCATGATCTCTGGGGAAGTCTCCCATTTACTTAATAAATTATTTATCAGTTATGGTTACTATAGCACAAAAGCATTCATTTATGCACAAGCCGTTTGCTGGTGACCTTTAGTTGAGTTATCCCTTATAGTTCTTTCTGAGGTCTGTAATACAAAATTCTTGAATTGCAATAAAAAAATAGTACAGTGAGATTAGGTGATGTAACCCAGTTCAAATAGTTACATATTATAACAATACAGAAGGGATTATTTTTCAACCTTCAAGCTTCCATTGGTATCCCATTTAAAGTATGAACTATATATAGAGTAATTGTATAATTTATGGCTCAAGTCACAATAATTTTGGAAATAGAAGAGGGCATTATTAATAAACCAAAAAAAACAAGCACTAAATCAGGTGTATCTCAGGCAAATCGCATATATGGCCACTTAATTATCTTATGATTCTACCAAAGAAAGTTCCATGGTTTCAAGTGACAACTGGTTTAATTATTGTAAAAAATGTACCATTCAAGGGAATATCCAGGTGAATCAACATAGGCCCTGGGGGAAAGATAGAGATGAGAAAAGGACATGTTAAATTTATGCTTTTCTCTTTAAAAATTTTGCCTTTGCATTACATAGGACAATGAAATCTTCAATGTTCTGGACAGTGTTTGTGTTCTGTTGTTTTCCTTTACTTGAAATATTAATTTCACATTTGCTAAGCTCTAGAACATGTATTTATTTAGTCTTCCATGCAATCATCAACTAAAAATAATTAATACATTATTAGGCACAGTTATGTGCAAGGCCTAAAAATATGAGTAAGACAAAATGACTTTCCTTAAGGTCACAAAAAGGCAAGAGAGCCAGTCACAATGTAATATGTATATGACAATGACATTAGAAATTCACACAGCATATCATGGGAGTTTCCTGAAGAAGGCTGTGGCTGGCTGGTGCACTTGCTTTCTGTTAAGCATGGAACAAGGAGAGACATGCAGAGGTGGTCTTTTTCCTCATGGAAATGATGACCAAGATCCAACTTATATAAAGGTGGGAGGGAGAGTCCAGAAACCATGAACAATCAACAGAGTATTGAATAAATGAAAACTTTCAGGGATCAATCAATAAAAATAATCTTATTTTAAGAATGTATAACATAGATTTCAAACAATGGAAAACAGATTCTTCCCTTTCCCTTGTATTTTTCAAATCCTTAAATCTAAACTGACTTTCTAACAAATAGAAGGTGGGGTAAGCAAGTTATCCTACTTTGAAATGGAAGCTTTAAAAGACTTTGCACGCTCCCTCTTCCTCTTGGGACCCCTAATATTTCAAGCCAGGAATAGTCTCTTGGATGACGAAAGGCTACCTAGAGTATGGCCATGTTGCCCTAGCTGACAATCTTCTCACTCCCACGTGACTCAGTGACTGACGGAGTGGTAGACTGAGCCCAGAAAAGACCAGAAAAATCTCTCGCAGAACCCAGCACCATTAGCCAAAATGCAGTCATAAACTAAATATATGGGGTACTGTTTTAAGACAGTAAATTTTTGAGAAGTTTTTCATCAGCAAAAAAGCTGATTACATATAAACATATACAAATGTGCAATATAACCATAATTATATTTTATAAATGTTTATGTGTAGGTGGGTCTATTACAGATTTTATATATGTACTATAGTATATATGCATAAATTAACATAGATACATACACATGTGCATGTTGGTGTGTGCACACTCAAAGTACTTTAGTGCAGTTCCCAACTCCTGGGCCGCAGACCAGTACCAAGCCATGGCTGTTAGGAAACAGGCCACATAGCAGGAGATGAGTGGCCAGTGCTTGAACAAAGCTTCATGGTATTTATAGCCCCTCCACATCACTTATAATATCACCGCCTGAGCTCCACCTCCTGTCACATCAGTGGGCATTAGATTCTCATAAGAGCACAAACCCTACTGTAAACTGTGCATACAAGGGAATTCGGCTGTGCACTCTGTAAGAACATGAAGCCTGACGATCTGAGCTTGAGCTGAGTCACTGATGCTAGTACTGGGGAGCGGCTGCAAATACCAATTATCATTGGCAGAGAGGTTTGACTGCACAGACCATAATAAATTAGTTACTTGTTGACTTACATCAAAATAGCAAAACTATGCCCCCCCCCCACCTGGGTCTATGGAAAAATTTTCTTCCATGAAACCTGTCCCTCATGCCAAGACAGTTGGGAACTGCTGCTTTAATGTGTTTGTTTAAACCTGTATTTAATTGTCAAAATGACAAATTATAAAATTCTGCTGCGATTATGAATAACTTAAGAAATTATTCATTTGCTAAATAGCAAGTGATCACATGATTCCCAGCACAATCAGATTCCAAGGATCTGATCTAGTTTTGAAAAGGTATGAATTTTAACATGAGCCCAGAGTCATCCATTCACTTTCTTTTAGTATCTTATCAGGAAGAAGAGCCACCAAATACTTCCACTCTCAAAACAGATTATACAAATGACTAAAGTATTTCATATTTTGGCTATGTGGCCCTGCTGTTATATATTTAGGGACCTAAGGAATGATTCCTAAAAGGATGCACCAGGGGTTGGTCACTGTTACCCTTCAGAGCCCCAGCTGGTACAAAACATTGCTAAGTGGCTACAAAAAGTTTAGGAAGGAGCACAGTAGGGGGAAATGTAGGGGTAGGGGTAAGAGGGGAGGGCCTTAGAATGAGAAGAATATCCTTCCGTATATTCAACTAAATTCAGATGTATTATGGTTAACAAGTCTTTCTCGGATTAAAAAAAAAAAACCTGTTAGTTACATCTTATTCCAGATAAGTTCTTTTTTTTTTCTAATATTAAAATAGCTCAACTCTGCAATTTAACAGAGTAGAAATTTTGACTGGACATTTAGGGAAAAGAAAAGGGAGAGAAATACAAAGAAACATGTACATGAGGAGACTCTAGGCTACTTTCTGTATGTTCTAACTTGTGAGCAAATAAGTCACAGTAAACAGAAATCATAAAATTGGGAATTCCAAGTGTATCAACTCAGATGAATTGAGATGGTCAAGAGAGTAAAAATAAGTAAAATACTAAGCCAAGACTGAAAATTAAATGCAACATTATTGTAATAATGAATTCATTATTATGGATAGCTCAATTCTTGGCCCTCATTTCTTCCTATTCTATCTTCTCACTCCAGGAAACCATTTTCTTGCACATAAGTTTTTTTTGACTGACATGCCAATAATGCTCATATTTATAATTCTTATCCAGAAATATCTTCTGATCTCTGTATATCCATTTAAATATGTCACCTTTTAATGCCTCAAAGACACCGCAAACTCCCATAGTCTATAATTGAAATGATCATCTTCCCAGTCAGGGTAGATTACCTTCCAAGTCCTTTAGTGGCGGAGACCCCAGCTATCTATCCAGTCCTGTGACTCAGAAATCCAGGAGTTATTTTTGATGCTTTCCATTTCTTCACTTTAGCCCCAATATTTATAAGATCCCATTAATTTCACTCCCGAACAGCCCTGACATCCACTTCTTCCCCCACCTACGATTGTATTTCCCTAGTCTGGCTGCTGTCGTTCTAGCCTGGACTGTTTCAATGGTGTCTTTTTTGTCCCTATATTCACTCTTGTTCCTCTAATTGTCTCTACTGTAGCTACCAGTGAGATCTTGTAGAAACACAAATATCTTTCTTTCTTTCTTTTTCTTTTGAGACAAAGTCTCACTTTGTCACCTTTTGTAGAGTGTTGCTGGGTCATAGCTCACAGCAACCTCAAACCCCTGAGCTCAAGTGATCCTCTTGCCTCAGCCTCCCAAGCAGCTGGCACTACAGGCATCCGCCACAATGACAAGATATTTTTAGAGACAAGGTCTCACTCTGGCTCAGTCTGGTCTTGAACCGGTGAGCTCAGGCAATCCACCCACCTTGGCCTTTTATAAGTGTGAGCCACAGCACCCAGCCTTAACCATTTTTATATTCTAAAATCTTTAGTAGCTTTTCATCTTTTCATTTACCAAGACAAAAAATATTTATCATGGTCTAAAAAGTTCTTCATGAACTGAACTCTGCTTATTTCTCTAGTGTAGTCCTCTTTCCTTGGAGTTCAGATGTTGAGATGATTCAAAATGATACCTTTTATTCCAGGTATGGGACACTTCCCTTTACTCATCATTTGACAAATGTTGCTCACTTTATTTCCACTTGACCCCCATTTCTCTCCTTTAATTCCAATTCCTTTTTCAGATCTTAGCTGAGATGTCACTTCCTCAGAATATCCTTTCCTGATCATCAACTTCCAGGTTAGGAAGGCCCCTGCTTAACTTTATTAGTCACATTACTTTTCCTCCTGAACACCGTCATAATTAGCAATTACATGTTTTCATCATAGTCCAGTTAATGTCTGTCTAGATTTATGCTGTCCGATAAGGTAGCCAGTAGTCATATATTGCTGTATAAATTTAATTAGTAGCCACATTTCAAAGATTCTGTAGCCGCATATAACTACTTGTTACTACATCAAACAGTACAGAAGAAAGCATTTCTTCCCTGCAAAAAGTTTTACTGGGAAGCATCAGTTTGGATTAAGAGTGGAGTCAATATCGATCTGCTCAACATTAAAATCTGATTCCTAGTAGATGCCTAATAAAAATAATCTTCTTCTTGAGGGAAAATCTTCCCTAATCTTCACATAAAGTCGATTTTTTATTCTATATTGTGAAATTACCTGATTAAAATTCTTTAGTTTGGATTTGTTCATTTCATAAAAGATAAATGAATTTGCTCATATGTTCATGACATGGCTTAATATAGCTTCCATGGATGGTCCCATTTTCAGTTCAGTATTGTCCTATTGCATAGAGCTAAAATTTTCCTAAATCTTACTTGAAGTCCTAATGATTTAGTAACATCTTAAGATTAAGAACCTCTGTGGTTTAAGGGCAAACAATTCCCTTCAAGTGTTTCTAAATCACATCTGCCTCTCCTTTTAAATTGCATTATCACCTTTTTTGTGTGTAGATTGATTATGGGCCACTTGGCTCTTATCCATAACTTTAAATCAAACATGTGCGGGTAGAGCTGGCAGGTGGCAGGAAGAATTGAAAACAAGGCCAAGAAGCTCATCTTAAGTCATTCCGTTATAACCTTGAGTCAGAATACCTTCCATTCTGTCACCTCTACAGGAAAGAAAAGAAGTTGGTTTCAACTAGAACTCTTATTTCTCCTTGATTTTACTTTTATTTTCATATCAAGAAGCTTCCACAAAAATAATAACAACTTTGAAAAACTGAAAAGTACAATTATTTATGAATGCAAGATCCAATTTTTTGACCACTTCGAAATAAAATGAACTATCAAAGAGGTTTTGGAGGGTTTATATCTGATCTACTATCTATGGCTAGACAGTCTTGCACTTTCCATGAATTGATATTAGGGTCTTGATAAACATTCTGAATGAACCCCAGAGATTGTATGGGATGCCACAGAGTGAAAATAATTACAGTAATGTAAGACATCATTTAAAAAAAGATTAAGTTTAGTTAATAAAACTCCATACACCAGTGTTGTCAGAGGGAGTAAATGTTCCCAAAGGAAATGTTGGGGACATCAGTTACTCCTGTATAACAAGGGACTCCTTTTGGAAAAGGTATGAACAGGAGATGATTGCTACCCAGCACACCATAAATTAGCTTACAAATGTCCTTCCATTATTGCCATAGGGTAAAACAACAAGATGAACCGGAAGACAGACAAAAAGTTTCAGAGAATATCAAGGCATTAAAATAGAGGAAAGTCAGTCATATTAAATTAATAACTATCTTTTTATATTTCAGAATATTATAGGAGTACAAATGTTTTGGTTACATGGATTGCTTTTGTACTGATTGAGATAGTTCTACTTAACCATAAGAAAGTGAAATAATTGTTTTTTTAACAATTTAGGTGGAACTGGAGATGATTCTCCTTAGTGAAGTATCACAAGAAAAGAAAAACAAACACCACATGTACTCACTATTAAATTAATAACTATTAATAGGTATTTTTGTATAGTCAATAGGAGGAAAAACTACAGATGTCTCCAAATTATAATTTTACTTACAAGTTTTTTATTTTACAATCAAAACAAATAGGCATTCTGTACACTCCTTGACTTAAAATAGTATTATATCAGGATAAAGCTGACAGTGGTGAGCTGACAGTTGGGTAATTTGACAATGTGGTAAGTTGAAAATGCATTTATTTATAATTTCTATGAATTTATTGGGACATATCATAAATTAAGGAGCATATATACTTAAAAAATAAAAAACTTGGGACAGTTATAATTCAGAAATATATAATTCTTTTCAACTAACACAGACTATCTTGATTTAAAAAATTAGTATCTTAGTATAGATAAGATCATCATTCTTACAAAATGTAAGATTAGCAGAATTCTGAGTCTAAGCAGAGCTAATTCTTTGAATTTTTTGTTTTGTTTTGTTTCGTTTTTTGCTACATCCACGGTTGGATGGATAGATGTTAATATCAAAAGCTAACTCTCTGGAACTTGTGGAGTTTTGATCATAATTATGCATATTATATATGTATAATTATTCAGTCTAGGCATCCATTATTCTATGGTGTTAGTTCATTCTCAATTAACTTTATAAAGTCCAAATTAATAAAAACTAATAACAAAACAAATTATAGGCAACATTCAGTAACAAATATAATAGCTATTGTCTGGATTAGGTAAGGGTAGAGAAAGGAAGAGGAGAACAGACCAATGAAGCATGTAGTGGAAAGTCTATTACCAGTCATGGCACCACTACTCTTGCAAATGGTACCAGGGTAACATATTTATTTTTTATTTAATTTAGCTTTATCTTGTTTTTACTTTTTGTTTTATTTGTATATATTTCTGGGATACAACTAGGGTTGGCATAGGATATGTTGCATAGTGGTGAGGTCTCTGCTTTAGTGTGGCCATCACCCAAATAATATAAATTTCACCCATTAAGTAATTCCTCCTCCCTCACTCCCCTCTCATATTCCCAGCCTTCCATATCTTCAATGCCCTGTATTCCATTTTCTAGGTCCACATGTATACATAATTTATCCCCCATTTATAATTGAGAGCATTCAATATTTGACTTTTTATTTCATTATTTCATTTAAGATAATGACCTCCAATTCCACCCATGTTATTATAAAAGATACCATTTTCTTCCTTTTTATGGCTCAGTAGTATTCCAGTTTGCATATATGCAACATTTTTAAATCCAATCATTAGTTGATGGATACTTTTTGGTATTGAATAGTACTACAATAAACATAAGAACAAAGGTATCTTTTTTTTATTTTTTTATTTTTTTTACAAAGGTATCTTTTTGATATAATGATTTCTTTTGTCTTTGGTAAATACCCAGTAGAGGGTTAGCTGGATTGAATGATAGTTGTATTTTTATATCTTTGAGAAATTTCCATACTGTTTTCCCTAGAAGTTGTACTAATTTACATAACATAATCAATCATATGTAAGCATTCCCTGTTCTCCACATCCCTAGCAACATCTGTCATCATTTGGCTTTTTTTTTTTTTTGTAGAGACAGAGTCTCACTTTATGGCCCTCTGTAGAGTGCCGTGGCCTCACACAGCTCACAGCAACCTCTAACTCCTGGGCTTAAGCGATTCTCTTGCTTAAGCCCCCCAAGCAGCTGGGACTACAGGCGCCCGCCACAAAGCCCAGTTATTTTTTGGTTGCAGTTTGGCCGGGGCTGGGTTTGAACCCTCCACCCTCGGTATATGGGGCTGGTGCCTTACCGACTGAGCCACAGGCGCCGCCCATCATTTGGCTTTTTATTAATGGCCATTCTGACTGGCCTAAGAGGGTATCTCACTGTGTTTTCAATTTCTATTCTGTAATAATTAGCTATGTTGAACATTTTTTTTCATATGTTTGCTGGCCATTTATATGTCTTTGTTTGAAAAATGTTCATGTTCTTTCCCATTTTTTAATGGAATTACTTTTTGCTGTGGTGGTGGTAGTGGTTATTGAGTTGAGTGCCTTATAGATTCATAGATTCTGGATGTTGGTCTTTTGTAGACTATGGTACACAAATATTTTTTCTGTAGGTTGTCTGTTCACTTTTGATTATTTCTCTTGTTGAACAGAAGCTTTTTAGTTTAATTATCATGTGTATATTTTTGGTTTTGTTGCATTTAGTTTTGAAGACCTAGTCATGCATTTTTGCCTAAACTCATGTGCAGAAGAGTTTTTCTAGGTTTCCTCCCAGAATTATAGTTTCAGGTTTTTCATTTAAGCCTTTACTCCATCTTGAGTTAATTTTTGCATATGATCAGACATAAGGATCCAGTTTTTGTTTTGTAGATGGAGATCCAATTTTCCCATCAGCATTTAGTGAGTAATGTGTCCTTTCCAGGGTATATTTTTGTTGACTTTGTCAAAGATCAGTTTTCTATAGATTTGTGGGTTTGTTTCTGGGTTCTCTATTCTGATCATGATATGTATATCTATTTTTATGCCATTGTTTGGGTTATAATAGCCTTGTAGTAAAATTTGACATCAGATTTTATGATGGATCCAGCTTTGTTCCTTTTGTTTGGGCTTGCTGTGGCTACTTTGGTTCATTTTCTGGTTCCATATGAATATCTGGCTTAATTTTTTCTAATTCTGTGAAAAATGACATTGGCATTTTAATACAAATTTTAATGGAACTGTGTATTTCTTTGAGCACTATGACCATTTTAATGATATTTGTTCTTCTAATCCACAAGAATGGAAAGTTCTTTTTAGTGTGTCATCTATAATTTCTTTCATCGGTGTTAGTAGTTTTTCTTGTAGAGTCTTTTTAGCTCTTAAATTTTACTAATTTTAAATTTTACTAAAATTTACTAATTTTTTAGATATTGTAAATGGGATTCAGTTCTTGATTCTCAGCTTGGCCTTAACTAGTGTATAAAAGTGCTATTGATTTTTGTATACTGATTTTGTTTCCTAAAACTTTACTGAATTCATTTATCAAATCTAGGACTCTTTTGGTTGAGTCTTTAGGATTTTCTAAGTATAAGATCACATCATCAGCATAAACAGATTATTTGACTTCCTCTTTTTCAGTTTGGTTGCCTTTTATTTCTTTCTCTTGCCTGATTGCTCTGGCTAGGACTTTTAGTACTATGTTGAATTAGAGTCCTGAGAGAACACATCTTTGTCTTGTTCTAGTTCTTTGGTGGAATAATTTTGATGTTTCCTTATTAAGTCTTATGTTGGCTGTGGGTTTGGCATATATTGTTTTTATTATTTTTATGTATGTCCCTTCTATGTCTAATTTGTTAAAGGTTTTTTTTTTTATTGTTGGGGATTCTTTGAGGGTACAATAAGTTAGGTTACACTAATTGCATTTGTTAGGTAAAGTCCCTCTTGCAATCATGTCTTGCCCCTAGAAGGTGTGGCACACACCAAGGCCCCGCCCCCATCCTTCCTTCCCTCTCTCTGCTTTTCCTTCCCCCCCCAATTTGTTAAAGGTTTTTATTATGAATGAATGTTGAATTTTATCAAATGCTTTTTATGTATGTATTGAGATAATCATATGGCTTTTGTTTTTAATTCTGTTTATGTTGTAGATCTCATTTACTGATTTGCTTATGTTGAATTATCCTCATACTCCTAGAACAAAACTTACATGATGGTATTGCATTGTTTTAGGATGTGCTATTGGATTTGGTTTACTCGTATTTTGCTGAGGATTTTTGCATCTATGTTCATCACAAATATTGGTCTGTAGTTTTCTTTTTTGTCATGTCCTTGCCTGACTTTGGAAACAGGGTGATACTGCCTTAGTAGAATGAGTTAGGGAGAATTCCCTCCTCCCCAATTTTTTTGGAACAATATCAGGAGGATTTGTTCCAGTTCTTCTTTGTACATCTGGTAGAATTTGGATGCCTATCCATCTGGTCATGGGCTTTTTTGTTGTTTTTAGTAGATTTTTTTTTTTTTTATTACTGATTCAACCTCATTACTCATTATAGGTCTGTTCAAGATTACTGTTTTTCCGGGTTCAATCTTGGGAGATTATATGTTTCCAGGAATTTATTCATTTCCTCTAGGTTTCCTAGTTTGTGAGCATATCTTTCTTAATAGCAGTCTCTGAGGATCTTTTATATTTTAGTGTTATCAGTTTCAATGTTTTTTTTTTCCATTTCTGATTCAATATACCTAAATCTTATCTCCTTTATTAGACTATCTAGTGGGCTATCAGTTTTTCATATCTTAAAAAAAAGATATGAAAGAAATTTTTTACATTGTATTCATGTATTTTTTACATTGTAATACATGTATTCATGTATTTTTACATTGTATTACATGTATTCATGTACAATGTATTTTTACATTGTATTCATTTTATTTTATTGAACCTTAGTATTTTTGTTGTTGTTGTTCTTAATTCTATTTACTTCTGCTCTGATCTTTGTTGTGTGTTCTCTTCTGTTAGCTTTAGGTATTGTTTGTTCTTATTTTTCTAGTTCCTTGAGGTGCAATGTTGTTAATTTGTGATCTTTCTACTTTTTTATAAAGGCATTTAACAAAATAAACTTTCCTCTTAGCACTGCTTTCACAGTATCCCAGAGTTTTTGGTATGCTGTGTGCCTATTTTCATTCATTAAAAAAAAGAAAAAAAACTTTATTTACATATTAACTTCATCATTGAACAAAAGATTGTTCAGGATCAGGATGTTTAAATTCCATGGATTTGTACAATTTTGAGATTTCTTCTTTGAATTCATTTCTAGATTTATGCCAAAATGCTTCTTGAATATACGTGATAGGATTTTGATCCTTTGAAAATTTTTTGAGACTTGCTTCGTGACCTAACAGAAGATGTATCTTAGAAATTGTTCTATGCCCTGATAAGAAAACTGCATATTCTACCTGTGGGTAGAATGTTCTGCAAATGTATGTTAGGTCTGCTTATGATAGAATACAATTTATGTTTACTGTTTCTCTGTTAATGTTCTTTCAAAAAGATGTTGAAGTCTCCATTGTTTTGGTATTGCTGTTTACCTCTTTTCTTGGGTCTTGTTACTATTTTTTCTTTTAAATGAATGTTCCGTTACTGCATGCGTATATTTTTAGGATTATTATACATTTTTTCTTTATTTGATCTCTTTCTGATTATATAATGGCATTTTTTATTGTTGTTGATTTAAAATCCCTTTTTTCCTGACATAGTGAGCTATTTCTGCTCACTTTTGTTTTCTGTTTGCGTGTAATGTCATTTTTCAACCCTTTACTTTTAGTCTATGTGTGCTTACCAATGAGTTTATATTCTAAGTAGAATATAGTTGGATCTTTTATAAAATACATTCTATCAATTTATAATTTTTAAATGTAGTGATGAATCTGTTTACATTGAAGGTTACTGTGGCTATCTGAATTTTTTTCATTCTAATGTTAATTGTTATATAGTTGCTTTATAATCTCATTCATGTAATTGTTTTGTAAGACTTGTCAATTTTATAAATTTGTATGTTTTTACAATAGGTGAGTACTGACCTTTTCTTTCCTTGTTCTAGAACTCCCTTGCCCATTTCTTGTAGGAATGGTATGGTGGTAATGTTCCTTGACTGTTTGTGTGGGAAATACTTTTTTTCTCCTTAACTTATAACAATTATTCCAGCAATATAAAAAATTGGGAGTTTTTCCTTTAAGAAGTCTGAAAATAGGACCCCAATATCTTCTGGTTTGTAAGGATTCTGGTGGGATGACAGCTATAGTTTGAGGGGATTTCCTTTATAAGTGCATAGATATTTTTCTCTTACTGCTTTTAGAATGTTTTTCCTTCATGTTAGATAGTTTGATGACTATACATATTGGTGAAATCCTTCCTACAATGTATTTTCACACGGTTCTTTGAGTTTATATGGTTTTCTATACCTCTAGCAAGACAAGAAGTTTTCTTTCTGTCTGTCTTTCAATTATTTCTTCAAATAGATTTTTCAAAATTTTACTTTTTTTCTCCCTCAAAAATACATGTGATTCATAGGCTTGGATACTTTATGTAGTCCCATAGTTCTCAAAGCCTTTATTTGTTTATTTGTTTGTTTATTTATTTATTACTTTCATCTGACTGGGTGTACGCAATGATTTGTCTTCAAGTTCTGAGGTTCTTTTTCTTGGTCTAGTTTATTGTTATGGTGCTCAACTATATATTGTAATTTAATTTTTTATTTACAGAATTCTGTTTGGCTTATGTGTTTGTGTGTGTGTATGAATATATATACATATATAATTACTAAAGATTTATATATATATAAATTTATATATTTATAATTTATATATTTATAATTATATAATATATAATATTATATATATAATTTATATATATTTATATATATATAAATCTTTAGTATATCCTTAATTGATTTATATGTGTTGGTTTTCAGATTTCTCTTAGATCTCATGTAGTTTCCTTAAAATCAATATTTTGAATTCTTTATTTGGGATTTCAGAATTTTTCTTTTGATTAGAATCTTGCTAGACAACTATTGTGATCCTTTTGGGGTGCTGCAGTGCCTTGTTTTCCACACTGCAAGAATTGCTACACTGTTTTCTTCCTACATTGAAAAATTGTCATTTCTTATTTTTGAATTTAATTTTGACAAGATTTTTTTCCCTCCTTTCAGATGTGGCTATAATGCATGGTGAGTAGGGTTGTTTGACTTTTCTTCTGGGTTCTTTCAATGGCCAAGGCTATGTATGAATTCTCTGATTATAGATCACTTTAATGTGGTAGTTCATTCAATGCTTGTTGTAATAATGATGAACTGGCACTTGAGTAGGCGCTTGACTGTCTGTGGAGCTAGAGTTGGGGGGGGGTCTTGAGAAGCTTATATTGCTCCCAAGCACTATGCACTTGGTCAGATTATAAATTGGTTTGTGCAGTTAAATCTCCAGAACAGAAGGTGGCATTTTCCAGTAAGACCCAGCTGCAACGGTAGTAATAGGGTGTATGCTTGATTTTTGTTTATGCAGAGAACCTTTCTTGTGCCTTTGGCCATAAACTAGTCTATAGGAGTCTTAATGGCTTGGGCTCTGCTTTCAGTTCCTAGGGAGGGGGGGAGGGGGCAGGGCAACAAGCTAAGACTAGCTGGGCTGAACTTGACTAGACAGGCCCAACTTTGGTTCCACCAAAGGCAAAGATAAGTGCAAACCCTGATAAATGTAGTAGGCAAATAGCATAGACTCTAAGATTTCCTTGGTTTTTAGTAAACTTAAGGTGGTGGCTTTCTCAAATGCCAGTTGCAGAAGTAATGTATTTGGTGGGTGAACAGGCTCAAGGCTTCCTCAGTTGCTTGGGTGGTGTAGGCAAAGGTTGTAGCTGAGATTTTTACAAAGCTTGTCTCTCTCCCAAACTGTGCAACTGTGTAAGCAAAAGCTGTTATTGGCTGTGCTGGTTGTCCTCTTAGCCCATAGGTGGCACTTGCATTAGAAAGCCAGATGTGGACTTGGCAGAGGTGGCAGAGGTATTTATGCTTGACCTACATAAACTAAGAGACGTCCGAGAAGGACCGGGATGTCGCAGGCAATGGACAATGCCATGGAACTCCTTAGGGTCCTTGTTCTTCACCAAGGTGTATGTGGGGTGGGGGGAAGAGAGTTGGAGCCAGGTAAGGTAAGCCGTGTTTAGGGTCCCCATGGCAGGAGCAAGTGCTGACATCCACAGGGGTTGGAGCATAATTCTCAGGCTTCTGGGGCAACAATTTTGACAAGAGATGCATCTGTGCCATGTCAGAAAGACTGCAGAGGGGAAGAGTGGCAGCATGGGCTCCATAGCCAGCAGACAGTAGTGGGACCTACCTCGCTCTCATAGACTTACCCTAGCCAGTCTTCCTCCTAACAACTCACCACTGGCTGCAGGCTGAAATGCCCAGCCAAGTTTAAAGCAATCTGTGTTCAGATTGTAAAACTGCCATAGGTTACAAACCTCCCTGCTCCGGACAAAAATTTGAGCACCCAGGCCATGCCCTTCTTGGTCCAGTCCCACAAAAGGTGGGGTGCACACCTCTCATGCCCACACAACAAACCCAAACCACACTTGCCTTTCAGTTCTGAACTTTTCCTCAGTTCAAGATGTAATCACAAGTCATCTTTCTAAGACTCTACCTACCTATGACCCCTACCCAGGTTGGCTGACAAATTTCTGCACAATTTTCTATGAGTTAGGATCAAGAATGGCCTTCTCTGGCTCAGCGCCCATAGCACAGTGGTTACTGCGCCAGCCACATACATCAAGGATGGTGGGTTAGAACACAGCCCGGGCCAGCTAAACAACAATGACAACTGCAACAAAAAATAGCTGGGCATTGTGGCGGACACCTGTAGTTCCAGTTACTGGGAGCCTGAGGCAGGAGTATTGCTTAAGCCCAAGAGTTTGAGGTTGCTGTGAGCTTTGACACCACACTCTACCCAGGACAACATAGTGAGACTTTGTCTCAAAAAAAAAAAAAATAAAAAGTCTGTCAGCACCAGAGTCTGGGAGTGCCAGAAGCATATTTCTCTGTTAATATTGTATAGACACCCAAAAGATGGTACATCAAATGAAGATGTACACTTTAGAATCAGCAAGTTCTAAATTTAAATTTTGATTCTGCAGCTAACTAGAAAAATTATTCATCCTTTCCCACTTTTTGTATCTATGAGGGTCCTCATTTTCCACAGTAATTGTTAAGACTTGACTTGGTGATATACACAAAGCTTTATCACTAGGTGGGTTTATAACAGCCATCCACTATATTTTTATACTATACTTAATAAATAATTCTTAAGTACTTTTAAAAATACTTTAGTATTTTTTAAAATTTCAAAATATTAAGGGGGTACAAATGTTTTAGGTTATACCAATTACTTTTGTAATGCTTGGTTCCCACCAACGGTGTGCTAACGGTGTGCCCACCACCCAAATAATATTCACAGTATCTGTTAAGTAAGTTTTTGCCCCTCCCCTTTATTCTCCTCCCAACTGGTCGATACCACTGAGTTTTACTTCCTTCTGTGTACAAGTGTGCTTATTGGTTAATTCCAGTTTAATAGTGAGTACATGTGGTGTTTGTTTTTCCATTCTTGAGACACTTCATGTAGGAGAATGGTCTTCTGTTCCATCCAGTTTGTTGCAAAAGGTATTAATTCATTTTTTTTTTTTTTTTATTGTTGGGGATTCATTGAGGGTACAATAAGCCAGCGACACTGATTGCAATTGTTAGGTAAAGTCCCTCTTGCAATCATGTCTTGCCCCCATAAAGTGTGACACACACTAAGGCCCCACCCTCCTCCCTCCATCCCTCTTTCTGCTTCCCCCCCCCATAAACTTAATTGTCATTAATTGTCCTCATATCAAGATTGAGTACATAGGATTCATGCTTCTCCATTTTTGTGATGCTTTACTAAGAATAATGTCTTCCACTTCCATCCAGGTTAATACGAAGGATGTAAAGTCTCCATTTTTTTTAATAGCTGAATAGTATTCCATGGTATACATATACCACAGCTTGTTAATCCATTCCTGGGTTGGTGGGCATTTAGGCTGTTTCCACATTTTGGCAATGGTAAATTGAGCTGCAATAAACAGTCTAGTACAAGTGTCCTTATGATAAAAGGATTTCTTTCCTTCTGGGTAGATGCCCAGTAATGGGATTGCAGGATCGAATGGGAGGTCTAGGTTGAATGCTTTGAGGTTTCTCCATACTTCCTTCCAGAAAGGTTGTACTAGTTTGCAGTCCCACCAGCAGTGTAAAAGTGTTCCCTTCTCGATGGGCGGAGCAAGATGGCAGCCGAGTAACAGCTTCCTTGCATCTGGGCACCGTGAGTCTGGGGAGATAGGACTCCAGGCATCTCTGGCTGGTGGGAACTGCCTATCATCACTCCTATGAGGATACAGGGAGTCAGCGAGAGACTTCTGGACCCCAAGAGGAGGACTAAAACAGTGGAAAACCGGCAAGTGGTCGCGTGTGTTCAACCCGTCTAAACCCGCCCACAACTGTAAGTTCAGTAGCAGCGAGACTGCAAACCAGAAAGGCCTTACCTGTGAACTCTTTTGATGTCCTTGGACTTGGCACTGAGTTGAACTGCCTTGGGGAAGGCCTGAGTGGGAGTGCGGAGAACTTTGGCCATTGTCTAGGGCCCCAGTCTGAGCCGCTGAGCCAGACGGAGCTAATAGTGTTTGGCGGTGGGTCACACGGATCCATTGTCAGTGATCTGCCCCGGCAAGCTCCGCCCTCAGGGTAGCAGAGCTAGAAACGGGTGGGAGCTGGTAACCCAGCAACCAAGTAGCCTAAGGGTGGGGTCTGAGCCGCCTTGCAGCCCTAACCCTCAGGGGCAGAGTGAGACCAGTTTTGGCACACTGAGTAAGTGGATAGCCACTTCAGCAGTGATTCCAGCGAGAAAGCTGGGAAAGCTTCTGCTCAGCAAGTTTACAAGTTCAAAGTGCCTTTTAAGTGGGCTGAAGAGAGATTTAGGGTGTCTACCTGCTGGGGTTTGAGAAATCAGCAGCCTCCAGTCGTATCAGAACTGTGACTAACATCTCATACCCCAAAAGACCACGTGTTGCCCAGACAATATTCAACAACATATACAAACTGCTTTGTTTTTGGTTGTGTATTTTTTTTTCTTTTTTTTTTGTTTGGTTGGGTTTTTTTGTTTGTTTATTTTGACGTTGTTGATGTTCTTTTGTTTCTTAATTTCAATCTTTTCCATACAGATCCCTTTTTCTTTCTCAATTTTTCTAGTTTAATTATAATTTCCCATTGCTGCCTTTTTTAATAACAACAACTTCATTTTTGCTAGTATTTCTACCGCTATCACTTGGTTTTTCACCCAATTTTATCGCCATAAAGTTTTCTGTTTGCTTGTTTTAGTTTGATTTATAGCATTTTTGTCTTTCCTCTCTACTTGGTGGAGGTGGGGTACTGTGTCTGACCAGGTTAGCAAAGAGCTGCTGACCTCAAGGGAACCACCCAACTGGGCACCCAACCCCCAGAAGGTGGGGTTTTTTAAGGTTGTGTCAAAGAACCCTACTGTACACCTATATTGCCCTGTCTCCCTCTTTCTGTGCCTCTCTTCTTTTTGTCAATATTCCTTATCCCTACCCCCTCTCCTTTCTCTATCTTTCTTTTTTTTCTTATCACTCGGTCCTCCTTTCTTTCATCCCTTTTTTGCTCTTCAACCTTCTCACCTTTCTGGTCCTGTAACCCTTAGTCCACAGGCACAAGAACTTAAAGAGCAAGAGGAAGTGAAAGGAAAATTAGGGCAAGGAAACAGATAAAAGAAATCACTCATGAGGAAGAATCAGAAGAAAAATCCAGGCAACATGAAGAACCAGTCCAGAACAACCCCGCCAAGGGACCATGAGGTAGCTACTGCAGAGGATTCCACCTATACAGAAATGTTAGGAATGACAGAAAGGGAATTTAGAATACACATGTTGAAAACAATGAAAGAAATGATGGAAACAATGAAGGAAACTGCTAATAAAGTGGAAAATAACCAAAAGGAAATCCAAAAACAGAATCAAATCAGAGATGAACGATATGAAGAATATAAAAAGGATATAGCAGAGCTGAAGGAAATGAAACAGTCAATCAGGGAACTTAAAGATGCAATGGAAAGTATCAGCAACAGGTTAGACCATGCAGAAGAAAGAATTTCAGAGGTAGAAGACAAAGTTTTTGAGATAACTCAGATAGTAGGAGAGGCAGAAAAGAAGAGAGAGAAAGCAGAACGTTCACTGTCAGAATTATGGGACTTTATGAAACGTTCCAACATACGAGTTATAGGAATTCCAGAAGGGGAAGAAGAATGCCCCAGAGGAATGGAAGCCATACTAGAGAATATTATAAAAGAAAATTTCCCAAACATCACCAAAGATTCTGACACACTGCTTTCAGAGGGCTATCGGACCCCAGGTCGCCTCAACTCTAACCGAGCTTCTCCAAGACACATTGTGATGAACCTGTCCAAAGTCAAGACAAAAGAAAAGATTCTGCAAGCTACCAGGAGTAAGCGCCAGTTGACCTACAGGGTCAAATCCATCACAGTGACCTCAGACTTCTCTAATGCAACTTTCCAAGCAAGAAGACAATGGTCATCTACCTTTAATCTACTTAAACAGAACAATTTTCAGCCCAGAATTCTGTACCCTGCTAAGCTAAGCTTCAAAATTGATGGAGAAATCAAATCATTTACGGATATACAAACATTGAGGAAATTCACCACAACAAGACCAGCTCTACAGGGAATACTTCAACCTGTTCTGCACACTGACCACCACAATGGATCAGCAGCAAAGTAAGAACTCAGAAATCAAAGGACAGAACCTAACCTCCACACTGATGCAAAAGATAAAACTAAGCAATGGACTCTCACCAAATAAGACGAATAGAATAGTACCACACTTATCAATTATCTCCATAAATGTTAATGGCTTGAATTCCCCACTGAAGAGACATAGATTGGCTGACTGGATTAAAAAACACAAGCCATCCATTTGCTGTCTGCAAGAAACACACCTGGCTTCAAAAGACAAATTAAAGCTCCGAGTCAAGGGTTGGAAGACAATTTTTCAGGCAAATGGAATTCAGAAGAAAAGAGGAGTTGCAATCTTATTTTCAGATACATGTGGATTTAAAGCAACTAAAGTCAAAAAAGACAAAGATGGTCACTTTATATTGGTCAAGGGAAAACTACAACAAGAAGACATTTCAATTCTAAATATCTATGCACCAAATTTAAATGCTCCCAGATTCTTGAAACAGACCTTACTCAGTCTGAGCAATATGATATCTGATAATACCATCATAACAGGGGACTTTACCACACCTCTTACAGAGCTGGACAGATCCTCTAAACAGAAATTAAACAAAGATATAAGAGATTTAAATGAGACCCTAGAACAATTATGCTTGATAGACGCATATAGAACACTCCACCCCAAAGATAAAGAATATACATTCTTCTCATCACCCCATGGAACATTCTCCAAAATTGATCATATCCTGGGACACAAAACAAATATCAACAGAATCAAAAGAATAGAAATTTTACCTTGTATCTTTTCAGACCATAAGGCACTAAAGGTGGAACTCAACTCTAACAAAAATGCTCGATCCCATCCAAAGGCATGGAAATTAAACAATCTTCTGTTGAATAACAGATGGGTGCAGGAAGAAATCAAACAGGAAATCACTAACTTCCTTCAGCATAACAACAATGAAGACACAAGCTACCAAAACCTGTGGGATACTGCAAAAGCAGTTTTGAGAGGAAAATTCATCGCTTTAGATGCCTACATTCGAAAAACAGACAGAGAGCACATCAACAATCTCACAAGAGACCTTATGGAATTGGAAAAAGAAGAACAATCTAAGCCTAAACTCAGTAGAAGAAAAGAAATCTCCAAAATCAAATCAGAGATCAATGAAATTGAAAACAAAAGAATCATTCAGAAAATTAATGAAACAAGGAGTTGGTTTTTTGAAAAAATAAATAAAATAGATAAACCATTGGCCAGACTAACTAGAAATAGAAAAGTAAAATCTCTAGTAACCTCAATCAGAAATGATAAAGGGGAAATAACAACTGATCCCACAGAGATACAAGAGATCATCTCTGAATACTACCAGAAACTGTATGCCCAGAAATTTGACAATGTGAAGGAAATGGATCAATATTTGGAATCACACCCTCTCCCTAGACTTAGCCAGGAAGAAATAGACCTCCTGAACAGACCAATTTCAAGCACTGAGATCAAAGAAACAATAAAAAAGCTTCCAACTAAAAAATGCCCTGGTCCAGATGGCTTCACTCCAGAATTCTATCAAACCTTCAAGGAAGAGCTTATTCCTGTACTGCAGAAATTATTCCAAAAAATTGAGGAAGAAGGAATCTTCCCCAACACATTCTATGAAGCAAACATCACCCTGATACCAAAACCAGGAAAAGACCCAAAAAAAAAGGAGAATTTCAGACCAATCTCACTCATGAATATAGATGGAAAAATTCTCAACAAAATCCTAGCCAATAGATTACAGCTTATCATCAAAAAAGTCATTCATCATGATCAAGCAGGCTTCATCCCAGGGATGCAAGGCTGGTTCAACATACGCAAGTCCATAAACGTTATCCACCATATTAACAGAGGCAAAAATAAAGATCACATGATCCTCTCAATAGATGCAGAAAAAGCATTTGATAAAATCCAGCATCCTTTTCTAATTAGAACACTGAAGAGTACAGGCATAGGTGGCACATTTCTAAAACTGATTGAAGCTATCTATGACAAACCCACAGCCAATATTTTACTGAATGGAGTAAAACTGAAAGCTTTTCCTCTTAGAACTGGAACCAGACAAGGTTGTCCTCTGTCACCTTTACTATTCAACATAGTGCTGGAAGTTCTAGCCAATACAATTAGGCAAGACAAGGAAATAAAGGGAATCCAAATGGGAGCAGAGGAGGTCAAACTCTCCCTCTTTGCTGACGACATGATCTTATATTAGAGAACACCAAAGACTCAACCACAAGACTACTAGAAGTCATCAAAAAATACAGTAATGTTTCAGGATATAAAATCAATGTCCACAAGTCAGTAGCCTTTGTATACACCAATAACAGTCAAGATGAGAAGCTAATTAAGGACACAACTCCCTTCACCATAGTTTCAAAGAAAATGAAATACCTAGGAATATACCTAACGAAGGAGGTGAAGGACCTCTATAAAGAAAACTATGAACTCCTCAGAAAGGAAATAGCAGAGGATATTAACAAATGGAAGAACATACCATGCTCATGGATGGGAAGAATCAACATTGTTAAAATGTCTATACTTCCCAAAGCAATCTACCTATTCAATGCCATTCCCATCAAAGTACCTACATCGTACTTTCAAGATTTGGAAAAAATGATTCTGCGTTTTGTATGGAACCGGAAAAAAACCCGTATAGCTAAGGCAGTTCTTAGTAACAAAAATAAAGCTGGGGGCATCAGCATACCAGATTTTAGTCTGTACTACAAAGCCATAGTGCTCAAGACAGCATGGTACTGGCACAAAAACAGAGACATAGACAGTTGGAATCGAATTGAACACCAAGAAATGAAACTAACATCTTACAACCACCTAATCTTCGATAAACCAAACAAGAACTTACCTTGGGGGAAAGACTCCCTATTCAATAAATGGTGTTGGGAGAACTGGATGTCTGCGTGTAAAAGACTGAAACTGGACCCACACCTTTCCCCACTCACAAAAATTGATTCAAGATGGATAAAGGACTTAAATTTAAGGCACGAAACAATAAAAATCCTCAAAGAAAGCATAGGAAAAACACTGGAAGATATTGGCCTGGGGGAAGACTTCATGAAGAAGACTGCCATGGCAATTGCAACAACAACAAAAATAAACAAATGGGACTTCATTAAACTGAAAAGCTTCTGTACAGCTAAGGTGACGATAACCAAAGCAAAGAGACAACCCACACAATGGGAAAGGATATTTGCATATTTTCAATCAGACAAAAGCTTGATAACCAGGATCTATAGAGAACTCAAATTAATCCACATGAAAAAAGCCAACAATCCCTTATATCAATGGGCAAGAGACATGAATAGAACTTTCTCTAAAGACGACAGACGAATGGCTAACAAACACATGAAAAAATGTTCATCATCTCTATATATTAGAGAAATGCAAATCAAAACATCCCTGAGATATCATCTAACCCCAGAGAGAATGGCCCACATCACAAAATCTCAAAACTGCAGATGCTGGCGTGGATGTGGAGAGAAGGGAACACTTTTACACTGCTGGTGGGACTGCAAACTAGTACAACCTTTCTGGAAGGAAGTATGGAGAAACCTCAAAGCACTCAAGCTAGACCTCCCATTCGATCCTGCAATCCCATTACTGGGCATCTACCCAGAAGGAAAAAAATCCTTTTATCATAAGGACACTTGTACTAGACTGTTTATTGCAGCTCAATTTACAATCGCCAAAATGTGGAAACAGCCTAAATGCCCACCAACCCAGGAATGGATTAACAAGCTGTGGTATATGTATACCATGGAATACTATTCAGCCATTAAAAAAAATGGAGACTTTACATCCTTCGTATTAACCTGGATGGAAGTGGAAGACATTATTCTTAGTAAAGCATCACAAGAATGGAGAAGCATGAATCCTATGTACTCAATCTTGATATGAGGACAATTAATGACAATTAAGGTTATGGGGGGGGGAAGCAGAAAGAGAGAGGGAGGGAGTGGGGTGGGGCCTTAGTGTGTGTCACACTTTATGGGGGCAAGACATGATTGCAAGAGGGACTTTACCTAACAATTGCAATCAGTGTAACTGGCTTATTGTACCCTCAATGAATCCCCAACAATAAAAAAAAAAGAAAAAAAAAAAAAAAAAAAAAAGAACCAGTGTATGGTGCCCCGTGATCGCATTAATGTACACAGCTAAGATTTAATAAAAAAAAAAAAAAAAAAAAAGTGTTCCCTTCTCTCCACATCCAGGCCAGCATCTGCAGTTTTGAGATTTTGTGATGTGGGCCATTCTCACTGGGGTTAGATGATATCTCAGGGTTGTTTTGATTTGCATTTCTCTAATATATAGAGATGATGAACATTTTTTCATGTGTTTGTTAGCCATTCGTCTGTCATCTTTAGAGAAAGTTCTATTCATGTCTCTTGCCCATTGATATAAGGGATTGTTGGCTTTTTTCATGTGGATTAATTTGAGTTCTCTATAGATCCTGGTTATCAAGCTTTTGTCTGATTGAAAATATGCAAATATCCTTTCCCATTGTGTAGGTTGTCTCTTTGCTTTGGTTATTGTGTCCTTAGCTGTACAGAAGCTTTTCAGTTTAATGAAGTCCCATTTGTTTATTTTTGTTGTTGTTGCAATTGCCATGGCAGTCTTCTTCATGAAGTCTTCCCCCAGGCCAATATCTTCCAGTGTTTTTCCTATGCTTTCTTTGAGGATTTTTATTGTTTCATGCCTTAAATTTAAGTCCTTTATCCATCTTGAATCAATTTTTGTGAGTGGGGAAAGGTGTGCATCCAGTTTCAGTCTTTACATGTAGACATCCAGTTCTCCCAACACCATTTATTGAATAGGGAGTCTTTCCCCCAAGGTAAGTTCTTGTTTGGTTTATCAAAGATTAGGTGGTTGTAAGATGTTAGTTTCATTTCTTGGTGTTCAATTCGATTCCAAGTGTCTATGTCTCTGTTTTTGTGCCAGTACCATGCTGTCTTGACCACTATGGCTTTGTAGTACAGACTAAAATCTGGTATGCTGATGCCCCCAGAAAAAGCATTTGATAAAATCCAGCATCCTTTTCTAATTAGAACTCTGAAGAGTATAGGCATAGGTGGCACATTTCTAAAACTGATTGAAGCTATCTATGACAAACCCACAGCCAATATTTTACTGAATGGAGTAAAACTGAAAGCTTTTCCTCTTAGAACTGGAACCAGACAAGGTTGTCCTCTGTCACCTTTACTATTCAACGTAGTGCTGGAAGTTCTAGCCAATACGATTAGGCAAGACAAGGAAATAAAGGGAATCCAAATGGGAGCAGAGGAGGTCAAACTCTCCCTCTTTGCTGACGACATGATCTTATACTTAGAGAACCCCAAAGACTCAACCACAAGACTCCTAGAAGTCATCAAAAAATACAGTAATGTTTCAGGATATAAAATCAATGTCCACAAGTCAGTAGCCTTTGTATACACCAATAACAGTCAAGATGAGAAGCTAATTAAGGACACAACTCCCTTCACCATAGTTTCAAAGAAAATGAAATACCTAGGAATATACCTAACGAAGGAGGTGAAGGACCTCTATAAAGAAAACTATGAAATCCTCAGAAAGGAAATAGCAGAGGATATTAACAAATGGAAGAACATACCATGCTCATGGATGGGAAGAATCAACATTGTTAAAATGTCTATACTTCCCAAAGCTATCTACCTATTCAATGCCATTCCTATCAAAGTACCTACATCGTACTTTCAAGATTTGGAAAAAATGATTCTGCGTTTTGTATGGAACCAGAAAAAACCCTGTATAGCTAAGGCAGTTCTTGGTATTAATTCATTTTTTTATGGCTGAGTAGTACTTCATGGCATACATATACCATATTTTATTATCCACTCATGAGTTGATGAGCACTTGGGTTGGTCTTCCATCTTTGCAAATGTGAATTGTGCTATAGACATCTTTTTGATGAGAAGTCTTTTTTTTTCCTTTGGGTAAATGCCCAGTAGTGGGATTGATATATAGAATGATATAGATCTACTTTCACTTGTTTGAGGAATCTCCATACTATTTTCCACAGAGGTTGTAATTTGATTCCTTTGTAAACTTGTGTCCATCACTCAGACAGCATTCATAGTGCCCTTTAGGTAGGTAGTAATTATGTATTAATATAAGCATTCTTATAATTCTCTGTCTGCATCACACAGTACCTGCTGTTTTGAACTTTTTGATGAATGCCATTCATACTGGGGATAAGGTGATATCTCATTATGTTTTTAATTGACATTTTCCTGATGATTGTTAATGTTGAAGATTTTTTTTTCACGTTTATTGGCCACTTATCACACTTCTTTTGAGAAGCTTCTCTTCATTTATCTTGCTTAGTTTTTAATAGAATTATTTGTTTTCTTTTTTCTTTGCTAATCTGCTTGAGTTCTTTGTAAACTCTTGCTATTAGCCCTTTATCAAATGTCTAGCTCGCTGTTATCTCTCCTATTCTTTTTTTTTTTTTTTTTAATTTTTTTTTTTGTAGAGACAGAGTTTCACTTTATTGCCCTCGGTAGAGTGCCGTGGCATCACACAGCTCACAGCAACTTCCAACTCCTGGGCTTAAGCGATTCTCTTGCCTCAGCCTCCCGAGTAGCTGGGACTACAGGCGCCCGCCACAATGCCCGGCTATTTTTTGGTTGCAATTTGGCCAGGGCTGGGTTTGAACCCGCCACCCTCAGCATATGGGGCCGGCGCCCTGCTCACTGAGCCACTTTAGGGTGTCTATTTGTTATGTTGATTGTTTTCTTAGCCATGCAGATGCTTTTTAGTTTAATCAAAGAAACTCATATCTGACTCACTTGTGAGTCACCATGAAATGCTGGGAGGCAGGGAGCTTCCATATGGGGGCCCCAGGTCCCCTGCAGGTTCCCAAGGGGAGATGCATAGGCCCCAGTCTCTATGGAAACTTGATACTGCAGGAGGAACCGGCTGGGGAGAGTCTCAACATTCTCCTAGTTACAGTGGTGGGATAGGGGTGAGGAGTGATAAGACTCTAAATGGAAGGGCCACTCTCCTTAGAGGGGAACCTGGTATAGAGTGTACAAGCTCTGACATCACATGGATTCTCCCATAATTCTGTGCTTGCCACAGGGCTTGGGTTTGTGGAGATGGAAAAGTTCCCAGTACCTTAGTAGCCTGCTAATCATCAAAGAATTGTCAGAGGAAGAAAGGGATCTTTCCTTACCCCTTCACTGGGCTTAAAGCCTCCCTAGCTTTGGAAGTTATCAAGAAATTATTTAGATACATAGCTATGATATACCCAAATCAAACATGAATGAGAATGAGTATAATACTAAGAGCAAAATGTGACTAGGTGCCTGTAGCTAAGTGGCTAATGCACCAGCCACATACAAAGAAGCTGGCGGGTTTGAATCCAGCCCAGGCCTGCCAAACCACAATGACAACTACAACCAAAAGATGGCCAGGCATTGTGGTGGATGCTGTAGTCCCAGCTACTTGGGAGGCCTAGGCAGAAGAATCATTTAGACTCAAGAGATTGAGGTTGTTGTGAGCTATAATGCCATGGCACTCTACCCAGGGCAACATAGTGAGACTCTGTCTCAAAAAAAAAAAAAAGACCAAAATGCATTTTCTAATTTATGAAAATGTTTTACGTTTTAGTTTACTTTTCCAGAGACTACAAGTATTGTGTCTTGTTAAAAATTATGAATTTTGGAAGTGCTAGAAGTAAATGAAGTAAAAGATTTTATGAGGAATATCATCACTAGCTTTTAAAAATTACTGGAGAGCAAATATCACACTTTCCTTTTTTCTGGGCTGCTCAACGTTTTATATGTATGCAGACCCACTACAATAATGAATGTTTAGCGAAGAATTCAGAGTAGCTTCAAAGAAGATGACTTCCTACATACATGGGGCAATTGTTTTGGAGAAACATATTCTAAACGCAGTTAGGTTTTGCCACAGTCCTACTATATTGGGTGAATCTGTATTTGGGAACTGTCTTAGTCAAGGTATATTATGTCCCTAGTAGTTTAGAATCTGGTCTGCATACGTTAAACAAAAAGTGAATTACAATGGACCTTATCCATTCTGGAAAAAGAAGCACCCCATCCCATCTTCTGATTTCACTTGAAATGTATTGTGCACTCTACTCTTGGGAATGTAATTTCACTTGGCACACACAAACTAGTATCGGTACCACAAAAGATGACACTTTTAAAAACTTCTCCCTCACCAAGGCCCTAACTCAAATAGGGAAAGGTATTGGCAGAACACCAATCTGTATTTTCTAAATGAAGCCACTCTGTGCCAATCGAGTTTTCTTCCTTTTTTTCTTGGTAACTGATGAAGGCCAAATGCATTTCATGGTTTAAAAAATAAACATTGCTACTGGCTTGAGGCCTAGCCCACCAAGTGTTGACTTATAGTTCATTTTGTCAGTCATTGGTATTACCAGAAAATGAAGGAATGTTCTGTAATAGGAACGCCAACAGACAGCTAGTGTGATACAACTCTAATATATCTGCCTTGACTTTTTCCTTGTTTTATCTATTCAACTTAAAATGATCTAAATCTATCTATTTCTGGCTGTCAGTCTCCACACATTTACCTTTGCTGCCAATGTCGCGTCACCCATCTATGACCGTAGGTTTTGGTTTCTTGCTCTCGGGCTGTAATTTGTAGAGCCAATTTTCCACTTCTCCAAGGACTCCCACACCAAGCACTCTGCCATTAACTGCTGATGTGGAACTCTGTCAAAAATCTTTTCAAGATGCAAGTGTTTCATGAGAAATTGTGCAGTTTGTTACAGAAACATTTTTATATTTTATTAACAAAATGTATTTTTGCATGTCTTCACTTATACCCATAGATTTTAAAGGTGGATAGCGTAAGCAAACACTCTATTTTAAAGATGAACTGAGTAATTACATAGCTTGGAAGCTGGATCCTAAAATAAAATAACTATTAAATGTAACTATACTTGAGATGAATAATTGGCTAATATTAGAAAACATATGATAAAGATTGTAACATTTGATCAATTATAAAATAATCCAACTAGAAAGGTTGGGCATTTAGTCAGTTTTCCCATGTAAAGGAAAGCAACCATATCACTATGTCTTTAATGCCACTGGTATACGTTTTCTATATATTAAATGCTCATTTTCTGAAACATAACCTTAATTCTTCAGAACAGGTCTTTATAAAATAAATAAAAATTAAGGATATACATTTTAAATTCAATTAATATTGTTAAACCCAATAAAATATTGGCTGTGACAAGGAAAGATTCAGAGAGGACAATGAAGACTACCAATTAAGGTCCCACACAATTAATATAATTATTATTATTATCCTTTTTGCTCTTAAAGCATTCACTGGAACAAAACAACTTGAAAGGTTTGTAAGTTAAACAAAAAAATCAGACTAAAACAATTGAGGCATACGAAGGACATTGGAAAACAAAACAAAAATAATTTTAATCTTGTATTTTAACTTGTGCCTTCCCTATTATTCCCTAAAACAAATTGTTTCCCAAGTGTTGTTCCATCGAATCCCTGAACATGCTATGCAAAAGAAAAAGCAGCTACATTTAAGTAAGTTGGGAAATGCTGAAAGATATGTCCCCATTTTACACATTCTGATTAACATACGAACATAAACATACCTATGTTAAGAGTGACATTCTCTTCATATAATTAACCATGAAAGACTTTTCATGGAGTTCCTTATAGCAAACTGTCTTCTGAAAAATGCACATTGGAAAATGTTGGCTAGGCCTAAAGCTCCCTCTTCGAGGACATAATTTGTTACTAAATTTAATTTCAAGAAAATTTTCTATTTCATTTTTTTGTGCCAAAACAATAGTTTTTCAGAATGTTTTTATTCAAATAGGTGAAAATAGAGAATAGACAGAGAATAGAAATGGTAGAGCATTGTAATTTTGTCTCTAAAAACTATATAGACTTTTTTCTTATTATCCTTCCATAGAAATTTTATGTACCAATATTTTCTATAATTGCTAACAATATATGAATGGATCACATTACACAAGCAGCACAAGCAGAGAAGGAATACCAGCCTGTACAGGTGATTTACTGTTTGAATCAGGTAGGATAACAATGCTAATTTAAAATTTAATAGTGTAAAATTGTTATTCTTCAGGGTTCAGCATAAATTATAAGCAGTTAACTAAATCACTATAATTAAAATTACTCTTACATTACATAATCCCACAAATTTTGAAGTTCTCTTTTCTCTTTATTATCTGTCACCTATAAAAAATTTTACTAATAGAATTTCCTGTTATTAAAATTTAACTGTTCACATTGGTAAATTTCTTTGCACTTGTGGAAAGTAAAGCTATTGTCCCAGTAATCAAAATTTACTAAGCATTCATTTCTTATTTTCCTAAGATCTTCCATACATAGTGATTTCCACAGGGCTACCCACCCCACTCTCCTCCATAAGAAGAATTTAAGACTGAGAAATAAAACTTCTTTGCACACCAGGAGAATGGAACTTATTTTTAAAATCCTGTAATGGATAAAGACACCAGCTGCTTTTTACTTTTAATGAGACAATATTTATTTTTAATAGAGAGATTATAAAATCCTCTGATACAATCTAATGTAACCACCTATAGAGAGTGTTCTTCTGTGCAAAGCTCTGCATTAGAAACTTACAACTCAAAGTGCCCTAAGAAATCTCTTCACATTTTCAGGCTATATCCATACTCTGTTGAACTTTGGTGGGGCTATAATTCACCCAAGATTACTTTTCGGTCATGGCAATTGAACATCTAAGTGTTAAGGTCCTGTAAGTGCCTAAATCCTATTGAATTTATATTTGACATGAAGCAACTTTATTTTACTTAGTGGAGGAGTGGGAAATGAAACATAAGAGTATACAGGAATGCAAGACTGATGGAAACAGGGAAGAGATCCAGAATCTCCCATCTCTGCTGTCACAAAGTTAACTCTCATCAGGAAGAGAGCAGATATCAAAAGCAATATTTTTGGAAGGAAATTTTCATGAATCCAGGAAATCTCAAAAGCACCAGTACTTTCATAAAGTGGTAACAAAACAGAGAAACGTCAGGAAGGAATAATCACACAAGACCAATCTACTGATATTATCAATTTTAAAAAGTGAATGAAGTAAGTTATTTAATTTATTTTATTGCTTCTCAGCTAATTTTAATCTAATTAATCTATAGAAACATGATATAAATTTAACATTTTGTTTTTATACCATTATTTGAATAAAAGTTTCTAAGTCTTTAATCTTACTAGCTGGAAAATGAAGCAGGAGCACTGTAACTCTCTCTCATGAAAAACATGATGTAGCAGAAAAGATCAAAGATTTATAGGGAAGTTCTTTTTCCTGTTTTTGAAAGCTGATGCCTATGGCTTTCACTAATTGAAAATTTTCTTTACAAAAAACAGACCTGTAGGCGGTCTATTTGCAGCCGCCAGCATTAACTGCACATCTCTGCAACTTCCTGCTTTTAGAAACAGACTAAGAGATCAATGAAAGTGGATGCTGACAATTTGAGGTGGACTTCACTAATTTGTAATGACATGGGCATGCTGAAAAACAAGTAATTACCTAGCCATTATCTTTTATAGTTACAAGTGATACAACTGACGCTGTCATTATCTGTAAGGATAAGGAACAAAAAAAACTCGGTGGTCATTAACATTGAGACACTTGTGGTTCATTTTTACTGAGATGATCTTTTTAAGATAGTGACTTTCACATATTTACTGTGTTTGTAATCATTGCTATTGATGTTCCAATGCTAAACCCTAGACAGTGTCTCATTAGAAATATCAAAGATGTCATTAGATTAAATATTTAATAATATTACCTCAAAATGTTATATCTATTACAGTCTTCATGAGTCTCCATAAGACATTAGCAATAGAATAAAAGGGCTATAACATTGTGCTTGGGGAAAGGATTTTAATTTATTTCTACTTTTATTATCTGAATTAGTGTTTGGAATTTTTGAATGTCCATAGTATAAGAGTCAACTCTGTAATCTCTAGGTCTAGTAAAGCTCTGCATTACTAATATATTTCAAAATATTTGAAATAAAACTATATAGCTACCATTAAATTGCTGATGTAAGCGAATTGTTTTTTTTGCTGTTCTTACATCCAAATTATCCTCTTTCATTATATTCAGATGAAAAGACTCTAAATTCAGATCTAAGTTTGGAGTTTGGCCTGTCAGGAAAAAAGCACGGATAGGGAAGGTGGCTTTTAACTTTTTTCAGTTGGCTTAAATGAATTATAAACTTTGATAAAAGATCACATTTTATTAGACAGTTAAATGGGAACATGTGTCCTTCGTAATCTGTTTCTATCTCCAGATTACATTACAAAATTTATTTTTAAACAAAAATATTTATTTTATTTAAAACATTTATACATGTCAGTTTAAAAAATCTATTCAAGAAAGTAATATTTTTTTTTTTTAAAAAAAGGGCTTTCTCACCACTCAAAAATAGGCATAGAAATGTTTTGGTGCACTTCCTCCCAATCTGTTGTCTAGGAAGAAGTAGGCATCTCTACTCTCTCTAAGACAGCTGGAAAAATTCTTTGTACCATATGGAAACACATGAGTCACTCCCCTTGAAAAATTCTCACTGGGGACCAATCACACTTGAAGCAAACTCCAATATTCTGTCCTCATCCCACAAGGTCCTGCAAAATTTAACTGCTTTATCACCCTCTGACCCCAGAAATTTTACAAGGAATTCTGCACTTATCTACTGAATACTCTTAAGTCCATGAAGTTGTATATTATAGTACAATTGGTTGATGCTATATATTCCCCTTTTACTGGGAAAGCTATCTTTACTAACAAAACAAATGAAGGACATATCTAAAGACTGATTTTTGGCTATCATTCATTGATCTACAGGTCTGTATTAACAATAAAACTATACTTTTTAAGTAATTGTGACTTTATAATGTGTGGTATTAAATGTTCCTCCCCCATTTTTATTTTCAATGTGTTATTTTTGTTTATTTTTCATATGACTTTCAAAATAATTTTGACAAGCTATAAAAAATGCCACATGAGAATATAAATTTGAATTATATAGAATATAAAATTTATTTTAGAAAAGTGCCTACAGTTGTAATATTGACATTCTCCATTCAGGAATACATACATATCCATACACTTCTTCAAATTTCTGTTATGATTTTTTAATAATACATTGAGCAATCTTTATAGATGCAAAGCACATAAAAATTGAATTTAGTTTTAACTAATTTCTATTGGTCATTTTGAATGTTTTAGTGGATACTTATATTAAAAAGGATATTTTATTTCAGTATTTATATTTTTCTTATCTTATTCCTTTGACTAGAGTTCCAGAATCATGCTATTAAACCATAACACAATGATTGTCCTTACCATGTCTCCCTTCCATATCATCAATAATTTAAAATAGACTGAACTTTCATACTAATACTAAGGATATCAAAGAGTTGTGATTCTTCACATAAATAATATGATTTTTAATAGTCTTTTTCAAAAAGTGTTTTCTCTGATTTTTATGTCCCTTCTTTTTCTACAAACCAAAGCACATATTTGACCAACCTATTAAGAAATTATACAAAGATAGGGCTCCTGTTTTTCTCATAAAAGACTAAGTCAGTTCAGGTTCATAGCCCTGACAAATACCACACAGCTGCTGGATTGCAGTGTAGCCACCTACAAATTCTGCTTATTCTCCCTAAGATTGTTTCTATTTGTCATGGCAAGCAGGGAATATCCTTCCTTCTTTGGAAAAAAAAGCCTCTCATTTATTGTTCCCAGTTTCCTCACGATGATCCATCTGTGCCAAAGGATCCTGGAACATTTACCTCTAAGTTCCATTTGGCATTCTTCTAAGGGAAACAGCCTCCTCCCAACTCTCCCAGTAAATATCTTCAATTTCTAATCCCATCTTTGTGTCTGTTTCTAGAAAACTTAAACTAATAGAAGTCGTGCTGGAAGTATTACAATGGGGCTCTGGAATAAGCTTACACACCAATTAGTTGGCAAAAAGGAAGCCGTTCATTTTCAGTATATATAGTACACAGTAATATTCTAATTACTAAAGATTTAACCTGAAGTGATCCCAAAGGACTGGAAAGCTCTTGCAGGTGTGATGACGCAGGAATTTGCAAGTTATAGAACAATGCTTATAAAGACAACGTAATTTTCTGCTTTCTACTGTTTTATTGATGCCCTAAGGATAATGAGAAACTGAAGGCTATTAACAAATGGTTAAAGACTAAGTAGAAGAACAGATACAGAAGAGGTAATACTTAAAGATTCAGAGCCCACAAATGTCTAAGTACTCAATCAAAGCAAACAGATTTTGATAAAGTTGTGTTTATAGTTGGAAAAATCTAGTGGCATGAACATTCAAATGGAAGCAGGTGCAGAGATCCTGATAATGTTGTTGGCTTCCAAGACCTATCAGAAGCTTCATAATTTGCAAAAATTGTCTATATTTCCTTAATCAGAGATAGTACTTATAATATGCTAGAAAAAACTCAGAAGCCCTTCCCGGAAAAGGCTACAGGTTCTACACTGATAAGTCCCTACCTCCTCTCCCAACTAAGCAGAAATTAGCCAGCACAATCTTGCAGGAACCAGGAAGGTAACACCAGAAGTGGTTTGGGGGATGCTTGGTTAAGAAACCTGGAATATGTGTATAAGACTCAAAATCTCTGATTTCAAAGGCTTAAGGGCACAGTCTCAGGAAGAACCAAAGGAGGGGGAGCTTCTGTTAGAGTGATATTTGGAGGTCTGGAAAAAATGATGGCCAAAGACGAGTACAGTAAAGATGCCTAAACTGCCCTAGCAGATGGTAGAGGAAGGAGTTGAGAGGCAGAATGAAGTGGGTGTGCTGACATGAAAATATTGTATCACCTCAGAAGAGCACATTCCTCAGGACGACAGACTGTTAATGACGGCTGGTGAGAGGGCCACGGGAATTCCATTACTGGTTCTGGTCTATAAGCCAGGATTGCTGATATTGGAGAGGCAGTCACAGGTCATCCATTAATATCTGTAAGTGTGATGGAGTGTCATAGTGAAAGAGATGGGGGTGCAGTCCTTAGCTTTTGGGAGTCAGGGGAAATAAATACCATCACAATTGATAAGACAGTGTTCTGGCCAAGGCTTATAGGGAGTTTGGAATTGGTTAATAGAACACAGCGTCCTTATGGCTAAAACTGCCAAGAGAGTACCCAGTAAGTTGATGCTTAATATCTAGAACAAAACAAATGAAAGAGTGTGATCACTCCAATAAAAAGCCATGATCTGTTGTTCAGATTCTGGATCTGAACCACTTTTCAGATTCAGAACCTACCAACTAAAGTGGTAACCTTACAGCATCTAATCTTATGTTTATATTATGATTCTTTCTTTCATTTCTTTTCCTCAGGGACCTAAATACCAAATATCACTGTGATCATTTTTATTCTTGTGACCATTCTGGGGAAAGGGAATACCCAGGCATTAGGAGAACTACTAGACACAGGGTCTAAGTTGACAAACAATGTGTCATCATGACTCCCCCTGTTAGAGTGGAGGCTTATGGAAGCCAAGTAATAAACAAAGTCCCAGCTAAAGTTCAGCTGGCAGACACCCTCAGTGGTCTTATACCACTAAAATTAGAATTGATGTATTGGCAATCAGAAAAAAATCCTTAAGGGGTCCTCAAACTACGGCCTGCGGGCCACATGAGGCGGTGTGATTGTATTTGTTCCCGTTTTTTGTTTTTTTGTTTTTTGTTTTTTTTTTTTTTACTTCAAAATAAGATATGTGCAGTGTGCATAGGAATTTGTTCATAGTTTTTTTATTTAAACTATAGTCCGGCCCTCCAACCGTCTGAGGGACAGTGAACTGGCTCCCTGTTTAAAAAGTTTGAGGAACCCTGAGTGGATCTCTCCTCTAAGAAAGGCTAAGTGGAAACCTCCGAAACTCCATTGCACAACTGGCTAAGATAGTAATTCAGAACCAATATTGTGGGCGATGCTTGGGGCTCAAAAGGAGTAGGGCGCCGGCCCCATATGCCAGAGGTGACAGGTTCAAACCCAGCCCCGGCCAAAAAACTGCAAAAAGAAAGAATAAAAAAACCGAGATTGCACCTATAGTGTGGAGGGACGGAAGTGGCAGAAATCAGAGCCACTACTGAAGACTCAAAGGATGCAGAGGTGGTGATCTTATCACATTGCCCCTTAGTTCACTGTTCTCGCCCCTGTAGAAAATGGAGAATAAGTACAAATGGCCTCAAGCTTAAGTAGGAGCTCTTTTCATCTCCTACTCAGGATGTGGATTTATTGCTACGGCAGATTAATAGAGCTTCAGGTACCTAGCTTGAGGCCTTTGACCTGGTAAATACATTCTTTTGGATCCCAGTCAAAGGGAGGATCAGAAACAATTGCCATTCATATGGAACAGATACGAATGGGATGGATATTCATTTACAGTTTTACCTCATGCATACATTAGTTCTCTTCCCACTATCATTACACAGTCTGAAGAAATCGGCCCGCCTTGGTCATCCTGCAATATCACACTGATCCATTACACTGAGTGGACAAGGCAAGCAATTGTGGACTGGCGGACAGTTTGGGTGACTTGATAAGACACAGTCACTCAAGAGAACAGGAGATATATCCTTGGAAGATTTTGGAACCTGACGGTTCAGTGAAGTTTTTAAGATTCTTATGAGCAAATGATGTGCTGGGATATCCCCTCCTGAGTAAGAGAAAAATTGCTGCATCATGTGTCATCAGTTATAGAGAAGGTAGCACAGAGAACCTGGCAGGCCTTTTTTGGATTTCTGTTGAAGCACATTCTACCCAGCATTATCAATAGTCTAAAATTATTGCCTTTATTTGATTATTTGTTCTAAGTCTCTCACTTAAATCAAGCACTATGAGAAAAGAACACTGCTGTATCTCCATCATCTAAAAAGGTGGCTGACTCAAGAATGTAACCAGGGAGGATTGGTAAGTGCAGTAAGCTCTAGGTACAGGAAAGGAAGGGAAATCATACAAAAATTGAGAACTAGAAATAAACCTAGTTGGTTTGCTTTTGATAATCATCAAGCACCAGCAATACTAAAATACATGAGTGATAAAATATCTCACCCTCTAAAAATAGTTTTGGCATAAGTTCTAAATGTTGTGGCTACCATTAAGAATTTTGTATGGTTGTATATTTATTTATTTTCCTATTTCAATTTTTTTCTTTAATGAATACAGTATTCTACAAGAAAGGTAATACTGAGAACTCTTGATTACAGTTGGTTTGTGACTCAAAAAAAGACAGCCAGCTACATGTATTTAATTAAAACAGTAAGATTATTGAGGTTTGGAATTATTGAAGCTTCCTTACTGTTTGTGTCAGAAACTTAAGTTTCTGTCTGTAACCCCCAGTGTTATTTCATATTCCTGCATTTGAACAGTGGATATAAAAGACAGTTAAATAGAACTTGGTACTTTAATTCTGCTATTATATGTTTAGCACTTGGAAATTTGTTCAGTATTTAAGACAGTGAAACAGTGTAATCCATGGGGTGTAATATTTCCATTTGGTGAATGCAAATTGCAATTTGTTCATGAAATATATTACTGAATTTAAATAATATTAATATGACATTTCTTTTTCCTTTTTAAATAAACTTTTCTTTTAGAACAGGTTTAGATTTATAGAAAAATTGCAAAATTAAGACCAAGTTCCTAAATACATTTCACATAGGTTCTCTTATTGTTAATGCCCATTATTTGTAGGATACATTTATTAGAATTAATTAACTAAAATCAATGCTTTATTAACAAACATTGTTTATTCAGTTTGCCTTAGTTTGTAACAAATGTCCTTTTGTTCTAATGTCCCACCAAAAACATATTATACTTAGTCTTAATGTCTCCTTGCTTATGACAAGGGGTACTTTACAGAAGTACTTTAAAAAAATTATCACAAATATGCTACATAGGCCTGCTAACCAAGGGATGTTTCACACTACTAATATAAAAAAATATTCTTAGCATTTGAAATTGGTAACATACATAAAATTAGATAACAGTACAATAATTTTTTATGTATTCATCATAGTCAAATTCTTTTTGATTTTCTTAAATTTAATAATAAACATATAGGCTCGGTACCCATAGCACAGTGGTTATCGCACCAGCCACATACATGGAGGCTGATGGGTTTGAAACCAGCCCAGGCCAGCTAAACAGCAATGACAACTGCAACAAAAAATAGCTGGGTTGTTGCAGCGGGCACCTGTAGTCCCAGCTACTTGGGAGGCTGAGGCAATAGAATGGTTTAAACCCAAGAGTTTGAGGTTGCTATGAGCTGTGACACCATGCACTCTACCAAAGGTGACATAGACTCTGTCTCAAAATAATAATAATAATAATAATAATAATAACAAACATATAAACTATAGCATATCTGAATAACATTTTCCAGCTTTTAAGCAATCAAATTGCCCTACCTTTTTTCCCATCTGCGTAGAGGAAGTTTAAGTCTTTAATTTAATTTTCTTATGTAATTTATTTCCTTTGCTATCGTTAAAATGTAGAGTTCTACTCTACCTGAAAGGTGGACATTTTGATTTACAAAAAAAAAAAAAAAAAAGAGTAATTATGTCCTATCTACTTGACAGTGCCCTTGTAAATAATAATAATTATTAGGACTATGTAACAGGGAAAAGAGGTTATTTATTAATGATAAAGTAAACACAATACAAAATTTTACACAGTGATGGCAAACATGTAAACATATACTGCATATTTTAAAATATACTAACTAGAAATAAGCAGGAAAAAATGAAATCTATGTTTATTCACATAATACTTTATTTTCAAAAATTAAAGATTTTATTTTGAGATAATTGTAGATTCACATACCACAAGTAATAATAGTGAGAGAGCTCATGTATGCTTTGTTAAGTTGCCCCAACGATAATAGCTTGTAAAAGCGTGCACTATCACAACCAGGACAAAGACATTGGTGCAGTCAATATATATATATTCTCTTTTTAAATACCAATTGTTTCAAAGTTAAAGATAATAAATAAGGAAATAACAATGATTACTTCTTCTTCCATGAGTATTAGGGAAACCAATTTTGTTAGAGAAAAATCTACCTGGTATCAGATACACTAAGTGGGCAGTGATCTAGCCTTTTTAGACAGTTACAGAAACACAGAAAATAGGACAATATGTTAGTAAGTAAATAAAAGTAAATATTCTCCACGTTTCTCTTCTCAAATTGAGTTAACTTTTCTTGATTTTTCATGAACAACAGTTACCTGATGTTCATTCTCGCTTAAGTAGTATGTGTTCTCTCTAACTTTCTAAGGGAGTGGTGAGTTTCTGCTTCTCCCACAGCGGTCTGCACTGGCGATGCAATGACTGACCTCCATCTCTTTAACCTATCTTACTCCATTTCTCTTTATCTTCAACCAAAACAAAACAAAAAAAAAACCCAAACCGAAACCAACACCTCTTTAAATAAAACCAAAAGACAACTTGCCCCTGACAAACATTTAAGAAATCCTATGAAGATTCAATTAATTTGATTCTTAACAGTCTAAAAACAGATGGGCACTAAATAAAAACAGGATATTGCTATATTGTCAATCATATCAATGGAACTGAAGTTGTTGATTTGCTTCCCACTTAAAAAATGAATACAATTAAAATGCAAATGAAATGTTAAAGGCAAGCCCATTTGTAAATTAAAATACTACCTGTAAGAAAAATGAAATAAGATAATAAAGCTGTTAAGAGGAAGGTAAATACCAATAGGTGCTCACTTTTGGCTCATGTTGTCCTCAAACTAATGATTAAGGTGATAGAGCTGGAAAGCCCATTTGAAAACTGTTACATATTGTTTAACTGTTTTCCAGGGGAAAATGCAGTGTAATAGCAAGTATCACCATCTTGCACATTGGGTGAGCTACATGCCAATTAGTCAATAATTATGATTGACTAAGAATTATATTTAAGAATTGAATGTCATTTTATACATGAATTATCATAAGGCAATTGAAAAGTAGTACTTGATGTAGTCATATTTAGAGAGGTCAATTCTAGAAATGTAAACTTGAAATCAAAATGGGTTACATGTTGGGTCAAAAGCCTTCCTGTTACTAGATGATGAGATCAGAGCTAAAACTTCATGGATAGACTTTGGGGAAAAGAGGCTAAGAGTATAAGTTGGAAATACTTATGTTCTCTGAGAAATTTCATAAACTTTTTTAAAAATAAAACTTTAAATAGTATAATTTGGATATATGATAGTATAGTATGTTGTCAAGTTTAGTCTCTTAGCCAAGTGACCTATATGTAAGTTTTATTTCTGGTCTTTATGTTCAATACAACATCATTGCTCTCCATGCACCATAAACTTCTTATATTTCTAATCGAACTATACTTTTAAAAGGGAAACTCTCATTGGAATATTTGTCTGAAGCTTTCTTCTTTCCATTAAGTGGAATTTGGAGGTATTATTTTCTTTTTGTTTTTGATCTTTTGCATAGCTAAGAGCACCAAAAACACTTGAGGTTTCCAACTTAAAAAAATACAGGTTCTTTTGAACATTTTACCTCTATATTTTTTTTCCAGGTTTGAAGTAAATGTTTGTCTTGGGTATTGCCAGAAATGCAAGTCTCCAAAGAGATCTAATTATTAACAATATAGATTACATATATTTTATAAATATATAAATAACTATTTTCTGAAAGAGGTTTCAGTATCTAAATGTATATCTTCATCTATGATTGAGAAAATTCAATGTTCCCATATGCTCAAAACTGTCTTAACAAATAGCCTATCTGTGAATGCAAATCCCTAACATCATTTGTTTTTCTGATTTATAGCTTATCAAAAGCATGCAGGTTAACTATTTTTCATAAACGCGTGCCCGTGTGTTGGTTTGTCTTATTAGCTAGCCTACATCAAGTAAAGATCAAATACCAAGTGAATAAGACCCAAGCCTGGAATCTTCCGCTACTGGAAGAAGTACAGATGGTCAGGAACATGGGGGCCTCCTGGAGATACTAAGTGGACTTTGACATTCAAAAGAAACCCAGAGGACTTTGGAGTCATAGGATTGGGGTTAGGAAAGAAAAAGTTATTGTAATCATGGGTGTTCAGAGACCCTGAAACTTTGCCAGCTTTGTGGTACTAACACCAGCACTAACTATGAACATGTTTCACAAAAGAAAAGTCTACTATACCAGCAATTAAAGTGACTCTATATACCCTAAATAAAACTGGTTTGAGTCAGATAAGAGAATTATAACCCTACTTCAGCCTAGTTCTGGTGTGAGATATAACTGAGTTATTCCACTTCATAAAACAGTAAGTTTCACAAAACAGTTCCCTTCTCTTTATTTAAATGTAAAAAGAAAGAAAGGAAAGAGAGTGAGAGACAGAGATTGTCTCCTATAATATTATAATTTCTTTGAAGCAAGAACTGTTTTTTTTTTAATTATTTTCAATAGTTCTTTAAAACTATCCTACAAAGAGTAGGCACTCAATTGTAGTTGATGGGGAATTAATAATGTTCAAATGAAGTCCTTATTGCATGAAGGAAAGAGTCACAATTTTAAAGACTAGGTGAGGAGCACACCAGCTAAGGTTTTCTTTGGAGTTAAAAGTTGCAGATACACAATTCAATGTGACTTAAGTGGAAAGGTAATGGACCACAGGACCTCAAGAAGTCTCCAAAAAACAAAATAAAAATTAACTGGAATTCTCCTAGAATTTAGAAGTATCTGGAACACAGCCTTTCCTTTCTGTGTTCCACGCCCTGCTTTATTGGGTGGTAGAGGGAGGGCATGTACCCATTTTGCGTGATATGTGTTCAAGCATGGGAGATACATCATTTGTCTTCTCTCCCAAATGCCTTGGAGAGAAAGAAGCATTGACCAGTCTCACATGTGCTGCGCCCTGGGGAACGTTGCAGAAATGCATAAAGTTGATATCACATTCCCTGAGGCCTTTAAGGGCAATTCATAAAGGATAGGATGCTGAACAGACAAGCTAAAGACGGTCATGACATTATTATTGTTAACCCTTACATTTCTTCAAGTAACACAACAAAGCAGTAACAAAATGAACAGGAGAGTATTTGGTATCATTGAGTTGAAATGTGAGGAATAACTAATAGAGAAATGGGTAGCAGGGGTGTCAGATTCTGGGAGTAGAGAGAGGTTTTCAAATTTATGTTCAACCTATTACTGATGGTGCAACTTGAGTAAGTAACTTTATCTCTCTCTAAGGCTTTCATTACCTCGTGTTTTAAACAAGATAAAAATCATATGTATACATAAGTGTGAATTTAATAAAATGATCCATGTGCCAGATATGGGAAGAACATTTTATAAATATTAACTATTATATTCATAATCATTATAATCATTGAAATTCCCTGTGAAATGTCTGTAAGACAGAGCTTCTATGTTCTCAGCCCTTTATGAAAAGGCTGTATTCTTGGAGTATGGCTTCCCTTCTGTACTCAGTATGTCCTCTGAATATATTAGATTTCAGGAAGAAAAATGTGGTTACTTTTTTGATGCTACAAGAAAATTAGAAATAGGGTAATTTTTCCTGGGCCTTTGACTGGCTGAGACACATATACGTGTATGTATAGGCATGTGTTTGTGTATTGGTGTGTATATATGTATACATATAACCTTATTCTGTACAGAATAAAATTGAGTATTCTGTACTCATAAGCCAGTCTTAAAAATATTGTTATTATATTTGTTCATTGTGTGTATGTGTGTGTGTATATATATATATATATATCATGAACAGTAACAAAGTGAACAGGAAAGTATTTGGTATCCTTGTAATATCCTTGTATTTATCCTTATAATCAAACAGTAACAAAATGAACATATATATGAGAAATAAATACAGACACACACACATATATATGATTTGGAAATACTTTGATATACTATTGGGAAATGCATATTTTTATATCTACAAACATATACGTGGAGTCAAAATAGACTAATACCTAGGCTACTTCAAACATGAGAAAGTATGTAAGCTTTCTAATCTTTTTGCTTTATGTGTCACTGTGCTTCAGATATCTTATTCCAGAGCTGCTAAAGGGGAGGAGGATGAAGAGAAGGAAGAAGAGAGCAGAGAAAATTCAATTTAGATTGCAATAAAGTTGCCAGATAATACTAATATTTTCAAAATGTAATTTGTAAAGCCACTTCAAACATGCATCACAATCTAATTGTGATTGTCATATTATATTAAATTATAATTAATAAAATACCCAGTACCATTCATTAATTCAATGAATTCCTTGTTACATTTCTTAGCACATATCTATTTTATCCTCCTTTATTTCTCTGTAACTATTCATTAACCTGAACTCTAAACAATTATCTATAAAGGGCAACTACCAAAATCAGATGGAAGACATACTTGTTTTTACCATCCGGAGGGAACACCAGAGTCGACAAATTACAGAGAAAAGTAGTCATTCATAAAAGGGGAGAGAAGGGTGCTAGTCTAGTGCTACATCTTCCAGATATTTAAAACTAAGGAAATTACTTATAATCACGGGGCATCCATTATTATGAGAGAATAGGTTTGGCCAAAAGAATATCTTAGGTTTCATCCATATCCACTATTTTAATATCTATATCTTCACTTTAGTAACTTCTTTATATGAGCTATAAAAGAAGTTCATTTACTCATTAATTCAATTATTACTGAGCACCTCCTATAGGCTCAGAATAAGTAAAATAAAGAATAAAACATAAGTCTCAAAGTTCATAAGGTTCCTTAGTAACAGTGGATAAATCACTGTGGCAGCATACAGTAGGGATGTTTAAATTTGTTCTAGGAAAGTCAAGGAGAAACTATGTAGAAAATTACACTTAAGTTGGAGCTGAGTAATGAATATTTGCTTCAGTGAATGGATCTGCTAGCTGCACAAGTCAAAAACCCTAAAGTATTCCTTGACTCCATCTTCTTCCTATTTTCCCCCAATTATCTCATAACTCCTCTCTCTTTTCTCATTTTCTGTTATCCTCATCAGACTTCAAACCATTGTCTTCTCTCACTGGACTCAGGAAACACCCTTTCACTGATTGTCCTGCTTCCACTCCTACCCTACTCCAATTTGCCTCCTGCAGCCAAAGCAATAAAGTGTAACACCATCAACTTGACTGAATTTCATTTTGGCCAGGGCTGTCCAGCTCTGCTCACCTCTGAATGTCCATGTCATAGAAGATCACCTGATCAAAAATGACCATTAATGGCTTGGGGCCTGTAGCACAGTGGTTATGGCACTGGCAACATGCACTGAGGCTGGTGGATTCGAACCCAGCTCAGGCCAGCTAAACAATAATGACAACTGTGGCAAAAAAATAGCCAGACATGGTGCATTGTGGCAGGTTCCTGTAGTCCCAGCTACTTGGGAGGGTGGGGCAAGAGAATCGCTTAAGCACAAGAGTTTGAGGCTGCTGTGAGCTTTGATGCCACCACACTCTACTGAGGGTGACATAGTGAGACTCTGTCTCAAAAAAAAATATTGATTAATAATTAAAGTGGATGAATAAACAAATTAATGGGAGATTTAACGAGTGAGTAGATTACTAGACAGACAGATGACTAGGGAGATGGAAAGATGGGTGGATGGGTGGACAGGTGGATAAGTAACATTTGCGAGTGGGAAAAGGGAAAGAAGAGATATCCAGGTACGTCATGAGCAAAGACAAGAGGGAAAAGATAGCCTGTGGCCTTGGTTTGGATGGGCATAACGTGTGTGGGCTATGATGCTGCAAAGGATTAGGTTGGAAAAGGAAATGGGAACCAGACTGCAAATTAGTTGTTTGCTAAATTAAGAAGTTTAGATTTTTCATCCTGTGGGCATTTGAGGGCCAGAGCAAGCTATGATGAGGATAAACAGTATAGTCATATTTGCTCGTTGATGTAGTACTGCTTCCCCCAACACTGGCAGCAGTGGGAGTAGGCAGGACTAACTACAGTAGAACCTCTTCAAGTTGACCACCCAAGGGACTGTAACAAACCACTCAACATACAGAGGTGGTCAACATAAGGAGCTAGGCCTACTATACCAATATGTACATGTAGTGCATGTCTGGTCTATGAAAATTAAGTCAACTGAGGTGGTCAATGTAGAGAGGTGGTCGACTATGGAGGTTCTAGTGTATAGGGAGACTATTTACAGGGAGACAGCTCTGACTATGCAGAATTTTCACTCAAGCCAGAGTGATGGGGGCACACAAAAGTACAGGATGAACATTTCATGGGCGCTGGGCAGGCTGGGCTTACTTATGCTGGCTGATGTGTAGGATGGGTGAAGAACCCCAGTGATGAGAGTGGAATGGAAGGCTAGAGTGTGAATATAAATGGGAGGTTAAGGCATTCTCTGATTGTGCTTCATGTGTGCCTAATCTGATTATTGTTTCTCAGTAACTTTAGAGATGCCAGTAACTTAATTAAGAATATGACAACACTGGGCGGCACCTGTGGCTCAGTGAGTAGGGCGCCGGCTCCATATGCCGAGGGTGGTGGGTTCAAACCCAGCCCTGGCCAAACTGCAACAACAACAACAACAAAAAATAGCCAGGCGTTGTGGCAGGTGCCTGTAGTCCCAGCTGCTCGGGAGGCTGAGGCAAGAGAATCGCGTAAGCCCAAGAGTTAGAGGTTGCTGTGAGCCATGTGACGCCACGGCACTCTACCGAGGGCGGTACAGTGAGACTGTGTCTCTACAAAAAAAGAATATGACAACATTTAAAGAGATAATCATTGAGGAAAAAGCTGTAAATTCTTAATTTGTGAAAAAGATAAATCATGAAAGAATTTCTATATACACATTTTAATAGGTGAATTAGGTTTAATAATTAATTCTAGGGATATATTTCAAAAAGATTTGTACTTTTTAGGAATCTTTTTATACATAACAAAACTACAGTTTTGAGGAATGTTTGCATTTAAACACTATTGGAAGAAATTACATCATATAATGTTCCTTCAGTTCATTTACACGAAGAAATAAAAAATACTCTGCAAAACTGGGATGAAGGCTTATGAAAACATTTTGTTTTATGTCTAATATGGTTTGTCAGATATTTTATGTGAACATTGCCTTTTCTTTGAAGGGGAATTATCTTCTAGAAATGGGCCAGGCCAGGTAAAGTCTGAGCCTCCACTTGAAAGCTGGAATTTTCTTGCTATGCACACAGCCCATCGGTTAGCATGTGTGCTTGTCTGTGGCTTATGCCTCCTGCCCCCTTTTACTTTCTGTCCCTGTTTGCTCTGCTTCAAGATCTGAAATACTGACCACTGGAGATTTTATCAGCGAGGATGACATCTAGTAGGGGGTAGCCAATACAAATCCAAAACACTGGCCGGAGACTGGAAGGTGGAAAAAGATAGAGGCCGTGCCCCCGTCTCTGGTGTAGACCTCTCTGGATGTTTCTTCTCCTAGCTGCGGCTCCTACTATGCTCTTTGCTCTCTTTGTTTAATCAGCCCTAGCGATGCTAATGGCTTGCTTTCTTGATAATCTCTGGGTACCTGCCTATGTTTGTGGTTCCTTTAAATTGTCTTTTAAATGCAAATTCCCTTGTTGAAATCTTTTTTTTTTTGAGATGAATTCTGTTTCCTTATGAAACCCTGTGCATTTCAAAACCAGATGACTTGGTTCCAAGGGTTACTTTATCTTCATTACTTGTGAAGCTTGAACAAAATGTGAATTCTTGTATCCTTTCCTATAAAATGTATGTATTTTACAGAGGACCTGTGAAGAACAGATTACCAAATGCATCTAATGTGCTTCTCACAGGGCTTAGAACTTATTTATCATTGTGATAAACATTAGCAAGAAAC